>NC_140589.1:1844887627-1845246987 GCF_964204655.1 Triturus cristatus | reverse complement strand
CTGTTGTTTCTCATAACGCCAACGAGGCGATCTTCCCCAACTTGGTAACATTGTGCTCCCACAGGGGAGGTGGCTATGCCACGTGGGACCCCGCGCACTAGCGCATCTAGAAATATTTGTCCCCTTTCTACAAGTCTCTATTTATTAAGGCAAGCTTGCTCACCGTAGTCTGAAATCTCTACCCATAATTTTAAGTCTGATAGTGTCTGCTATTAGTTCTCCGCTGCTCAGTGCATATCCGCCCAGCTGCGTGCATTTAACTCGTGCCAGATAGGGCACCCTGTGAAGCTCCACCCGTGGAAGAGCCACCATGCGCATCGCCGGCACCTGCGTAGTGTTTGCAAAAGTTCTGAACCTCCTCAGGGTTCTCAAATATTTTCTCCTTACCATTGACATTAATTCTGAGCCTCGCGGGATACAGCATCCTGTAGGGCAGGCCCAGTTTTCGAACTGATGCCTTTGCCCCCACAAGTTTGCGCCTGGCTTTTTGCACCTGAGCAGTGAAATCTGCTTATATAGAAATGTTCGATCCTGCCATGTCGATGTTCCAGTTTCTCTAGCAAGACGAAGCACTGAGTCCCTGTCTTTGAAGTTCAGGAGTCTCGCCATGATGGGTCTCGTGGGCATCCTGGATTTGGTCTGGGTCCCAGTGTTCTATGTGCCCGTTCTACAATGAACGTGTTCGTGAAGTGTTCAGTCCCGAACAAATCCATAAGCAGTCACTCTACAGATTGGTCCAGCCTTCCAGTGTTGGTAGATTCGGGAATTCCCATAATGCACACGTTGTTGCGCCGGCTTCTTGCTTCTAAATCCTCGTTCTTAGCTGCGACTGTCTTAGATAAATATTGTTTTTAACACTTTACCCAGCTGCTCCCACTCCGTATTTTCGTCCTCTGCATTTCTCGCTCGGCCCTGGCGGTACCCGGATGTTAGGCGGGTCCGCATTGACCAGGGGTTGACGCGCTAGTTGTTTGAGCCCCGGAAACTACTTAAGACACACTGGGGCGGCCACGCAGCGGGCGCGCCGAAGGCGCACCAGAGGCAAGCCCATCTGCGCCCGTCAGCGCCCGGAGCACAACCAGCGCCAGAACCCCTGGCCGTGGGAAACCTGGGATATATAGTAGACAACAGTTGTTGGATTTAGATTCAGAATCATGCAAATTGCATGACATGGCTCTGCAAGACAAGAACCCAGGTGAGCTTGTCTGCCCCAAATGCTCTTTCCGGTTAAGACCTCCAAATGTTGAGATGTCGGAGGCTCTGAAGGACAGAGATGTGGGAAACATGCCCAGTAACTTGCCCAGGCAAGATGAGCATCTAGGTCTTAAGTCAGTTCAGGAACAGCATATGCAATGTGTTTTGGTGAATGTACGCTCTCTAGGGAAACACAAATATCAGATTGAAGACCTGATTCAAAGCACAAAACCTGATATAATTTTTCTTACCGAGACATGGACAGATAATGCCTCGGGTCCAGATTGGAATGTAGTGCTACCAAAGGTCACTTCACAGGACAGACAGGAAGGTAGAGGAGGGGGTATAGCGATAATTCATCGAGAACACCTAAAATTGCGAGTAGACGCTATTAGGGATCTACCGGCGTCCTCCTGGACCTAAGGCCTCGTTTTCGCAGGATTTAATGACGCACCTGGAATCTTCTATAGACCCTCACCCTCTTATTATTCTCAGTGATTTTAATTATCACCTGGAACTTACTGATAACTCAGATACAGGCAGATTACTAGACAATTTGGCAGCTTTTGGCTTTAGCCAGTTAGTTCTGGAACCTACCCATCAGGCAGGCCACATTTTAGACGGCGTCTTTTCTAATAACGCAGAGACGAGTATGTCGAGAGTGGTACCCCTTCCATGGACAGATCACTATGCGATTTATTTCAACATTAGGGTTTTTCTGTCAACTCAGTAAACACAAACAAAACCAGTGAAGGTAAAGACCAGGCACTGGAGCAAAGTTCAAGTCGACGATCGGATAACAGCTCTTGGCAAAGTCTCTCTGTCGATGGTCAAAAATAATAATGAGGCAGCTTCTGGGTTCAATGAATGGCTCAGGATAGCGGCTGATCGTGTGGCCCTGGAAAATGATCGACAGTCAGGAGACCTAAGCCTTCGTCATCCTGGTATAGCTCGGAATTGAAGGGCTTAAACGTAAAGTGTAGAAGAGCGGAGGGTCTGTGGAGGCAAGATTATAGTAAAGGTAAGAAAATACTCTATAATCTTGCACTCCAACAGTATAATGAGGCAATTATTGCCGCAAAAAGATCATTCTACACTACTAAAATTGAGGAAGCTGGTAACTCTCCTAAGGAACTTTTTAAAACGGTTAGTCTGCTCTCTAAATCTCAGCAGGCAAGCACTTTCCAACCAGATCAAAGTATGTGCAATAAGCTGGCCAAATTTTTCCAGAACAAGGTTCAAATAATATATGATAACCTCCTGAATGTTCGAATGGGCCCAGATAAGCCAGATCTACTACACGTGGAGGCAGATATACTAGATGCGAGGCTAACTAGTTTCCCAGCAATCATGAAAGAGGAGGTCCATAAACTCCTTCTCTCTATAAAATCAGGCTCACCCAAAGATCCCTGCCCTGCCACGGTTATAAATCTGGCCGCTAGTATAATTGGAGACGAACTGACCCCGCTAATAAATCAAGTGCTGGAGTCAGGTAGCTACCCAGTCTGCTGGAAGAACGCCACGGTTAGGCCTATTCTAAAAAAGCCTACCTTAGATCCTATGGAGCCCAAGAACTACCGTCCGATAGCCGGTCTGCCCATAGCAGCCAAAATTCTGGAGAAATCTATCAATAAGGCACTAACTGAGTACCTGGACACCAACAATTTGTTGTACTCGACTCAGCTTTCGATCATACCATTCTACCGAATCTGCCTTGATTGTAGTAGCTGAGGAGATTCCAGGAATAGTGGATAGAGGGGGCAAAGCAGTCCTCGTATTACTAGGCTTATCTGCAGCTTTCGACACCGTGAACCACACAGTGTTAGTACAGCGGCTGTGGGAGGTAGGGATCGGGGGTCTGGCTTTGTCCCTCCTATCTTCGTTTTTGGAGGGGAGGGAGCAGAGCCTGCATTGGGAGGGCAGGCAGTCAGACAGTTTCCACCTGCCCTGTGTGGTCCCACAGGGATCAGCGCTGTCGCCAACCTTGTTTAACATTTACGTGATGCCCCTGGCCAGACTTATTAGGAAGCATGGTTTTGCTCTGGTGTCATACGCAGATAACTCCCAGCTTATAATCTCGATAGCTAAACAGCCTGAAGATACAGCTATCAGGTTTCATGCGTGCCTTGAAGAGATTATGACTTGGATGAACCATAGCTTTATAAAAATTAATACTGACAAGACGGAGGTCATTGAGTTTGGTCAGGGGCGACCCCTGTGTAATGATTCCTGGTGGCCAATGAGAGCAGGAGAATGCCCCAGTCCTGTTTCTAAAGTTAGAAACCTTGGAATTATTTTCGATTGCCAACTAAATTTCTCCGCTCAGGTAAATAGTCTTACCTTCTCCTTCTTCTCCTTAATAAAAACTTTGAAAAAGATCTTTCCTTTCATTGGGCAGGAATTACAAAAGACAGTGGTAGTGGCTCTCCTACTATCTAAGCTTGTTTACTGTAATGGCTTGCTGCTGGAGATTAACAAACTCCAGATGAGTAGGATGCAGTCATTGCAGAATGCCGCCGCGAGGTTGCTATTAAACATACCGAGAGGGCAACCAACCTCTGCTGGAATCAGAGCTCTCCATTGGCTTCCCATTCAGCGGGTGGTATTTAAGCCGTTATGCCTGGTCCACAAAGCATTTTATGTTGGGGGAGCTGAAGATATTTAAAAAATGTTTAGGCCCTATACCCCAGTCCGTTCCTTAAGATCCAGCACTTTGGTTCTTCTCCACATTGATAGGATTAGGAGAGTGAGATGGGGGAAAAGAACCCTTTCTAATTGTGCAGCAAAGGTGTGGAATAAATTGTCAACAGCCATGCGATTTCAGTCAAACAGACAATCCTTTAGGAAAGAACTAAAGACCTGGCTGTTCGCTTTAACATAGGCTTTGTAACCTAGGCTGCAACACTTCCGTTTACACCAGCGCCAAGACGCCTCGGCATGCAAGCGCTCTATAAACCTATATCCTGTCCTATCCTATCCTATCCTATCCTTCAAGATACGCTCCAGGCGTTCGACACGCTTAGCAGTTTGAGCTGACCCATCCTCCAAATCAGATGTCGGCCCTCCACCGTGTCCTGTCAGGCGTCCTGTCGATCTATGCGTCCCCCCAACCTGTCGAGACGTCGATCCAGTGCCTCAAACCTAGTGTTGAGTGATTTAAACCCGGAGTGCAGTTCCAACATTAATGCGGCTCTGTCTGCGGGGGCTGCTCCTCCTATAGCGCCCGTGGTTGTTTCCTCCGCCATGTTTGTAGTTTGCCAGTTGTCTTGTTTCTTGAGCGCTTTGAATTACAGTTGTTTCTGCCGCAGCTCCTTGTGCAACATTCTCAATGGGCTCTCGGCCCTTCAAGCGGCCAAGTAATGATATACAGGGCTTCTGCACAGTTTCCCAGTTGCAGATGCTACTCTGTTCGCTATTTAGATGTGATGGCTAGTCGTTGAGGGGGGACTCCCAGATATGCGATTGCGATTGCTTTGCTGCAGGATCGATTGTTGGCTCTGCCAGCGCTAGTTACAATGTTTCACATGTTGGTTGTGCAAACCTCACCGGTAGCCCCACTGCCTCCTGCTCGATGGTAACCTTATGGGCAAGTCTTTCTCGCTTCGGAGGTTGCTGGTGTGAGAAAGTGCCCTTTTTCTTGCTTGGTATGCCCCCACTTTTTGCTGATTTGCTGATGTTCTTTGACTGAGTGTGTCCTGGGCTCCTGCTAATCAGGTACCCAGGGCCTATGTTCCTTCCCTATAACTGCATTGAAGCCTAAACCCAATTGGCATCTCTGGCCACATGTCAGCCCCTGGTAAATGGTACCACAGGTACCCGGGGCAATGTGACCAGAGAAGGCCTCTAAGGGCTGCAGCACTTATTGTGCTACCCTCAAAGGCCCTGTACTCTGACACTCACATACTGCCTTTGCAGACTGAGTGCCTTGCTGCAGAACAAAGTGAAGAGTCGACATGGCACACATCCCTGTGTGCCATGCCCACAAACCACTGCCCTGGCATACATCAGTCACCCCTCTAGCTGGGTGCTCTATGCCAGTGGTGAGGGTACAGGTGCATGAGCCCTGCACCCTTACAGTGCCCAAGTCCATTCCTGGGCACTGTCAGTGCTGCCATTAAGAGTATATGGTGCTGGGAGTTTGTCATTACGAACTCCACAACACCATAATGGCTACAATGAAGACTGAGAAGTTTGGTATCAAACATCTCAGCACATTAAACCCACACTGATGCCAGTGTGGGATTTAATGTAAAATGCACAACAGAGGGTATCTTAGAGATGCCCCCTGAAACCTGACCAACTTCTAGTGACCTGACTGAGTGGCTGCCGAGGCTGCCACCACCAGACATGTTTCTGGACCCCTGGGTCGAGAGCTGCTGCTCTCGGGGGCCTGAAACAATGCACATCCTGGGACGAGGTGCCAAGTCTCCTCCCCCAGGATGGCCAGGGTTCACGAAGGAGAAGCTTCAAAGGCATGCGGCCTTTGTGAGCCTCTCCAGACCATTTGCTGCTTTCAGCAACTGGTCCCTACTGGTTCTACCCCCCACTTTGGGTGGGAGACCCGGCGGGAGAAAAGAAGTGAGGAAGAGAGTTGTGCCCACTTCTGCCAACTCCACCCCTCAGGTGGGGAAGGCGAGGTGAAGCACAACCTCGAGTCCCTGCCATCTTCAGGATAGGGGCACCCAGCCAACCAGAGACAGGCTCCTGCCCCCCTCCCACTGGAGAGTGGCAGAATAGGGGGTGTACCCACCCCAGGGAAGGGACCCATACCTGTAACGCCCCTAAATTTAGTATCTAGGGGGCACTCTGAACCTTCCTTCCTCAGATCCAGCCTACCTACGTGCCATCCGGATGTTTGCAGCTTCTGGTGCCATCCGGAGACCGCAAATCCAGCCCACTCTGCACCCGCCAAACCCGGCCCGAACTCGAGTGGAAAAACACCACAAGGAGGTCCCCCCAGCAATCCTGACCAGAGATCCGGCGACCCCTGACCTGCCTCAAACCTCCAGACGACGCCTGCAGCCTCAATCCAGAGGAACCCCCCCTACCGCGACCAGAGCGGGTAAGAAAACCTGACGTCCCAAGGCACCCTTGCACCCAACGCCCCACGGCCTTGTGTGTCCCAACCAACGGTGCCTAACCAACCCACGACATCCCAACTTATCCCTCAAAGTGGTGGTCGCACCCAGAATATCCTCGTCCCCGAGCCTGCAGTGTTTTCTTTGTCCCGGAGGTTCTCCATGGAAAACAAGAGGTCACCCAACCTCAAAACAGCACCCTGCACCCGGCCGCCCTACTGCTGCTGATGGTGCACCTTTGGTGCTACTTTGGTCCCCAACTTGCCCTGAGCTTAACCCTAGGAGCTTTGCTCCCTCAACCCAGTGGCCTGCTTGCCAGCAGCCTCCAACCGGAGGCCCCCTACCCCCCATTGGATAACATTGGGTCTCAACACTCTGCACCCGGACGCCCTAGTGCCGTTGAGGGTGCAACAACAGTGCATCACTGACCCTGTGGCACCCCTAAGTCTAACCCCAGGATCTTAACTCCCACAGCCGTTTACATACCTGTGAACCGTTTAACTGTTTTCCTTCCATAGGATAACATTGACACTTTTTCTCCAAAAAGTTTGGAGTTTTAAAACCTAAAAATATTCTTTACAAATCGCACAAATAACCAAAAGGTGGTTACTTACCTGTTTGCAGGAAATGTCCCAGTGCTGAATCTAGGTATCCAGCACTGAGTTAGAAAAGTAACGTGAAAAGTAACTTACCTGCAATTTACTGTAGAAGCCCATTCATTTCAATGTACTGCTTCAAAATGTTTCTAAGTGTGGAGTTTTGAAAACTGCAAATATTCTCTAAAAATCATGCGAATAACCAAAACGTAATTACTTACCTGTTTCTAGGAAATGTCCCAGTGCTGAATCTAGGTATCCAGCACTGAGTTAGAAAAGTAACGTAAGAAGTAACTTACCTGCAATTTACTGAAAAAGCCAATTCATTTCAATGTACTGTATTTGCTAAGTGTTGCATACTACTGCTCCCCTGTAAATCAAACAAAGTACAATTTCTATTGCATTTTCAAACTGTTCTATATCCAGTAACCTATTACTGAAAAGTATTTAATGCTTACCTGTACCAGGCGTGCTTGGTTTTAAAAATAAACAGCAGTATATTTTTATACAAACACAATTGGCCTAGAGTTCCGTTCTTGAGCGTGTGAATTAATTTGCTGACTGAGTGTGTACATCAAATGCTTAACACTGTCCTCTGATACTGCCTTACTGCTCGACCGAGCTACCACTTTAGAGAGAGTAAGGTTCTATCCAACTTTAACCACTGCCTACCTCTGGAGACTCCATACACACTCTACCTCACTTTGGTGCAGTATACATAGAGCCAGTTTCTTACAGCTGGTCCCTCATGCGTCATGCCAGTGAGGTAGTGGAGCATTCTCCAAGGTCATTACGCTAATGTGCCCATCAGCATATGTTTATCACTGCAGTAGCGGGCCGCTCAATTGGGCCTGGCCTTCAAGCCCGTCCAGGATGCTTGCTTTATGGATTGGTACTCCCTCGCCTCTCAGCAATTCCTCAGGCGGTCAGGGAGTCCGCTTTGCGGGTGAATGCAGCCCCCAGCCGCTAGTACTTTCGCATGCTGGTGCTCCGCGGGCTCTCCGAAGCTGCTCCAGTTCCCAATGCGCCAGCAGCAAAGGCGGGGCTGACAATCCAGCGCTAAATCCTTCCTTCCCACAGGTCGACCTCACCGCGCTGCGATGTTTCAGCAGCTATGACCTCCACAGGGCAGGCCCCCCCAGTGTTCCCCAGGCAGCTGAAGTTTGCGCTGGGGCTTAAAGTAGAAACAACTTGCAGTTTGACCATGCGGGCGTCCCTTCTGATGAGCAATCCAGCTCAACAGGGCAACTTCGTTCCCAACTCCACTAATTACAGGCTCATTACTCTCCAGGCGCCATCTTGTCCTCCAGACGCCCGGCACCTCCTCGGCTCATTTCTTGGTTCCACTTCAGTTTTAGGAGGCGGCACTTCGTTCCTTAGCCACGCCGGGTGTTCCGGTTGCAGGATTGCCGCATTTACTGGGGATTGCACGCGGCTAGACGCTGCTTCAGGTCAAAGCGAGTGGGAACTTCACGGAGCTTCAGCTCCAAGCGGCCATTGCGGTCGCTGATCTGGCCACGCCCCGATCCCAGATATCTTACAAGATTGTTTAAACTTAATGGCCAGGGGTTGAAATGCTAATCCAAATAAAAAATGGGTAGTGTATATCCATGTCTTGTGCCTCTCGCAAGTACAATGGGGTTTATGCATTGGCCATTGACTCTGAAAGCTGTACGGGAGGAATATGCTGCCTTGATTTTAGTTTGTTATTATACGACCAGGTTGGATTTTTTGTGAAACGGTTTTAGGAAAGGTCCATCTAAATCGGTCAAATGCTTTCTCTGCATCTAAGGATAAAATCAGAGACCGTATTTCACGATTGTGTGCCTTTTTACCCAGGAATGCAAGTTGTGTGATGTTATCTCCCTGTCGATGGGGTATGAAGCCAATCTGGTCCGTCTCTATCAGGCTAAGAATGGGAGGCACTAGGTATTATGCCATATCTTGGTGTAAAGCTTTGCATCCATATTTAAAAGAGCTATTGGGCGATATGATATGATGTGCATTCTATTGGATCTTTGCCTGCCTTTGGGTATAAGCATCAGCTCAGCCTCGCACACTGTGGGGGGGAGGATAGTGTCAGAGGTGAAGGAATTGAACAGTGGTGTAAGATGCTCCTGCAAAAGGGGATAAAAGGTTCTATAGAAGTCTAGTGGGATGCTATCGAGCCCAGGAGTTTCCCCTAGTGAATAATATTTAAGAGCCATAAGTAACTCAGTGGAGTCTGCAGGCTCCTAAAGTAAGTCCCTGTGATATGGTGAGATACGTGTCCACTCACAGTCCAGAAGATAGGCATGACTATCAGTCATGTTTCTGGAGCGTCAAGTGTACAGAGTGTGGTAGAATGTATGGAAGAACTCTTGTATTTGCCTATTGCCCAAGTGTCTGTGCCTGTTCTGAGCTTGTGCGATTTGTGATTTGGTAATTTTACGTGCCACAATTGTGCCAACCTTATCCCCATTATCGTAAAATTGTTGTTTCAAGTTTAATATGTTCTTAATTACCCTCTTAGCATCACTAATTGTATTTGGTTAAGTTTTAAGGGGGCTTGTTTATCTATGCGCTCGAGCTTGAATTTCACAGGTTCCCTACTAGACGTGTTACCCTTGCTATTTCAATGGTGATAATAGTGTCCCTGATCAATGCTTCAAAGGCATCCTATAAAGTGTGTGGGGAGGTGTCAGGGAGGGTGTTGAGTGCAAAGTATTGCTTTATTGCATCATGAATAGTAGCCCTGTTCACTGGGTGTCTAAGTATTTGTGGATTTAACCGCCATCAAGAAGGTATCTGTGTGGGTAGAGCGGCTTGGGAACGGGAGCTTGGGACATCTATACCCACTGATCATTGGAAACATTGCTGCACGCAAACTGGCCACCTGTCCATGAACTACAGGCAAAAGTTAATATACAACAAATTCTTCACTGGGCTTATGTCACTCCATGAAAGCTACATAGAAATAACACCTTGTTTCCTCACAATTACCATTGTGGCAGGCAACATGACACTATATTCCTTCATCTTGCTTGGTAATGTCCCCCTAGTCTTAATTTCTAGTATGAGATAATTGGTGTAATGGCATACATAACACACCATACCTCCGAACCAGACGCTTTGTTGACAATACTTGGTTACGTTGATGAGGTCCCATCTGGTGTTCCAAGTTTCACTGCAGAGGCTTTTTTATTGGCTAAATGAAGGGTGCCAATGAAGTGGGAGCGGGTTAGAATACCCATAGTTGCTGATTGGCTACGCAATAGGATGATCTGTAATTTTGGGTGGAAACATACACTCTCCTCCAACCACCTACCTCCTAGCCACAAGACATATGGAGACTGTCCCGTACCTACCTCCTCCGCAGCACGCCCGAAGACCCATTGAACTAGACGTCAGAAAGGGCCGACTAGGGCACTTACACTGTACTGTATGTCTGTGTGTTAGGATTTGTCCAGCTCTTTGACACCTTCATACTGCAGCCACTCCTTGACTACCCTGTAGGCTGTTTCTTTCTATAACATTGTATAGTATATGTGAGTGGTGAACATTCCTGATGTGTATTCTCTGGCTAATGTTTCCAGTGATGTACTGATATGTCTATGGCATGAAAGGGATAAGAAATCCTTTCCATGGTCATGTCTGTTGTTGTGTTTGTTACAAAATCACAAATGCTAATAAAAAAAAAAAGATTGCCTCTGTGATTGTGAGATTCTGCCCCTCGAAGTAGGTTCTATGCTGGTGTGGTTTAAGAGAGTAATATCAGGGAACAGGGGGTATTCTAGCCATCCCAGGAGAGAATGTATAAGAAATAGGACGTCAATGCAGGACTAGGAGGATTGGACATGTGAGTAATTGAAGAAGACTTTGAGTTATGGGTGCAGGTAACTCCAAGCATCCACCCGGTCCAATTCAGTATTCTCCTTTTTGACAGAGCTGATATTGCTCCTGTGCACTGATATGAAATCATGTTTCTGCCATGTCAGGGTCCCACAACAGGTTGAAATCCCCTCTCACAGTTATATCTCCCTGAGTATTTCGTATTTGTGCCGTCAAGAGGGATCAAATGTAGGAGTCCTGTGCTTTATTAGAGCCATAGAAATTGAGCATAGTTAGTGTGGACCTTCTCTTTTGTTCTTTCAACTTCAAGTAGTGACCCTCTTTGTCCCTTATAATTGCAAGTGGTTGTTGTCCAAAGTCTGCTTTGCATAATGTGGCAAATCCCACTGTTTTGCTGGTATAAGAGGCCCAGTATTTGTGAGAGTATTTTGGTAATTTCATATGGAATTAGTGTTGCTTAATTAGGTGGGATTCCTGGAGGAATATAATGTCAACGTCCTGGTGGAGGAGGTATACCCAGACCTGACGCCGCTTGTTGGGGAAGTTAAGCCCCTTTCCATTTAGCAAGAGGAGTTTAATGAGAGGAGTTTATCGTTGCCAAGATCCCCCATCACAGTTTAAGAGTGACTGTTAGCATTCCTTTTTATATACGGTACTGTGAGAAGTTGGCCTGATGTATGATGTCACTAGTTATAGTGTACACCTTATATCAGTCCAAATACCCTTATGGTGATTGGTTGTAAAGTCAACCTTATAGACCAGCTATCCTAGTGGTAGCATGGACAAGAGCAGTCTTAGGCTAAACTCTGAATGGCATGTGAAGCCAGCTGTGATACCATATATAATCCCTTGAATACCAAATGAAAGGACACCACAACAGATATATATATAAAATAAAGTGTATTTATTCTAGTCAAACCCTCAGCACTCTTTATGAGATTAGAGGTAAGTACAACACAGTCTTATTTATGCATACATTAAGTCACACAGGTAAGTAATACAGTTAGGCCCTAGGGACCACGCAAACCATATACTAAGTAAGTGGTATAAGAACCACTGTCACGGAAATAGAGTAGGCCTAGGCCTAGGGAATCGCTGGGGCTACACTACACTAGCGTTAGTTAGGAAGTGGGAGGCCCACGGGATTCGTGTGCAGATTGGAAACACTCACGCGTAATGCGTAAAAGTCAATAGCAATAGTACAGTTTAGAAAACGGTAGATTTAGGACACTTCCGGAGTAGCTAGGAAGTTGAGACTTGAAAACTAGACACTAGGATAGTCACTATCCTGATGAGCACCGGAGTACCCAAGTTACCTAGCCCACAGGCTGCGGGTGCATAGGGGTGAAGATGCGTCGTTTTCGTCGTCGACTCCTATGGATGCCTGAAGAAAGATGCTGACAGGCAGTCAGTGAAGAGTGTCCGGTGGATCCCAAGGCTGGGATCAAGAAGAGAAGAAACCTGCAAGCAGAAGGGACAGAGTCAAGGTCACTAGCCAGTGACCACGTGGAACCAGGAAGGAACCAGGCGATGTCGTGAAGACTTGCAGGTGAAGGTGAAGCTTGTCGCTGCAGCCAGGAGGACCAGGAAGCGTCGAGGACGACCAGGACCAAGAGGCGAGCTGTCCCACGAAGGCTCTTGCTGTCGGCGGCGTCGAAGTTGGACTAGGACTCACCAAGCCTTGGCAAGCGGAACCCACGAAGAACGAAGGACTTGCTTCTGGTGCAGACCAGGAAGGTCTGGGGTGCTTCTTCTTTGCAGAGAAGCGGGAGCCAGTCTGGAGGAGCCAAACCAGCGCAGAAGATTTCAGGGTGCGTCGTCACAAAGGCCACTAGCCAGCGGGCAAGCAACCGGACAGACGCGGCAAGCAGGAAAATGCTGAAGGGCCCCACGCAGGACTCGTGGAGTGTGGGGGGCTGATCTTCGGTGCAGATGGTGCTTGGGGTTGGGGCTTCTCAATCCCCGGTGCACAACTTCGAGGGTACCTCAGAAGCTGCGCTGTAAGTTACTAGCCACTTTTTCCAGGTAGCCGGTCCCACGTCGCTCGTCGCCTCCACGGATCTCAGCTCTGCTGCAGATGTGGATGAGGGTCGGAGAAGTCTGGAAGTCAAGGCTCTGGTCGGGCTCTGCAGTCGGTTCCTCGTAGAACGTTTGCAAAGCAAAGGGTAGTCTCTTGATGGTGCCTGTTTGCACAGGGTAGCCACTCCTTGGCTACAAGGGAAATTCTTCAGTCTTCTTCTTTCGTCGAATGTCGAAGGTCCAGAGTTTCTGTTCAGTTTTGTAGGTTCAGGATAATCTAAGGTCTTGAGGCCCAACTCCCACTCTTATACTAATCTGGGGGGCTGGGATACCTGCTAGGTCACGCCTTATGGGTGGGACCTGGGAGGGGGTGGTTACACCCACTTCCCTTTGTCCAGTTTCGCGCCAGAGCTGGGGCTGGAGTGCCCCAGCGCCGGTTTGAACTGGACTATGCAAGGAACACCTTGTGTGCCCCAGGCATGTCTCATTCCTTTCAGCCCACCCTGCCCCAATACACTAAAGGCTGTCTGGGGAGGTGCTAGCACCTCCCCAAGCAGGAAACCTATTGTCCAGGCCTCCCTGGCTGGGATCACTCCCAGCAGCAGGAGGTCAGACTTGTGTCTGTGGCAGCAGCATCCATTTTGTGATGCTGAGGCTTTGGTTAGAGTTAAACAGCAAAGTAGGATTTTAACATGTCTCTCCCTCTAGAAGGGGGGAATAATATCCTCATCACCAGAAATGGTATGGGGGTATTATTCCAAAGTGTTAGACACCTTACACGACATGTTTTGATAAAGCCAAACCATAGTTACCATAACCGTTTAAGATTATAAGGCACTTTAAGAGTATATGGTAGGCTATATCATAGAACAGCTATAAGGACATGGTTCCGAAAGCTGCAGACAGGCTCAGCTCATGCTAGAGCACCATCTCACATGTTACCAAGCACTCTGCCTCCAGGATTGTTAAGGCCTGCCATAGGAGTGACTGATAGGTACACATGTGTCTATATGTAAGTTAGGTATAGGAATACTACACCTAAGCAAGGGGTGATTACACGACCTTGCCCCAGCTGAGTGATCAGCCAGTTGTGTCAAAATGGAAGGCCAGACCAGGGGTGCCATAATACATGCTGCAGCCCCTGGTAGGCCTAGGGTACACCTATGCCCTGGGTACCTAGGGTACACTGTACAGGGTCCAATAAGGTGATCCTTACCAATTGGTTATGTACCTAGGGTACATGGAGTCCATTTTAAAGAGAGAGCAGACAGCCTGAGACCCTGAATGGCAGGATCTCAGGCCAACTAAGTCGAAAAACCAGCTAGACACTAGGCAAAAAGTTGGGGGTAACCAAAGTCAGATATCCACCTTCCTACAGGTACTTTCCACCCTAGCAAAGCCTGTAGATCTTTTAAAGTAGTATATTCTACTTTGGGAGCTATGAGATGCAACATAGTATATAAAGGAAAATGTGCAAGGCCATCTATATATAGGATCCAGAAGCGCTCCACTTCCCTCAGATCCTCCCGCATTCTCTAGCTCCTCCTGAAGCCAACAAAGTAAGAACAAAAATGGAATGTAAAACTAAACAGATGGCCAACCAGCCTCAACCAAATATTCCTGTCCATTAGAGGTGGGACAGTCAGGTTATTTGTCTGAACTAGTAGTGCTTCCCTCAATGGGTGAGGATCAAAAGTACGTTTATGGTGGAGTCCAGGCGAGAAACGCTGAGTGGTGGGTAGAGTATCAGTTGTCACAGGCTTCCGCAGTACAGTTGACCATAACAGAGCTAACCACTCTCCATGACCCATCCCGTAACCCCTCCCTGCGGTCAGCAAGAGCTGTTGCATATTATGCGCCATTGTTGGTCAGTTCTTCCACGAGAGAGCATCGGGTAGTGCATTTTCGGTTTTCTCCTTGTGCAGGTGGGATATTACATTAGCTTTCGTCTCCTACAGTATCTTAACTATACCTTTTGTCTGCCAAACTGCCGGTTTTGGGCTAGAGCCTGCGGCTCAGTAGCAAAATCGCCTGCAACACTGCAGAGATGCCTTTGGAATTGAGTAATTGTCGCTGCAACTCAGCTTAAAACTTCAGGGCCCCCACAATAGCAAGTAGTTTTCCTTTGCAAAGGCGGAATCCTCCATCCCTACAGGTGCATTGGATCATAATTGAACTGTTCAGTTACAGGACATGAGTTGCGTGCCTATAATGGCTTTTGTGGCGCTTCGGGGACACGTGTCAAAAGAAAGCATGCTCCCACCTCAGGTGTAAAAGCCAGATGCGTCACGTCTATCACTAGGCTCCTGGACTACCAGCAACATGGGAGGCTGATTAGCATCTGAATTCGATAGGGTAAAAAGCTGAGGTAGGTAATTTGTCCTGTGGTCTGCTGTTTGCAGCTTGGCATGGACTGCCAGTTGGTAGTAGGAACTTTTAAACCACTGAATCAATTGAACAAGGCCCGCTTTGTCAGGCATCGCCTACGAAGCCCCGCTTACACCAATGCAAGTGGATCATTTTCCTCACTTTCCTCCTCCTGTTTCATGTTGGGCTTGCAAATTCCTCTCTGCCAGTTCTCCTCAAGGGTTATGCCCAGGATTAGGGCATCTGCCTCGTCCGTCGATATTCTCAGTTGGGTGGCATGGCACCCCTCACTGTGCAGTCTCCAAGTGCTGCAAGGTAGCCTCTGGTTCAAGTCATGGGTAAACTGAATCTCCTTCACCCGTGCAGCACACTGGAATTTGTCCCTGCTGCGCACTCCGAATGCAAGTGGCATTCAGGTCAAGCAAAGAGACAGATCGCTCCCTGGGCCACAGAAAGGGTTGCACTGGAGAGGAGAGAGTGCATCTTACTCCATGTTCAGCCCAGCCAAGCTACCATGTGCACCGCTATCTTCTGTGTCTCCTGACCCCCAAGATGGTCTTTCTCAATGGATATCTTCAGCTTGTTACATGAGTGAGCTTCAAGCTTTCTGTCCAGCCAGTGGTGCTGTTGAGGGCTTGAGCCTCCATTCTACCAGAGGTTGTACTCTTTCATGTTGGACAGCCCATCACACTTCTAATGTTTTTTGCCATAACTTACCCCTTGAAAGAGGAGGATAGACTGTATCATTTGGACCCCAAAAGAACACTGAGCTTTCCCATTGATTGTACCAAAGACTATTGGTGGGCGATCATCTCTTTTTGGGATTCTCTGGGGCAAGGAAAGGCAAGGTAGTGCAGGAAAGGACTTGTCCCGGTGGATAGTCCTATGCATTAAGATCTGCTAATCACTGGCCAAGAAGCAGCCTCAGAAGGATTGATAGCCCATTCCAGTAGGGCCAAGATACTACCTTCATTGGCACGCAAGAGTGCCTGTCCTAGATGTTTGTAGGGCCACAACGTGGGCATCAGTGCACATGTTCACAAAGTATTACTGCTTTGACAGCCAGGTGAGGCGGGAAGAGCAATTTTGGACGTTCAGTCCTGCAGACACTTTTGGTCTGATTCATTAGACAGACTCACCATCGAGGGAGCTATTGCTTTGGTATCTATTCTAAAGGTGAGGAATCTGCAGTTAGAAGTATCCATCAGAAGAAATTACTTACCTTCAGTAACTCTCCTTATCGTGGATACTCTATCTAATTGCAGATTCCCCTCTAATGTCCTCCTGCCTTCCCTTTGTGTGGAATGACCTCCCATTCATTGAAAAAGGTCCCAAATTACAGATCTTCACACTGGAACAGATAATAGTTGTTTTGCCTCTGCATTCGAGGGTACAGACAACGTCAATAAAAAACTGATGTCAACGTTCTTAGGTGGAGCTTATATGGGGCTCCAACCATCACTTCTGGTGTGGAACAGGGTCAACGATGAGCGACATGACATAATCTACTGGCACACAGAGGTGGTGCTGAAAAATCTCCCGGGTCCAGTCTGGCTCCTATTTATTCATTTTTCTTTTTAAAAATTGCTAAAAGTCCGCTTTACCTCCATTTTTTTTTATATACATATGTTTATTTTTCCTTTTCTGTAATGGTTTTTATTAACCACACAAATAAAGAATTATTCATTTATTCATTCAGTCTGCTTCCTGTGGATATTCTAAATGTGAAGAGTCCTCTGTTCGATAAACGATGCACCAGAAATAGTTACCGTAAGTAAGTATCTTGTTCATTCTGTTTATACCATATTGAACAGATTAATAAGTATCTTTACTTAATACCAAATTCTTCTATAATCCACTATCACTTTCTCTCTTCTTCCTCTGCAAGAAGTGTCTTACATTATTGTTCATTACAATAAATGTTTCTAAACCTTAAATAGAGGCACTCTGATGTCTAGCTGTATGTGGCCTTTATTGGCACCAGTGATTTCTGATAGAGACTTCTAACTGCAGATTCCTCACCTTTTGAATATCTCCAGGTGTGAGACTGGATCTGGAAACTTTTGCCTAGCATGTCCTTCAGCATCAGCAGGTGGCATCGAGTGACTTCATAGTTTCGTGAGTGACTTCTCAAGCGACTGTGGCGTCGACTTCCCTATGCATACGTCACCTGCTCGCGCTGTCTTCAGTTTCTTTCTTTCCGCGCCAACCGTAGTGGTTCTGAAGCTTGAACTGTCATTCAATGGTTTGTTTAATTTCTTCTAGAAATTACTTTACTTTTTTTTGTGTGAAAGTTGTCACCAAACCCTTCAAGCTTTAAGCCATGTGTGACCTGTAACCGACAGATGTCACTCACAGATCCACATGATGTCTCTGGTGTCTTGGTTCCAGCCATGACTCGAAGTCGTGTTCGTCATGTGCCAAGATAGTGGGAAACGAAACTCGCAGTAGTAGAGTTCAGATAATCAAAGACTCAGTCCAGTTCAATGTCCATGGCTTGTCGATATCAGTTGAGGTCAAGAGACCAGTCTCATTCTCCATCGAGAGGTCGTTCGAAGGATTGGACTTTGTCGAAGTCAAGTTAGTCGATGAAGAGCTATAAGATGCATAAGAAATCCAAGCACTGTTCTCCTGTGTGGCACCACTCTCATCGTTGCTGTCATTTGGAGTCGCATGAGGTACTGGGCCTTCCCCTCAAAGTTGTTTTACAGCTAGGTCTCCTTCAAGGGATCCTCCTTCGACGTGTTTGACATTTCGAATCCCAGTGGATAAGCTAGTGATGCCAGATCAGATTCAACAGCTATAGAAAACTATGGATTGGATCTTTGGTGTTAGTCTGGATCCTCTTGGTACGCCTTCTTGCTCCACGAATCCGACAAGGACTCCGGTTGGTCAGACATTGATGGATCCGTCCTCGATGCTAACGCTTCCTCTTGTTTGAGGTTTTAGGCCGATGATGTCGGAATTAATGGGTATGGAACCTTCAACTTCGTTTTCATTGGCACCACAGGTTTCTTGTGCGAGCCCACCTACGACGCTGGTATCGGTGCCGCCGCTGCGAACGGCGGATCCGAATTTTTTATCAGATTCTGAAGGTCAGTTGCCTTCTACTATGGTGTATGTTAGGTCAGAACGTGATCTTTCACGGGTAGAGTATCATTTTTATGCAGAATATCCTTTGGATGATATTTTGCAGGGTTTGCAAGATGCTAGCGGTCTTGACACTTCTTCTGATGTTGGTTTATCACCCCCTATGCCAGTTATGGCTACCGAGGAGAAATCATCTTTTGCAACTGCAATACACAGAACAGCAGAAGCTCTTAATTTAGTTTTACCTACAAAAGAGCTTAAAACTACTTTGTTGACTGACTGAAGTTTTGGATCTGTCATGAACTTCACAGGAGCCTTTATTACCATTAATGAGCTTTAACAGATGCTTTGATGGGCCCTTGGGCTAAGCCTGGATCTTGCCTTCCAATAAACAGGCAGATCATGAGGAGGCACCGACCAGCCCCAGGAAATCTGAATTTTCTTATTCAGCAACCAACTCCGGTTAGTTTAATAGTACAGGCTTCTACAAGTCGTACTAATTTAAATGCTTTTCTATTCACTCCACCTGATTGGGAGTGGATGGATTCTAAGAAGATGGAAGCTTATGCAAAGAAGGTTTTTCCTTCAGCGGCTTTGGCCTTACATTCGGTAAATGCTTCCTGTCTGTTGGGTAGATAGTCTCACGATTTGTGAGATAGAGTTGCTGATGTTTTACCAGCAATACCCGAAGACACTCAGAAAATTTAGCAAAGTCTTGTTTCGGATGGTCAGGATGCTGCAAAGGTTTCTAAAAAATCTGGACTGGATACAACTGATTGGGCAGAGTCTTGGAAATCTTTGTGGTGATAAGAAGGCATGTTTGGATCTGTTCAAGTGGTTTTTCAACAGATGTCCAGCATTCTTTGGTGGATATGTCATTTGATGGCTCAGAGTGGTTTGAGGAGAAAGGAGATACTGCTCATGAGAGATTTA
Source organism: Triturus cristatus (assembly GCF_964204655.1). Taxonomy (NCBI): domain Eukaryota; kingdom Metazoa; phylum Chordata; class Amphibia; order Caudata; family Salamandridae; genus Triturus; species Triturus cristatus. The sequence continues at coordinate 1,845,227,879 of NC_140589.1, read as the reverse complement.
AGGAGAGCAAAGCGACTGCTCATTCTGTGGGTTTGGGGACTCAACACCAGTTGTCTCAACAACAGTGCCCCTTTCGTGGGTTTGGTATAGGATACCTACAGAGACAGAGACTGTACAAACCAGCAATGCATTACAACAGGCATTTAGAGAACATGGTCGAGGAGCAGGTAGACAATGTTCAGCCACTCAAACACAACAATATGCCCAAACTCCAGCCCCCCCCCCCCCCCACCCCCTTTCTGAAAACATTTCAAAGCCTCTTGAAGGTGATCTTGATGCTTCATGATTGGCCAGTTGGGGGTCATGTCACTTAGCTTGGAGGCGCATAACTTCAGATCAATGGGTGCTCCAGATCTAGGTACAGGGTTACTCTCTACCTTTTATGGTATTCCCTCCAGACATTCCTCCTTCACCACAATTTCTTTTGGTGGACCATTTTTCAATTCTTCAGACAGAAGTGCAGGCTCTGCTAGTGAAAGGGGCACTTTCAAAAATAGGAACTGGTTGTTTCTACCATTATTTTCTAATACCAAAAAAGGACGGGGGTCTTAGCCCCATTTTAGATCTTCGACCCCTAAACTTCTTTTTGAGGAAGGACAAGTTCAAAATGTTCGCATTGGCTGAAGTTATACCTGCCCTGGATCCAGGAGACTAGATGGATGCATTGGACCTGTGGGATGCGTTTTTTCACATTCTCATTTTGCAGTCTCACTTTTCAATTCCCTGTATTCCCTTTTGGGCTGACAAGTGCACCTCGGGTGTTCACAAAGGTGATGGCAATAGCAAAAGACATTTGCGGAGGTTGGGAACACCAGTCTTCCCATACCCTGATCACTGGCTGTTGAAGGCGGGCTCGCCTCAAGCAGTTGCCAAACATCTCCAGGCGACAGACGACATATTGATGTCTTTGGGTTTTACCATCAATGTACTGAAGTCACACCAGACTCCTTTGCAAAGACTCCCTTTATATCAAAGCTATACTGGGCATGGTGTTTTTCCCAGCTATACCTCCTCCTCCTCGAGTCCAGGACATTTGGTATATGATCCTGATGTTTCAGCCTGAAGCCTGGATCTCGGTGAGAGTGGTTCTGAGGCTTCCGGGCCACTTGACTTCCTGCATTCTGCTTGTGGATCATGCCAGTTGGTACATGCAGGCTCTGCAGTGTAATTTGAAATCTCCGTCGTCTCAGCACCAAGGAAATCTGTGAGATTTCATCCAGGTGTCAGAGGAGACTGCAAAAGACCTGCGATGGTGGCTACTAGACTGCAAAGGGATCAGCTGCAGACCCCTCTCATTGCCCCACCCATAATGGACTACTCATCAGCATCTAAATGATAACACCACCTTTGTTTATTTGTCTACATCAGTACAGTTTCATATATATGCAGATGCTGTCCAACTTGCAAGTCATTGAGAACAATACAAAACCATGATCACTTAATTGAATTACACTACTGGAAGACTGAGTGCTTCCTCTGTCTGATCGGCACAAAAAGCTAAATTCTTGTACTTGGAGACCCCCAGTGTGACAGGCATTTGGATTCCTCAACTCCAGCCCAAACATTGAAAAATCTCAGGGCTTGGTTGGACACAGAACTATCCTTTCTGCACCTTATTCTCAGCAGCAGTTAAAAATACAAAATACTCCATTGTGATGCTGGTACTTCATTTTACTTATTGCTCCTCACTTATCAGTCATGGCTTGATCACTCTATCATTGTTTCCGTCAGAGCTCTCCAAAAGGTCTTGACACTCTGCAGGATGCAATATCAAGCAGCCTGGCTGTATGCAAATTTGAGAAAATCTTTTCTCCTCGTACCATCTCTCCATTCGCTCATGATGCCTCAATTATTTAAGTTCAATTACTTTGCACTGTCGTCAAACCACATAGATGCCAAGAGTAAAATACTTGTGGGTGTGACCACACATTTCATATCTAGTCCACACCTGAGGTCCTCCTGCAAAAGAAGTTTGATCAAGCCAGGCAGATCTGATCTTCTAGGCAGGTCAAACAATCCATGTAATAAGTGCACAACTCGGGACTTCAAATTTAGCTAGATTTGATTTGAAGAAAGCGTAATGCGAGACTCTTCAAAAAGACTTATACCTTTATACAGCTGAGATCATGTACCCCCCCCCTCTCCCTCTTACCCAAAGCCCCCTCCCCCTCCCCCTCAAATAGGGCCGAGGGCCCTCTGAGTGTCGTTCATCCCTCTGCAGAAACACTGAAATAAAGATCCACTGAAGCAACTCTCTCCCTTCCTTTCTAAAGAGTCCTTTTGTCTTCTTACACTTTTTACGAAGTGATTGCCTGTCAATCCACATCAGGTTACTAAACAAATAAATAAACTTATATTGCCTATCATTTAACCCACTTGAATACAGTGAGCTCCTCCTGGCATGTCCCATCATGAAAGTCAGCTCATTTAAAATAGGTATCATTGAAGGCAACGAAGGCAGCTTAAACATACTGCACCACATTCATAAATGGGATTATGTTTTTGGTTCTCAACAGGATGATCTGTGAAGAGGACATAGAAGGATGTATCAGGAACATATATTCTCCAGTATTGTATCTTTTTATAGATTCACATGTTTGAATCTTCCCTGTCGTCATGGTGAGAGTCCCATGGTAACAGTAAAATAGCAGTATAAAAGCTAAAAGGACAATCTCCTTTGAAAATCAATAGCATTTAGTAACCAGTTAGCCTCATTAAAGAACATCCAAACTCCAGCTAATCACTTCACAAACCCTTGAGTATCCATCCCCTGAAGGGCCACCAAACCGCAGATTTCTTGCCTAACGTTGTGTGTTAGGGAGTTTTCCTGAGCTCTGCACAGCACAGTGTTTCTACCTTGAACTTTTCAACTTTGAGCTAGCAGTTCCTTTTCCTCAACCTTCTCTTCAACTGAGGTGCTGCTAGACAGTGAGTTTACCCTTTTATTTCTGTATTTAAAGCTGACATTTGTTTGATAAATCAGGCATCCTTGGAGAGACCTAACACCAATATTACATTGGTGCTATGGACATTGCAGCTGTGGTTGTTATGTGTTACCCATGTAGAGCCATGCTACATGGACAAAGCCTTTTTTTTTTAACTTACTGCTTACAAACGTATTGTGTCTTAGATTGGGATCCAGAAAAGATGTCTGTGCAAAGTGGTTTTATGTATCTCACACATTTTCAGAAAATATTTCATAACTGTGACTGTAGCTGCGTTTCATGTTAAGTGTCTTTCTGATATAGGAATGAGGAGCATCTCAATATAAGTAGGTTATTCATACATTTGTTTATAAAACAAACTATTCGTAAAAAGCTGTAAATGAATGTCTATGAATTTGGAGTTCATCTCCATGATGTAGGTTGGTTTTCCCCACACATAAGTCTTTCATCAGCCACAGACTCAGTTTGTCCATCAAAATACAGTAGTGATCTGGCACTGCCAGTGACATAAATACATATTGCCTCTCTGTGTGGTCTGTACGTCCGACAAGAAGAAGCCTAGGGCACGAGAAATAGAGTTTATGCTAATAATTAATAACGCTTTGTGATCTATGGTTTCATATCCATGAGTACCAAATGGACATCCCCACCTCTTCATCTAGCGGTTAATCTTTCTACTCTCCCATTTGCATTTTGTGTTAGTGAATACAAGTAGTTGTTTTTGAGCTGGGCTTCAAACCTGCTATTGATGTTCTCCTATTCTTATTCTGCTCCGTCTCTGACCACAGCTGTCGAGCTTGCTCGCATTGCATTCCCCTCCGAAGTAGTCAAGTTGGAAGAGTCCTGGGGAGATTACTTGGTGCAGCAGAAGCAGCTGGATGCAGCTATCAACCACTATATTGAAGCTGGGTAAGTGCAGCTTTTTAGACATCTACAGCTGAAATAGCAGAGCTATTCCATTACCGTTAGTAGACATATTGTATTGATTATGCATCGTTCCGTGTCTACCCCCTGCCTTCCTTAAGTCACAGACCTCTGGGAACAGATTTTCTTTGTCCCTCTTCTGTTCCCATCTCTTGGGAACAGTTGTACTTCTGCTAGGAGAGGACGCATTGACACAGCAGTTACAAACTTGACAAGCACTTGACTATCCTTCTTTGTTATCCCTTGTTTTATTCCCTTGCATGACTGCAAACCTCATGCCTCAATGCCTTCTTATTTGTTCTGCCGTGATAGGACTGGAACCTTAGAGTATTTTTATCTAAAGCAAATGCTAACGAGCTTTGGTGTGTCATATTTTTTAGGATCGTCCCTACCAGACAGGCCCAATTGTTGTTAGTTTGGTCATTTTGATGTTTCTAATGAGCATTCAGGCACTTCACTCCAATAGGATGCAGATTTTCTACAGCACCACAAAGTTTGTATAAGACAGGGGTCTCCATCCTTTTCTGTAGTGAGAGCTATTTCTGATCAGTGAAAATCATCATGAGCTACTGAAGGCCAAGTCACTCGCTTAGTGTTACCAGACACCCCCACACCCATCTTCCTTGACTTTATGCTTAATGTTCATAGACCCAGGTACTATGGCTTGAACAAAATATTTTAACTAGGGGCACCATGACAGGACTGCCATGTGCGTCATTGAGAGGTATGTATGTGTATGGGTGAATTAGAACTTGTGTCACATGTACTTGTGGTACAGGACATACCTTTTGGCATATGTGTCACCGTTTAACACAAAAATGCAACCATTTGTTTTAGATGGGAGAAACTTAAAGTGCAAAAGAATGTTCTGCAAAAATGCTCATAATATGGAACAATTTTCTGCATTTAAATTTCTCCCACTTAAAAAAATGGCTGTATTTTTCAGTTATAAATATGGCAGCGTGTCTACCAGTGATTGGGAGCAAAGATGCCTGCTGTGTGTGAATGTGACACATTGAAATGGGAGAAAATTTAACTAAGAGTTAACTTAATGTTTGTATGGATTCCATAAAACTCATCATTTAAATGTTCTTCCGTTCAAGTTTCACATTTACAAACAGCAGGTATGTTGCACCCAGTGGCCTCTAGACACTGTGGCATATTTATAACAGAAAAATACAACTATTTGTTTAAATGAGAGGAATTTAAAGTGAAGAAACATGCTGCTTCATAACATATTAAGACATAATTGGCTTAATTGAGGTGGAAAAAAACATTGATACTTAATGTTTAATAGAAATATTTTTCTTCATTTTAAATTTCTCCCATTTAAATGACTATTTTCAGTAGTAAATATGGCACAGTCTCTTTGGGAGCTAGAGGCCTGCTGTGACACTTTGAAATAGGAGGGAAATTCAAATGAAGTTTTTACTTAATCATTAAGTTAACTTTCATTTTAATTTTCTCCCATTTGAAAGCATTCATAAGCATCATTTTGTTCTCATGCTATAATATTGATTTGACAAGGACTTTTATTTAAGATTTAAATACCTCAGTGCTTCAGTTCTTCACATCTGTGCCCTGAGTCATAAATCTGACTCCAGCACTCCTCATTATCAGGCACTGCTATCTGCAGCCTGAAGATAATAATGTAATATAAACACAGCCTACCTTTAACTTTGAAAGAAAAATGTGACCCAGTGCTCATTAAAATGAACTCAAGACTGTGAGGTACTCTGAAGGTGTCTGTGAGCTGCAGGTAGCTTGTGATCGACTGGTTGGAGACACCTGGTTTAAGAGCCCCTTCAAAGATGAGATGTTTCATGTACACATTTAGGTTAATTTGACTGAATTAAACCAGGTGCGATATCTGAAACAAACAAGTTAGTGATCGATTCCTTACCTTAGAATTACCCCCAGGCGTCAGACTGGATCCGGAAAGTTTTTGTCAGCTGTACCCTGCGCGTCGGAAGGTGGCGTCGTGCGGCTCCGCGTCCGTCGTTAGCCTCGTGGTTGCCGAGATGACGTCGCGGCAGCTACTTAGACGCAGCCCTCGCGCGCTGACGTCAGTTCTTTTTTTCCGTGCCAGCAAGCACAGATCCGGAGAGAGCGGTACCCCCAGTCACTTTTTGACTGAGTTTTTTCGAGGCCTTTTGTCTCTATTTTACGAGTTGATCGACTCCTGGTGCAGTAGGGATGCCCGGCTTCAAGTCCTGCAGGGACTGTCATCACATGATGTCGGTGACGGACCCGCACTGCGTGTGTCTTTACTGCCTGGGGCACGACCACGACCCCGAGTCGTGCTCCGACTGCCAGGCCATGGCACCGAAGACTTTGTGGAAGCGGTCTGGAAAGTTGCTTGAAGTCCGGCAGTTGGCTCCATGCTGTTCAAGGTTCCGGTCCTGTGGGAGGTCGAGGGACCAGTCGCGGAGCCACCACCATCGTTCATCGGGATCGAAGTCTTCGCACTCAGGGTCAGGTAAGACGAAGCGTTTCAAGAAGTCGAAGAAGTGCCATCACTCTCCGACGTCCCGTCACGCGACATGGCTGAGGGTGCGGGTGGTGCCTCCCCTGCGGCTCAGGCGGAGCCTACACAGTCACTGCCGGCATACCCGCCCTTTCCGGGTCCATCGGCGACTCCGGCCCAGCTGCAGGAATTTCTGTCAGCCATGGCTCGCCTATTTGGGCCTTTGGGCCCAGCTGGTGTGCCTTCGGGCCCCGCGGACCCAGCTGGGGGTTCTAGCCTTTTACTGTCTCCGGCATCACTGTCTGCTCTGGCCCCGGCTCCGCAGGGCACCCATGGATCCAAGCCTGGATCCTGGTCGACGCTGGTTGACCTTGTGACACCTCCACCGACATCGACCCCACCGGCACCACCTTCGACGTCGCCCGGCACACCGGACGACGTCACCTCCGGTTTCAGCCCCGATGTGGATACGGCGCCGGAACGGCGTCGCTCGACGCCGAGTCTGACGCCGATTGGGGATTTCTATCCCTATGTCCATCCTCCTTATTTTCGGCCTGTTCATCAGCCTTCGGTGGAAGGGGAGGACTGGGAAGGGTCTGAGGACCCTCTCACAGCACAATGTGAGTTTGACCCGGACTGGGCAGAGGAGTTGGGGGAGGCCAGTGGTCTTGATACCTCTCCTGACCTTGGCATGCTAACTCCTCCTACCGTGGCTACGGAGGATGGTGCAAGTTACGCAGTGGTGTTGCATAGGGCGGCCAAGGCCCTCCACTTCGAGCTCCCTACAGCTCCCTACAGTGGCCATCAGGACTAACCTCCTGACTGAAGTGCTTAAGCCGGCGGCTACCTCTGCGGAGCCACTGCTGCCTTTTAACAATGCACTTTCGGACGTTCTTTTGGGCATCTGGTCCAGGCCCAACACAGGGGCTCCTGTGGATAAGAACATGGCCCGACGCCTCAAGAAATCCCCTTTTCCTTTCCCAGTACCCCACCCATGAGAGCTTGGTTGTCAAAGCCTCTACGTCCCAGAGCGAACCACCGGACAGGGAGTCTAAGAAACTGGAGCATTTCAGTAAGTAGATTTTTTCTTCCACCAGTTCAGGGCTGCGGTCTGTGAACACTGCATGCCTCTTGGGCCATTATTCCCACTCTGTGTGGGATACAGTGGCACACATGCTGCCTCAATGTCCGGAGGAGGCCCGGACAGTGCTCTCTCAAGCTATTGCTGAAAGGAGGGATGCAGCCAAGTTCACTATTTGCTGTGGCCTTGACACCGCCTTCTCGCTGGGCATGGCGATTTCCACGACAGTGGCGCTCCGTCGCCACACCTGGCTGAGTACAACTATTTTTTCTGGGGATGTCCAGAACACTCTGATGGAGATGCCCTTTGATGGCATTCGCCTTTTCGCTAACAAAGAGTTGGAGCACTTTAAGGACTCGCGGGCTACGGCCAAGTCCTTGGGCCTTTCTGCCACGCGCCCTCCTCCGCCTTCTGCTTTTCGCTCCTTTCGTGGCCACGGAAGGGGCACCCGACACGTTCGTCTCAGAGCCACAGGCCTGTGCAGCGATAGTCTCCGCGGGGACGTGGGACCCGCCGAGCCGGGTCAGGGGACCAGCGGGCGGGTGAGTCCACCTCCACTACGCCACCACTGCCTCCAAACCTTCCTAGTCTCGTTTTTCAGGCCCATCAAATGCCAGTGGGCGGCAGGATTTGCCATCACCTCCCCCACTGACGCACCATCACTTCGGACATTTGGGTTTTACAGATGGTCCGAAGGGGCTACTCCCTCCCCTTCGAGACTACCCCTCCAGCCATTCCACCCCAGTACTACCTCATGTCGGGGAATCACTTGGCACTTCTACAACAGGAAGTCGCGCCGTCTTGGCCAAGAGAGCCATTGTGCGTGTTCCTGCGCCAGAAGTCAGACATTGTTGTTACTCCCACTACTTTCTTGTGCCCAAGAAGGTCAAGTGCTTGCGTCTTATCTTGGACCTCAGGGACGTCATTCGATTCCTCCGGAAGGAGAAGTACAAGATGCTGACTCTGGCTCAGGTCTTGTCTGCCCTCGACCCTGGAGACTGGAAGGTAGCGTTGGACCTGGAGGATGCATATTTCCACATTCCCGTCCTGCAGGCCCACAGGCGTTACCTGCGGTTTACGGTAGGCCGAGAGCACTTTCAGTTTACCGTGCTCCCCTTTGGCCTTACCAGCATTCCCGAAAGTGATGGCAGTGGTCGCAGCTCATCTGCGCAGATCAGGGGTTGCAGTCTTCCCCTATCTCGACGACTGGCTGTTGAAGTTCAATGTGCCGAAGTCGCACCTGCTTCCCTCTCAGAAGCTCCTCTTCATTGGAGCGGTTCTGGATACAATGCACTTTTGGGTCTATCCTCCCGAACGGCGAGTCCGGGATATTCAATCTCTGATTCTGATCTTTCAGCCTCTATCCTGGGTTTCGGTCAGGATGACCCTGAGGCTGCCGGGCCTCATGGCCTCCTGCATCCTGCTGGTCGATCATGCCAGATGACATATGCGGGCCCTGCAGTGGGACCTGAATTTCCAGTGGGCGCAGCATCAGGGGAACCTGTCGATTACGTCCAGATCTCGGAGGGCACTGCACAACAATTCCAGTGGTGGCTCACCAACCGGCATTGGGTCAATAGCAGATTCCTCTCCCTTTCCCAACCGGAGCACACGGTGGTGATGGATGCGTCCCTCTTGGGATGGGGGCGGCCACATGGGAGAGGCGGAGATCAGAGGCCTCAGGTCTCCGGCGGAGTCCAGGCTCCATATCAACCTTCTGGTGCTCCGGGCGATCCGGCTTGCACTGAAGGCATTCCTTCCCTCTGTCAAGAGGAGAGTAGCGAAGGTGTTCACAGACAACACCCCAGCCATGTGGTATTTCAACAAACAGGGCAGGGTGGGGTCGTGGACCCTATGTCAGGAGGCCCTGCGCCTCTGAACATGGCTGGAACACCAGGGCATTTCCCTGGTGGTTCAACACCTGGCAGGTTCACTGAACGCCAAGGCGGACGAACTCAGCCACAGGTGCATGATGGATCACGAATGGCTTCTTCACTCGGAGGTGGCGCAAGGTCTCTTTTAACAGTGGGGAGAGCCTTGGTTAGATCTATTCGCCACAGAGGAGAACGCATTGGAATTTCCAAGGCGGCACTCGCTCGGCGACGCTTTTCGTCGCGAGTGGAGTTGCGGTCTGTTGTACGCCTTTCCGCCTATACCACTTCTGCCTAGAGTGCTAAAGAAGATCAGGCATGACCAGGCCGAAGTCATTTGTGTGGCTCCAAACTGGGCTCAAAGAGTTTGGTATCCCGAGCTACTCAGTATGACCATCGATTCCCCGATCTGACTGCCTCTTCGGGAGAATCTTCTGTCGCAGCAGCAGGAGACAGTCCTCCACCCGAACCTGTCCAGTCTCCATCTCCTTGCTTGGTGGTTGAGCGGCGGCAGTTGATTCCTTTCAACTTGCCCCCTGAAGTCTGTGATGTAATCCTGGCAGCCAGGCGTCCCTCCACTAAGTTGGTATACGCCTGCAGATGGAACAAGTTTGTGGCATAGTGCACAGCAAAGGCTGTGGATTCTCTTTCTGCCCCTCAATCAGAAGTCCTTTTGTTCCTTCTTTCTTTGGCCCGGCAGGACTCCGCTCTGGGCACTATTAAGGGCTATCTTTCTGCTATTTCAGCCTTTCTTAGGCTTCCTGATCAGCCCACTCTTTTCAAGTCCCCTGTTGTAAATAGATTCCTCAAAGGCATTACTCACCTTTTCCCTCCTATTCCCTTTGTAATGCCACAGTGGGACTTGAATCTGGTTCTCACATATTTATTGTGCACTCACTTTGAGCCTCTTCACAACTGTCCCCTTCCTCTGTTAACTTTGAAGACTGCTTTCCTAGTGGCCATCACCTCTGCTAGGAGAGTGAGTGAGCTCCAAGCTCTTTCTTGCAAACCACCCTTTCTGTCTGTCCATCCGGACAATGTTGTGCTCAGAACACGTCCATCCTTTCTACCAAAGGTTGTCACTGATTTTCACATCGGGCAGACCATCACTTTGCCCACCTTCTTTCTGCCTCCGCATCTTTCCAGAGAGGAAGAGAGGTTCCACTGTCTGGACCCAAAATGTGCGCTCTCATTTTACCTGAATCGCATACAACAGTTCCGGGTGGATGACCAGCTCTTTGTTGGCTACGTAGGCGCCAAAAAATGTCGGGCCATACACAAGCGGACTATCTCCTGATGGGTCATCTTGTGTATTAAAGCCTGTTATTCTCTGGCAAAGAAGGAGCCTCCGATGGGGCTGCGCGCCCATTCCACCAGGGCGACGGCTGCCACTACGGCATTGGGACGTGGTGTCCCCTTACAAGACATCTGTCAGGCAGCTACGTGGGCCTCGCTGCACACTTTTACGAAGCACTATTGCCTGGACAGCCAAGTCCGGAGAGACGGCTTCTTTGGCCGTTCTGTTCTCCGGGACTACCTGGTGTGATTTTGGTTCGCAGACCCACCACCGGGGTTGGTATTGCTGGGTAAGGAATCTATCACTAAAGTGTTTCTTTCAGAAGAACAAGTTACTTACCTTCAGTAACGATATATCAGTAAATATTAGTTAGTGATAGATTCCTTACCGCCCCACCCATCCTCCCCGTTGTGCGAACTGATTTCTAGGGTTAAGGTCATCCCTTTCAGGGCCCTAGTTTCAATGCATCAGTGGTCAGTATCTTTCATGGCTCTGCGTTCCTGGTGCGGAAAGTCGTGTACAGGTAAGGAATCTATCACTAAATAATGTTTCTTACAGATATATCGTTACCGAAGTTAAGTAACTTGTTCGATGGCCTAATGGGGTATGGAAGTAGTGTGTTCTTGGACTTTGTGTTTTAGAGGCCGCAGACTTCTGAAGCATTGTTTCATTTGCTTCCCTCATCTGCTGTCAGTGTTAAGTACTGTCTGACAGCCTCATTTACATAAATCAGTTATCCTGCTGCCTCCTTTATCCGCCTCCTTTATCCAACTCCTTCACTCTTTAATTCAGAGCTCGATTTTCTTACAGGGTTGAAATTTGAGCTATAAATTTGACCCTAGTTATGCAAGCTCCACACAGCCCTCAGCCAGTCCATAGCCCATGGTGTTTTCTTGCTTGATGGATTACCATGAGATCCCATTCTTAATTCAGATGACCCAGTGTCTTTCTCTTCAGTACCAATATATCTGAGCTGACATCACCAGTTTTGGTCCAAATAATTTGATATGCCAGAATATAAACATCTGTTGAATTGTCACACTAGTCTCTGCTGTCAGTGGCTGCAGATAGGGTGAAAAGAAAGCAGAAAATAAGCTATCCATGTAACCATTGAAGGAATGCCTGGACATTCAGCTCCCTTTCCCTTTAATCTAAATATCAAATGCTTTAGCTGATGAGAAGGAATTTATGGAATTATGCGCATTTATGAATTATTTTGCTGGCATTTCTATCTAGGAGAGATGGTAGCTAGATGTATGCTGAACGTTTCAAAGCACAAAACTGGTTTGAGATTAAACTCCTTTGAATATTTGTTTGCAGCAAATTGGAAGATGCATATTGATTTATTCATGTACCCAACGCACCTGCTGCATTTGTTCCACTTATTTGTACACAGAAGATTTCTTGCTGAAAGAGTAGAAATAGTTCAAAGGCCTTTGTTTAAAAGGGCATTTTACCCTTCCACATTTCTCTGCATACTGCTGCCCATTTAAAGAACAGTGGTAAGCGGTGGCCCTGATGACGGAGCCACTGCCACCTCTACCATCAGGACCACCCATTTAGTCACATGATGCAGGCATACATGGCGGTGGACAGGCTGCTCAATTTTAGAGCAGCCAGCTGGGCCCCATATCCCTTAGCTTCCCTTCTTTCTAGGTCCAGCAATCTAAACCATACCTATCTAGCACAAAAGAATTGTTAATAGCCCCATGATGCAATAGGCCGCTAAAGTGTGGGTCTACTTTGGGGCCTGAGTATACTCCTACTTTAGGGGTCTGTCCCCAGAACTTCAGTACACAGTGACAAAGTGGACCTGCTGCCAATCTTCTTTTCTTGATGAAGTGGCTTCAAGCATGCAAATGGGAGCTATTTCTGGTGAAAGTATATGGGCAATGGCAGACAGCTTTAAGTTTGGCATTCTTCCTGCCACCACCATAGTGGCAGCAATGTTTCTGCCACACTGGAAGTTTTGCGACTGGGATACTAAACCCTGTTTGAACCCAGTGTTTAAGGGGAAGAGGGTGATGATAAAAAAAACATGTATTTAAAGGACTGAAAGGGCAGAAGTACAAAAACATGTCACAAAAAGTGGTTGCAAATTATGGCTTTTCTATTTGCGACCAGTATATAATTTTGAAACATACTTATGTACTAATAGATCGGTTCGCAAAATACTGAATTGGAGAGGGCCCTAGTACTACCTCCCTAATTAATATTAATTAAGCAGGTTGCAAATGATGACTCCCTCCAATTGTTACAATTACAGGGGTGGTGGCCTTCATGGGTCAGCAGACTACCACCCTGTAATTGCATTTCAACATTGAATACTTTTTTCTTGAAGCATTTCCTTAAAGGAAACAAGTCTGTTTTGAACAAAATGTTATTTTAGACAGTGTCAGTTGTCCCCTGGACTAATGTCTACCCCACCTGAAGCTACCACCCCGATTTTAAAATGGAAAAGACTCCAAAGGGAACCCTGACCCTTTGCGAATCAGTTACCACCCCAACCGATTCATATGGCACCAAATTGCAATTTGGAAGGGATGCATTCTAAACCCACTTTAGGAGTCTCTAAGACCTTACTAGCTCCGAAAATAGGTTTAAACATAGTAAATAACTTTCTGATGGATACCTCTGCCAGTGGATTCCTCACCTTGTGAATATCCCCTGCGCCAGCATTCCACGGAACTTTTTTCCCCAGCTCTCTACGCCGACGACGTCATAATGCATCGGCTCCGCTCGCGACTCCGTATGACGTCACCGGAGCCATAAGAGAGCCACGTCGGCGTGATGACGTCAGTTCCCTTTTTTCCGCGCCGTCGACGCGCAACGGTTTTCCAGCACTCTCCTGCTGCTTTGTAGTCATGTAGTGGGTTACTGTTGAACATTTTGCCATGTCTTCGACTAGGAAGTCGGGTTTCAAACATTGTAGGGAATGTGGGGGCCACATGTCGATGACAGACCCCCATGAAGATTGTTTCTGGTGCCTTTCTTCTGACCACGACGTGGAGGATTGTTCCAGCTGCAGAAGGATGAATCCCAAGGTCTTGAAGGAGAGAGAGGCGAAGCTCTTCATGGCCAAGGCTAAGAAGGAGAAGAGAGGTAGGAAGAAGGAGAGGTCAAGACCGGAGTCATCGACTTCGCATTCTTCGAAGTCGAAGAAACATCATAAGAAAAGGAAGCATTCCTCTCGGCGCCGGTCTTCGAAGAGCAAGGCGTCGAGATCGACTTCGCCTCGACGTCGAAGTAAGGATGTGTCTCCTTCTCCATCTAAGTCTCCAGAGAGATCTCCTTCGCCGAAGCGGACTCCGGCGCGGTCCCTGGCGCGGTCCCTGGCGCGGTCCCCGGCGCAGTCACCGGCACAGTCACCGGCGCAGTCACCGGCGCAGTCACCGGCGCAGTCACCGGTTTCAGTGGAGTCTTCTGCTTTTGAGGCCGAGCAAGAACAGGAAAAAGAGCCTTCTCCAGAGCCGGATGATTCTGAGGCGCCTGTTGAGGATATTACGGCTCCGGTCACAGGTACTCCTCAACCGGATCCGGGATCAATCCCTTATCCGCAGTTCCCGACTCCGGGTGCGGATTCGACACATTTTCTAAATGCTATGTATGGGATTTTCCAACGGGCTGCCTTCCCATCCGGCGCACCTACTGGTCCCGTGGGTCCTATGGCCTGGGAGTGCCGCAGCATTATGCTCAGGCCCCGTTTATGCCCTTTCTGCCAATGGCGCCTTCGTGGCAGTTTCCGGCGCCGTCTGGGGATCCATCTCGACTTCGATTGGATCGACCTTCTTCGGAGCCTTCCTCGACGCCGTTGCCGACTCCCTCGGCTCCGCGTCCGGCGCCGCCGACTCCGACACCTCCGGCTCCACGTTCGGTTCCACCGACTCCGCGTACGGCGCCGCCGGCGCCGGTTCCTCGAATCCGCTCAAGGAGAGAGGCCCTGAGAGTCTTGGAAGAGGAGCGTTATAGGGCGGAGGTGGAAGAAGGTGATGTGGATACTTCTTCTGACGACTTTGAGGGGATTCAAGAGGCTAGCGGTCTCGATACAACTCCGGAGTGGGAGCATTCTTCCACTAGATCCCCTCCACCGCAGGAACTGGCTCCTTATCATCTTGTAATAAAAAAGGCCGCAGAGTTGCTGGACTTGCAGTTGCCCTCTGCTGAGTATAAACCTAACCTTCTGACGGAGGTGCTACATTCGCCTACCTCGACCAGTGAGCCTTTGTTGCCTTTTAATGAGGCTATTTTGGAGCCAGTTATGGACGTCTGACGTAAGCCACTCTCTTCGCCGGCAGTCTCCAGACAGGTGGCAAGAAGATATAGGGTGCACGTGGGGATCCAGGTTTTCTTTCTTCCCACCCTTCTCCAGAAAGTTCAGTGGTACAGGCGTCATGCTCGAAGCATGCTTCAGGAGCTTTTACTCAGACTCCTGCGGATAGGGAGTTTAAGAAGGCGGATCAGGCGGCTAAAAAGACCTTTTCTTCAGAGAGCATGGCGCTTAAATCCACTAATGCCACCTGCTTACTAGGGCGCTACGTTCATGCTCTTATGGACTCAATGAAATCTTTAGCCCCTAAGTTGCCAGAAGGTGATAAGGCGTCTTTTATGGAAGTGGTCACTGACACTCAGGCTGCTGCAAGGCAGGTAATTCAGTCGGGCTTGATACGGCTGATTCTGTGGCAAGGATAATGGGGTCATCTATAGCCACTAGGAGGCAAGCGTGGCTTCGTTCGTCTGGCTTCTCTACGGATGTTCAGGCCACCTTGGTGGATTTGCCCTTTGACGGACAGAGACCTTTTGGTGAAAAGGCTGATTCCGCCTTGCAGAGATTTAAAGAGAGCAGGGTGACGGCGAAATCTTTAGGTTTGCAAGCTCCTGCTAAAGGATTTGGTCTTAGGAAGTTCAGAGGCTTTGGGAGATCTTCATTTTGCTCCTTCCGGCAGCCTAAGCAGCAGCAGCAACAGCAGCAGCAGAATCCCCTCTATAGGTCCTATAGAGGAAGACAAGGAGGACGGAGAGGTTCTGGCCGCAACCCATCTTCATCTTCTGCCTCCTCTGCTCCCAATGAAGCTTCAGGGAAGCAGCCCTAGATCCCCCATCCTAGATCATGTAAAACCTGTGGGGGGGTCGGGTGTCCCACTTTCTGCGAGGTTGGAAATCTGTTACAACCGACCTTTGGGTTTTAAACCTCGTGGAGACTGGTTACGCCCTTCCCTTTCGGGAGTTTCCTCCCCCTTACCCTCCTTGCCAGGGTTACTGCTCAGAAGACCATCTCCTCCTTCTGCAGAAGGAGGTGCTAGCTTTGCTTCAAAAGGGTGCGATAGAGGTGGTTTCAGAGCAGGAAAGGGGTCAGGGATGCTACTCCCGGTATTTCCTGATTCCCAAGAAGGTCGGCAGATTGCGTCCGATACTGGATCTCAGAGTCTTGAACTTTTACCTGAAACAGGAGAAATTCAAGATGCTGACCCTTGCGCAGGTTCTTCAAGCGTTGCAGCAAGGAGACTGGATGGTGTCGATCGACTTGCAGGACGCGTACTTCCATGTCCCAATCCTGAAGTCGCACAGGAAGTATCTCCGTTTTACGGTTGGGTCGCAACATTACCAGTTTGCGGTCCTCCTGTTTGGTCTTACTACCGCACCTCGAGTCTTCACGAAGGTGATGGCGGTGGTGGCTGCTCATCTCAGGAGGTCGGGGATTCCGGTTTTCCCCCACCTGGACCACTGGCTTCTGAAGGCAGAGTCCCCAGAGATGGTGCAGCATCATCTGCAGGTAACATCTCAGCTGTTATTCGACTTGGGTTTTTCGATCAATGTGCCCAAATCTCACCTGTTGCCCTCTCAACGCAACCTGTTCATAGGGGCGGTACTGAACACTACTGTGTGTCGAGCATTTCCTCCTCCTCAAAGAATTCTCGACATTCAGGAAATGGTCCCTTTATTCCACAATGGAGCGGTTGTTCCAATTCTGAAGGTCCTTCTTCTGCTCGGTCTGTTCGCTTCCTGCATTCTGTTGGTCAACCATGCACGCAGGATTTCGTCCTCCCCCATAGGTCTGTATTTCAAAGGTTTCCATTTCACATGATCTGGGGTGGTTGCCCCTTTTAATTGGCATCCACCAGTTGCACTATGCGTTTTTTAGGCTGAGAGTAAACCTACTGTGGCGGTGTTCCACAGATTGTTTGTGTTCTATCCTCTGATTGTGTTTTGCCCTAAGATGTGTTCCCCCATGGTTCTTGGGGATGTGCCATACTCCAAGTGGAGTACTTGTCTGCTATTGTATAGCTCTGCTATGCGTCATGTGGGCATGGAGGCCCCTTTGGGCTGTCTACGTCCACTGACTCCCTTGTCTTACCATTGCACGGTGTGCAGTGTTGTACCTTTGGAGCTTTCTCCTTTACGCCATGGGTCTCGCCTTGCTTGAGCCTTGCATATGTGCCTCATTCTCCTCTTTTGGAGGTTTTCGGTGTATTTCAACACGCTTCAAAATGTGGCTACCTCCTGCTATGGGTGCACTGGGTGGGTTCCTCCTACGGCACCCGTAGTTGCATGGTCGTAGCTCACACCCCCCCTTGTTCTCCACCTCTCTTCGCTACTACAAAGTCTGGTCCTACATCTCCGTGTTTCAGGGAACAAGTCAGTGCTTGTACTCGAGCTTGACCACGTTCTGCACGGCAGTGTCTTTTCTAGCACCTTTATGTGCACTTTGGTGTATTTTCCTGCATCTTCGGCAATAAGGGTGTCTTGCGTTCCACTCCCTGGGATGGTCCACCCGCTTCACGATGATTCGTTCTTGGCCTATTCTAAAACAGTTCCACTCTTCTGTAGGGGGTGGATTTCCCCTCACAGTCGGAGGAAGTGGTATGGAGATCTGAGGTTCTTCTCAACAATTATGCGTGTTCCTATTCACAGCTCCTATTGGCACTTTCAGTGCCTCTGCGGCCACTCCCTTCGGATGTGTCTTTTTTCCTGGGCGTCACCCTACTCTATGTCTCCTGTGCCTGCGGGACAGCTCTTCTGATGAAGGTTGTCCCTGGTGCTACACCCTGCTTCTCTGTATTTCGGGGTGAGTTCTCACCTCGACCTTCTAGCTCCCTGGTTGGGCAGGTCCATGCTCATTTTAGCATTCGCCGTGGCTGTCTGCTCTGTGCATGTTTTAGTTGTGGTCCGATTCAGCGTGCTTCAGAATTATACTATCCGCTCCTGGCACACTTTTTGGTGACTAGGTTTGCACTTGGTGTGTCTTTGTTCCCGCCTGCTCTTCTAAAATGTTGCTTAGTTCCCGGCTCTGCCATTCGCTTCCTGGCTGTACCCTCTCCGGCCTCCCTTGCGTGGGCTAGCCTGGTAGGCTCTGGTTACATTTCGTCATGTTATCCTCTAGCTTTCGTTGGTGTCCACTTAATGCACCATTGAGCTGGGAGAAGTCCTTCTCCCTCCTTCATTCTGGACTCTTTCTTCTGTTCTGGAATATGGCTGGTGCTGTTATACATCTCATACTCTTACGGGTATGGTGTTGCGCTATTCTGGCAGTTTGGGAGGTCTTGTCTTTTGCTCTTTCGAGGCACTTGGGTTGCTATCTGGCTGTTCCGCCACAGCCTTCCCCATGGTCCGTCACTTTGGTGCCGGCTCAGTGCTTCGGGCACTGTCTGTGGTTTTGTCGCAGACCCACCTCCCCCTGGGGGTATGGCTGTGGTAACTATTCTAAGTTGAAGGATCTGTGGCTAGATGTCTCTGTCAGATGTACGAGTTACTTACCTTTGGTAACAATATATCTGGTAGAGATGTTGTCTAGCCGCAGATTCCTTAACGCCCACCCATCCTCCCCGTTCTGCGAGGACCTTGCGAGGTGGGTTTCTCCATTTTGCCTCCTTTCAGTTGCCATTGGTTTTCTTTCAGGGTGCTCACATTGTTGGGCCCTCTTTAAGAATTGCCATATGTGGCTGCCTCCCTCCAAGTGGCTTCTTTCTTGTAAAACTGTGCTTTTTCATTCTCCTTCATCCGGAGATTCTTATCCTGTTGCTTCCCTCCCTCCCCCCTTCTCCATTGAGTCAGGACTCTTGTCTCTATAGTCGCCTTCTTTGGGGATCTGCTGGGCCGTGCTTCGGCCTTTCCTTGCCATAGGGGAATAACTTTCTTGTCATACCTTCTCCCAGTAGACTGTTGTTCTTCCTGTGTCCCATCCTTGTTGGTCGGCACAGTTCTACATGGTAATAACTTCTATCTTGCCTGTTGCGATTTTCTTCCCTTGTTACTCAGCCTGTGGAGAGGGTCCACGCTTTGCTGTGCGGGGCTTTTTCTCAGAGCTTCGCTCAGCCTTTACTTCTTCTAGTATATGTAGACAGTGTCCGATACTGTCTTTTATGATGGTGTTTTACGCCATCCGCCTTCTTTTACGGATTTTTCATCCTTTGCACACTGTTCCCATACTTTCAGAGTTTTGTTGGTGTCTCCGCGTTGTGCCGCGGAAACGTTTCTCCGAAGAAAACTGACGTCAGCGCGCCGGGAGGGACTTACATGACCTCGCTGACTTCATGTCCGTGGACGACGTCAACGCTGGGTCGTGTGGCGCCGGCGCGCAGCGGTGCTGCTGCAAAAAAGTTTTCCGGATCCAGTCTGACTCCTGGGGATATTCTAAGTTAAGGCATCTGTGGCTAGACAACTTCTCTACCCGATACATCGTTACCGAAGGTAAGTAACACGTACATCCTGTCCATTGTACCTCACCTTCCAATCCAAGAAGGACTTTCAGTACTGAAGGGAGCAAAGCTTGGTGCCCAGGAGAATGCATCACCAGGACATCTCAGATATGCCCACATCTTTGGTAAAGAACATGCTCTTGTGCCCGAAGTACAGGAAGAGACCCATCTGGTCTCCCAGCCATGCAACCGCCACCCAGTCCGGAAACAGCATTGCCGAATGAGTCCAATGATCATGAATGAAGTTTATCGTACTGGTGTCAAAGACTGGCGTTTCACGAAGACCATGCTAGGGCTATGAGTATACCTGAGGCCGATATCACCAAGCTGGGGCCCAAAAGAAGTCCCATGTCGAGATAGAACACCACTTCTGAATAAGTCTGGTGTTGAGCACTGTGCATGGACACGAAGAAAAGGCAAGCTATATCTTAGTGTTTAAGCCTGAGGTCCAGCAGGATCTCCCTAACCTTCTGTTTAACCAGGGGCACCTTTTTTGGCCTCAAGTTGATAAGATGCTGGAGAAAATAAAAAAAGATACAAAGTCCATGGAGGATCTTCACAGCACTCTATACAGTGACTCGTTTCAGAAGCAGCAGCCCAGAGACGGAGAGAGCAAAAACCATCTTGCCAGAGAAACCCCACTCTTACCAGATTCAGTACCGCTAGGAAGTTGTGAGGGGATACTGTAGAGGCTCCTACAGGGATAGAAGCAGAAGTGACTTCAACAAGGAAGCTGCCACCTCCAAAAAGTGACTCGCTCCACCTTCCCCATTCAAATGTCGCCTCTTGAGGGAGAGAGAATACTCAACTTCCTCTCTCACTGGGAAAAAATCACATCTGACAAGTTGCTCCTAGCCATACTTTTTTTTTTTGTAATATTTTTATTTGCATTTTTTTCCTTATCACAAAACAAGAACAACCAAACAGACAGGTCATCACTGGTTATCACACCCACTTTGATTGTCCCTCACCGCCCCCCTTCCCCCTTCATAAGAGGAGCCAGTCCAATAATTGCTCCACCCCAATGCACAATTGTCCGTAATGTTCTCATCTGCCCCGGCTCCTGGGCTATCCACGCCTTCCGTGAACCGTGGAGGAACCCCCTCCCATCCGCCCTGCTAGGGACCCCCTTCCAGGCCATGATATTTCCTCCATCTAGACCACACTCTGCTAAATTTCTTGGGACATCCCCGAGCCTTGTAAGTAACCCTTTCTGCCGCCATGTAAAGGTCTAGACCCCTCCTCCATTCATCCAGTCAGGGTGGCGCGGGCGCCCCCCAGTATTTCGCCACGTCCCTTTTAGCCACTACTAGGGCCAAAACCAAGAAGGTCAGCAGTGGGCGAGTGAGATCTACATCGTTGGTCATGCCAAGCAGCACCATTTTGGGATCTTCCTGCAATGGAACCTCTAGCACTTTACCTAGTTCCCCCAGGATCCCTCGCCAATATGTCTGAATCTGTGGGCATTTCCAGAGTATGTGATAGAAATCCCCCCTTCCCTTCCGCATCTCAGACAGGTCGTGTCCCCTATCTTCCCCATTTTGTATAATCGTATTCTGTCGAAGTATGTCCTATGCAGGATAATAAATTGTATCAGCCGCAGCTGAGACTTAATCGCCACTTCTCGTGGATGCATGAGCACTGTGTTCCAATCCACTTCATCCATCTCACCCACGTCAGCCTCCCAGGTATCTCTAAGCGCCCCCAGAGTGTCGGGCATGTTGTTCATGAGGATCCGATATGTGAGGGACACCGCTTTCTGTAGTAGGGGATCTCTGTGTATAGTCATAATCTATGAATAATCCCCGCCCATGTGCGGGGACCCCGGAGCAATCAAAAATATCTCTTAAGCTGTCCCGCATTTGCAAACCTGCAAAGACACTTAAGAGACAGACCAAATAATACAGCCTAATCACACCAAGGCTGCACTGGCCAGCACTTCCTCTGAAGTGAACACAACAGCCAAAATAAAGTTGAAATGTCATTTTTATTCACATTTGACATGTTCCTTTATTATCACACACTCCCTTCACCAAAATCCCTTTAAACAATAGAGAGGAAGGGGTGGACAGACAAGCCCTATAGGCTGTCATTATGTGTCTGCTAAAGGGATACCGTGCCTTTAAGAAACTCTCCAGAGACCCCCGGTATCCCAGGATGCACAGCCAACACAAGTTACTTTCAGTTCTTTTTTCCGGCTCCTGCTAGCAGAACCCTGGAGCTTGAGCTCTACCCTTTTGGGTGGTTTACTTGATTTAAATTGGATTTTTTTGGATAAATAGTGTTTTCATTCGACGTCTAGAGCCTTTGTCTACTACTGCCTGCAATCTGGAGCAGTTTTGGCCCACTCTTAGCATGGCTTTGTTCGATAACTGCCCTGAGTGTGGGAGGAAAAAGGCTAAGACGGACCCACATGATGTGTGTATCCTCTGCTTGTTGCCCTCACATGTCCCAGCTACATGTGCCATCTGCAAAACCTTTTCTAAGAGGACCCTGAGGGACAGGGAGAAGATTCGCCTTCAGGGACAGGAGCAGCAGAGGACCGGTGGGACTTCGGGGCATGGAGGGTCTCATTCCCCCTCCTCCGCCCATGCTTCAGCCCCTGGAGGGACCTCCGGGCAGAGCAGGGAGCAGAAACGGCACCTACCGGCTGGTAGGTCGCGTTCGACGTCGAAGGCGACGACGTCGACGGCGAGAGAGAAGGCACCGGTATGTTCGCCGTCGATCCAGGGCTCTGGGTCGCGGCAGCCTCGGCGTTCGACGTCGAGGGAGGGGCCGGCAAGACCCGGGACCGGGTCGCCGTCGCAGGTGTCACGGTCGACGTCAACAACACATCGACGTCGTACCGAGCCCCATGGACTTCACTCGCCACCTTCGCCGTCGACCCACGGCTCGACGCTGACGGAGTCGACACCGAGATCCCGGCGCCCGCCGTCCAGGCGGAGACGATCGCCGTCGAGGCACAGGTCGCCGTCGAGGCACAGGTCGCCGTCGAGGCACAGGTCGCCGTCGAGGCACAGGTCATCGACGTCGAGACACCAGCGGTCGACGTCGAAACATCAGAAGTCGACGTCGAGGCAGAAGTCGACGTCGAGGCAGAAGTCGACACCGCGGCGACGGAGGTCGAGGCGTGGTTCGACGTCGAGGAGGCATGGTTCGACGTCGAGAGGACGCTCGACTGCGAGACGGCGTTCGACGTCGAGGGCTAAGAGACGCCGGACGAGGTCGACGTACAGTTCGACGTCACAGACATCGGGGAACACGTCCTCAGTGATTACGATCTCCAGTCGGGGATCGGGGAGACGCGGACGTTCCCCGTCGGTGGCTTCCACGCGGGACAGGCCCGCCAAGAAGAGGAGAGTGGCCGCGAGCCCGGACAGTTCTGGTGGGGGCTCGCCTGCTAGGAGTGATGGGGCTTCGGAACATCTGTCCCCGCTGCGTACCCAGCAGCCGCCTCTGCCTCCTGTGCCCGACCTTCCACTGGCGCCTCCACCGGTGCCTGCCCTTCCTCCTCCTCCTCCTCCTCCTCTCCTCCCTCCGCCCCCTCCTCCGCTGCCTCTGCCCGTGCCTCAGCTGCCTACATCGCCGCCACAGCCACTGCCTCCGCCCCCGACGGTTCCTCACAGGCAGAGATCTCGCTCTCGCCCTCGCAGGCGATCACGGAGTAGGCGCAGATCGTCCACTCGCTCTGGACATGGACGACGGAGGTATCGGTCTCGTTCCAGAGGCTCGAGGGGCACGTACTCTTCTGGGGCTGGCCGGTTTTCGCCCTCGCTGTCGGAGACGCCTCCTACCCGCGTCTCGCCGGTGGATGACATTGCCACGTTCCAGGAGGTGCTGATGAGAGGGGGCTGCGAAGTTGGGGATATCAGTCACTACCCCTATTCCCTCTACTTCTGTGATCTTTGAGACTTTGCATAAGGCTCATCTGTCGCGCCCCCTCCTCCCGTTGGTTCCGGGGTTGGAGGAACCTGCAATGGAGGTGTTCTTGACGCCGGCCGTGGTGAAACCTGCGCCCTCGAGACTGCTAAAAAAGTACAGGGCTCCTGACGCGGACCCGGCGTTCCTCAGAGTGGATCCTCCACCGGATTCTGTTATCGTGGCGGCGGCTCGTAAGCAACACTCTACGACGCCTTCATCCACGGCTCCTCCGGATAAGGAGAGTCGCAAAATGGACTCCTTGGGGAGGAGGATGTGCTCCACGTCGGCCACTACGATGAAGGCCGCTAGCGCCTCCGCTCTGTTGGGGCGCTATGACAGGTCTCTTTGGGACTCCCTGCAACAGTTCGCTGCCTCCCTGCCTAGAGACAAGAGGGAGGACTTTCAGGAGGTGCTGAACGAGGGCATGATGGTCTCTAATCAGATCATCAGTGCGGCGGGGGATGTGTCGCTGCTGGCGGCCCATGGGTACTGCCACGGCATACACATGAGGAGGCATTCCTAGCTGTGGCTGACCCCGCTCAAGCCTGAAGCGCAGCAGAAGATCGCCAATTTACCATTCTCTGGCACAACGCTGTTCGGGTCACATGCGGATGACGAGATGGCCCGCATGAAGGCTGAGGCGGAAACTCTGAAGGCGGTGGGGCTGGAGAGGCCCAAGGAGCAGAGGAGGTCCTTCCGATCCTCGGGCAGGCGCTACGCCAAGCAGAGAGGCCAAGGGCGTCAGTCGGGCCACCAACAACAGCCCCAGCAACAGCAGCAGTACCCGAGGCAGTCCTTTCAGAAGCGCCAGAGGGGCAGAGGCCAGCATCAGTCCTCGGCGGGGAACAAAGGCCCGGCCGGGTCGAAGCCCTGAAAAGTTACTTCCCCCTCATCCGTTACCCGCTCCGGTGGGGGGAAGTATTCAACACTACCTGGCAGAGTGGAGGACAATAATGCAGGACAAGTGGGTGCTGAATATTGTTTGCAATGGGTACTGTCTTCGTTTCACCAGCCCGCCCCCACAGATTCCACCAGTGCGCTCCTCCTACATGGTAAGGGAGCTCCAGCGGGAGGCAGACGGTCTGTTAAAAAAGAGGGCGATAGAAGCGGTTCCTTTGCAGCAAAAAGGAAGAGGTCTCTACTCACGGTTCTTTCTCGTAAGAAAAAAGGACAAGAACGAGTTCAGGCCTATTCTAGATCTGCGTCAAGCCAACAAGTGGATCTGCAGAGAAAAGTTCCGTATGTTGTCCCTGCATCAGATTTACCCTCAGTTGCATCGAGGAGACTGGCTGTGCGCCATAGATCTGCAGGACGCTTACTTTCATGTGCCGATCGCACCAAAGCATCGCAAGTTCCTGAGGTTTCTGGTAGGCAACAACCATTACCAGTATTCAGTACTCCCGTTTGGCCTGAAGTCTGCACCACGGACGTTCTCCAAGTGCATGGCGGTGGTCGCGGCACACCTGCGGAAGACCAAGGTGTTTGTGTATCCTTACCTGGACGATTGGTTGATCTAAGCGTCCACTTACCAGGAAGCCCAGTGCCATTTCAACAGGACAGCTGCCTTGCTGCATCGCCTGGGCCTGCACATCAACATGTCGAAGTCAGTGCCGATCCCTGTGCAGTGTCTCCAGTACTTGGGGGCCTCAGTCAATACCTTGACCGCAAGCGTGTGTCCTTCGGAGGAGAGACGCTTATCGATCCGTGGGAAGGCGCGGCATCTCATCTCAGCCCGCTCTCCTACGGTGAGGACGGTGTCTTCCTTACTGGGGTTGATGGCTTCTTGCATCTTTCTCACCCCCAATGCACGTCTGCATATGAGGCCCCTACAGGAATGTCTGGAGGATCAATGGGACCAGAGGCGGTGGCGTTGGGAGGACAAGATCCAGCTGTCACAACACGCTCGGCAGTCTCTGACATGGTGGTGTGCCCCAGAGAATGTCTGCAAGGGTACTCCTTTTCACAAGGATATTCCGGTCCAGACCATAGTGACCGATGCGTCTCTCCGGGGCTGGGGAGCGCATTCGGGCCCTCTTCAGATTCAGGGGATATGGTCGCAGATGGAGACGACTTACCATATCAACTTTTTGGAACTCAGAGCGGTACACTTGGCCTTGAAGGCGTTCCATCCCTCCTTCAGGACGAACTCCCTGCTGGTTCAGACGGACAATACTACGACCATGTATTACCTCAACAAGCAGGGGGGCTCACGTTCACGCACCCTGTCCCGGGAGGCACAGGCGATCTGGAACTGGCTGGTGGCCAGGAACCTGACGATCACGGCGACCCATCTGCCGGGAGTGCAGAATGCCCAAGCAGACGCGCTCAGCAGGCTCGTTCAAGAGAACCACGAGTGGGTGCTAAACGACGACGTGCTAAGAGACGTCTTCGCAGAGTGGGGCACTCCGGATATAGATCTGTTCGCTACGGCAGAAAACAGCAAATGCCGCGACTTCGCGTCCAGGTACTACCAACCAGGGACGCTGGGGAATGCCCTATGGATCAGCTGGTCCAACAGCTTTCTCTACGCCTTTCCACCCATTCCCCTGATCCCGGCGGTGCTGATCAAGCTGTCACAATCCAGAGCCAGAATGATCCTGATTGCTCCGGAGTGGCCGAGGCAATGGTGGTTCACCGACCTTCTTCACCGGTCTGTTCGGCCGCACCGACGCCTGCCGTGTCGGCCGGACCTTCTCACGAAGTTCGGAGGACAGATGGTTCACCCCAATCTCTCGTCCTTGAGTTTGGCAGCATGGCTCCTGAGCTAGTACAGTATGGACACTTGAACCTGCCTCAGGACTGTATGGAGATCTTGAAAGAGGCTAAGAGACCGTCTACGAGGACTTCCTACGCCTATAAGTGGAAGAGATTCTGCTTATGGTGCAAGGCAAAGGACTTTGACCCTACATCCTGTAAAGAAGATGTTATTTTGCCTTATCTGCTGCAGTTAGCTCAGTCTGGGCTTAATTTTCAGTCTATTAAGGTTCATCTCGCAGCTCTGACTGTGTATAGGAAGGGCCCTTCTCAAACCTCATTTTTTTAAATCCCTGTGATTAAGGATTTTTTGGAGGGTTTGCGTAAGGTGTTTCCCCCTGTTAGAAGACCTTCTCCACCATGGGAATTGAATGTGGTGTTATCTAGATTGATGAGGGAGCCTTTTGAGCCTATCCATAAGGCTTCGTTGCAGCACTTGTCTTGGAAGGCTGCCTTCCTTGTGGCCATTACATCGGCCAGGAGGGTGAGTGAGATTCAGGCTCTGTGTTGTCAAGAGCCGTATACTGTTTTCCATGCTTCTAAAGTAGTGATGCGTACCCATCCTAAATTTTTGCCTAAGGTAATCTCAGATTTCCATGTGAATCAGATGATAACTTTGCCTACGTTTTTTCAGCATCCTTCCTCTCCGGCGGAGAGGTCTCTGCATTCACTTGATGTACGTAGGGTGTTGAAATTCTACCTGGATAAGACAAAAGATATCCGCAGGTCGGATCAACTGTTTGTTAATTATGGTTCGGTAAGAACTGGTTTAGCTACCTCAAAGCAGTCCATTTCCAGATGGATTGTTTCCTGTATCCAGCTTTGTTACCAAAAAGCTAATAAAACATTGGGGGGTAAGCCTACGGCACATTCGACTAGAGGCAAGGTGGCTACTACCGCTTTGCTTAGGAATGTTCCCATTGCGGACATTTGTAAGGCTGCCACCTGGAAGTCAGTCCATACGTTTACAAAGCATTACTGCCTGGATTCTGATGCTAGGGCAGATGCGCAGGTTGGACAGGCTTCGCTGAGGAATTTGTTTGCACAGTGATTTGTTGGTGGTTGGACTTACTGCACCGCTTCTTGTTGGTTGGGATGGGCTTGCCATTCTATTCATAGATTATGACTATACACAGAGATCCCCTACTACAGAAGGAGTAGTTTCTTACCTGTAACTCCAGTTCTGTAGTAGGGGTATCTCTGTTATAGTCATAAGCGACCCTCCCTCCTCCCCGGTGGAGTAACCTGACAGTATCAGGCCTGTTGTTATACACCTTCAAAAAGAACTGAAATAACTTGTGTTGGCTGTGCATCCTGGGATACCGGGGGTCTCTGGAGAGTTTCTTAAAGGCACGGATCCCTTTAGCAGACACATAATGACAGCCTATAGGGCTTGTCTGTCCACCCCTTCCTCTCTATTGTTTAAAGGGATTTTGGTGAAGGGAGTGTGTGATAATAAAGGAACATGTCAAATGTGAATAAAAATGACATTTCAACTTTATTTTGGCTGTTGTGTTCACTTCAGAGGAAGTGCTGGCCAGTGCAGCCTTGGTGTGATTAGGCTGTATTATTTGGTCTGTCTCTTAAGTGTCTTTGCAGGTTTGCAAATGCGGGACAGCTTAAGAGATATTTTTGATTGCTCCGGGGTCCCCGCACATGGGCGGGGATTATTCATAGATTATGACTATAACAGAGATACCCCTACTACAGAACTGGAGTTACAGGTAAGAAACTACTCCTTCTCTATCATGTGTTCCTGCAATAGACGCCCTTCCAGGGGTGCGTACTCCGGGAGTGAGGCCGTCTGCAGCCCTCCCGCCCTCCATGCATGCGTCAGCTGAGCATATTTATAGTATTGCGTGGGGAGTAGGCCAAATTCCGTCTTAAGTACCGAGAAGCTCCTAGCCATAGTTGAACATGCCTGTTGCCTTAAACTCTCACCATTCCACCATGTGCGCACAATCCGCAACAAACTTGGTAAGAATCACCTCTCCATCCTCCAGGAAGAAGTGCAGGGCCTCCTACAAATGGGCGCTATGGAGAGGGCATCCACTATCTCTATGTTCTCATCTCCTAGAAGGAGGTTTTTTTCAGGCCTGTCCTCTATCTGAGGCCACTCATCTGCTTTCTCCTATTAAAAAGGTTTTGCATAGTGCAGGATGTCATCTCCCTCCTTCAACAGGATGAATTCATGATGAAGCTTGATCTCTAGGACGCCTGTTTACACATTCCCATCCACCCTGCACATCAATGGTACCTTTGCTTTGTGATAAGTGAACAACACTACCACTAGTACTTCTTTTTGGTGTCTCCACAGCCCCAGTGGTGTTTATGAAGTGCCTAGTATTGGTGCCTGTGCATCTGCGTAGGGCCAGCATTCACACTTCCCCTTGTCTGGTGGATTGGCTAATTAAGAGCATCAACAAGCTGCAGTGTCTAGCACACACTCCAAAGTGATGTCCCTGCTCCACAACTTGGGCTTTGCCATAAACGCTGGCAAATCCCATCTGCAGCCTCTACAAATCCAACCTTCCTAGGGTCCTTATTGGATGCAGTCACAGGGAAAGTTGCCCACTCACCATACTCCAAGCGCTCACTCTACAAGAGCCCATCATCCAAGTCCACAAGTACAAGGTTGTTCTTAGAACCAATCCTAGGTTTCAGCTTCCACCTTCACCAAACCATAGACTTCCCAGTCTTCTTCCCGCAAATGGATTTCTTTGTGGACAGAGATCTCCACATGTTAGATGTCCAAAGAGCTCTAGCATATGACATTGACAGGACCAAGCCATCCCATAAATGAGACCAGCTCTTTGTCTCATTTGCAAAGCCTCTCATAGGACATGCCATCTCCAAGGCAGTCATAGCTAGATGGATAGTTTTATAATTTTTAATGTAGCATCACAATCATGTTATTCATTTGCGCCTTTTCCTTGTAAATACACGCCATAGTGGTTGCGATAGCAAATGTACTCATTTACCTTAGACTTTATATCATAAAGAAAAGAGGGTTCTACCCACTCTATCCATGGTCCCCTTCACCCGCATGACAGGAGGGACTATTGTCTTCTTAGGAAACATCCCACTAGTGGATATTTGTAAGACAGCCACCTGATCAACATCACCCACCTTAACCATGCACCACTGTGTAGACATCTTAGCCCCATCAGCAGGTCGTGGTGGACCAGACTGTTTTAAGGACCTTGTTTCAGACATCTGCATCATGACATGTAATTGAATAAGTCAATTATATAGGGTGACAGTTGCCCAGCCCCCAATCTGGGCATTTTGGCGCTGAGTCCCTAAAGCTAAGTAATTGTCACAACTTAATGTCCGGTTGATGCATTGGGACTGGGGGAAAAAGTCAGGTTTTAAGAAGCTTTCTAAAAGTGACCTCATTCTCAGCTTGTCTCAGAAAGTAAAAAGGCTAGTTCCAGGCTTCCACACCGAGAACAGAGAGGGATCTGCGCCCTGCACCATCCTCCCCCACCACCCCCCAGCTTAAAATTTTTAATGCTCTAGAATTTATTATAAGCAGATTGAAAAGACTCTGTGCGGATAATATGGGACAAAATGTTCTGAAAGAAATTTGGAACCAGTTTGATGGTATGCCCTACAAACTATGGTAAAAGATTTGAACAAAATCCACTGTTCAGGGAAGTTTCCTAAATCTTTCGAAAGTGGAACTTTTACAAGGAAGTTTAGGAATAAGTCTGACTGCCGCAATTTTGACAACC
Organism: Triturus cristatus; assembly: GCF_964204655.1. Classification (NCBI taxonomy): domain Eukaryota; kingdom Metazoa; phylum Chordata; class Amphibia; order Caudata; family Salamandridae; genus Triturus; species Triturus cristatus. The sequence continues at coordinate 1,845,198,189 of NC_140589.1, read as the reverse complement.
TCAAGTTTCTTGATCAGGTAATTAGGAATGCCCAGGTAAAGATTATAACAATTGTCAATCCATTAAGTAATCAGGGCTTGAACTACAGGCTTTCTTTGCGGTCCAAGTTAGGAACTCAAAAAAACGTATTCAGAGATTTGATCAAAGAAAAACAAGTCCCTGAGACTGTAGTAACCTAATGGCGGAAAGATACATCGTTGTCAGACTCTGCTCCCAAATTCCTAGCTACGTCTGTGGGAGAAGGAGGCTTAGTAAGGTCATCTGGCCACCAATCAAGGGAAGAGAACTGATTGTTATTTCCAAAATGGAGAATTCCTTTTGCTCCATGCTCCACTTTAAATAATTACAGCTCGTCCATCTGACGACTTGGGAAAGATAGCTTTTCAAATTTGATTTGGAGCTGCAAGAATTCTTATCGAGTGACAAATTCAATTGGATATCATCCGTATATGACATAGTGGAGATACCAAATAATTTACTAAGTGCGATAAGAGAGGACATATATACATACAACAAAGTGGGTCTAAAGGATGAACCCTGAGGTACACTGTACTTCAGTGCTTTTCCATTGATCTAACAGGGCCCATTGTTCCCACCTGTTTCCTATTCTCTAAAAAAACATATTGAAGCCATGCCCACACGCTAGCAACTGCTTCTGGAGGGCACTGGTTTGCAGTTTGTGCTAACCATGTGTATCTACAGCCATACATGCTACAAAGGGAAAAAACTACTTACCCTGTAAGCAGTTATTCATGGAATGTAGTACTGTAGATTCACATGCACCCATGATTGTGAGAAGTTGGCCTGATATATGATGTCACTAGTTTTAGTGTACACCCTGTATCAGTCCAAACAACCCTTATGGTGATTGGTTGTAAAGTCAACCTTATAGACCAGCTATCCTAGTGGTAGCATGGACAAGAGCAGTCTTAGGCTAAACTCTGTATGGCTTGTGAAGCCAGCTGTTATACCATTATAATCCCTTGAATACCAAATGAAAGGACACCACACCAGATATATATATAAAATTAGAATGTATTTATTCTAACATATACCCTCAGCACTCTTTATGAGCTCAGAGGTCTAAGCACCACAATTTCTTAAGTAGCATACGTTAGGTTACACAGGAAAAATACAGTTAGGCCCAGGGGCCACGCAAACCATATACTAAGAAAGTGGTATAACTACCACGTCACGAACAGGGAGTAGGCCTAGGGCCTTGGGAATCGCTGGGGCTACACTACCCTACCAATAGTTAGGAAGTGGGAGCCCCACGGGAAGCGTGTGCAGTGTGGAAACACACAAGCGGGTTACATTAAAGTCAATGGGAATGTAGCAATTAGAAATAGGAAGAATAAGGACACTTCCGAAGTAACTAGGAGGAAGCAACTAAAGACTTAGAGACTTGGATAGTCAATATCCACTGGAGCACCGGAGTACTCGCGTTACCTCACCCACAGGAGACGGGTGCATAGGTGTGAAGATGTGTCGGGTGTCGTCGCTGGATCCTATGGATGCCTGAAGAAGAGATGCTGGCAGGCGGCCAGGAGGAAGATGTCCGGTGGATCCAAGGGTGGATCTTGAAGGAGGAACACCTGCAAGCAGAGGGGACAAAGTCTGGGTCACTAGCCATTGACCGTGTCGAACCAGGAAGGAACCAGGCGATGTCGTGCAGAACACAGGTGATGTCTTGAAGCTTGTCTCTGCAGCTGCGTGGACCAGGAGGTGTCGAGGACGACCAGAACCAGGGTACGAGCTGTCCCGCGAAGGATCTTGCTGCTGGCAGAGTCGACGTCCTGATTGGAGTCAACAAGCCTTGGCAAAGGCAACCCACGCGGAAAGGGAAATTCGCTTCAGGTGCAGACCAGGAAGGTCTGAGGTGCTTCTCTTTCACAGGGAAGCAAGGGCCAGTCTAGAGGAGCCAAACCAGCGGTGGAAAGTCAAAGGTTTGTCGTCGCAGAGGTCACTAGCCAACGGGCAAGCAACCGGACAGACGCGTCGAGCAGGAAAATGCAGAAGGGCCCCACGCAGAACTCGTGGAGTGTGGAGGGCTGATCTTCGGTGCAGTTGGGGCTTCTCAATCTCCAGAGCACAACTTCGAGGATGCCTCAGAAGCTGCGCTGGAAGCAAGTAGCCAATTTTCCCAGGTAGCCGGTCCCACGTCTCTCGTCGCTTCCACGGATCTCAGCTTTGCTGTGGATGTGGATCAGGGTCGGAGAAGTCTAGAAGTCAAGGCGCTGGTCGGGATCTGCAGTCGGTTACTCGTAGAACTTCGGGCAAAGCAAACGGCAGGTCGCTTGATGGTGCCTGTTTGCACAGGGTGGCTACTCCTTGGCCACAAGGGAGATTCTTCAGTCTTCTTCCGTAGTCGAATGTCGAAGGTCCAGAGTTTCTGTTCAAGTTTCAGTTATCAGGATAATCCAAAATCCTAGGGACTCAGCTCCCACTCTTATACTAATTTGGGGGGCTGGGTTACCTGCTAGGTCCCTCCTATGGGTGGGACCAGGGAGGGGGGTGGTTACACCCCCTTCCCTTTGTCCAGTTTCGCGCCAGGACTGGGGCTGGAGTGCCCCAGCACCGGTTTGAACTGGACTATGCATGGGACACCTTGTGTGCCCCAGGCAGTCTCGTTTCATTCATCCCTGCCTGCCCAGATACACTAAGGCCTGTCTAGGGTGGTGCTAGCTCCTCCCAAGGCAGGAAACCTATTGTCCAAGCCTCCCGTGCCGGGATCACTCCCAGCAGCAGGAGGTCAGACTTGTGTCTGTGGCAGCAGCATCCATTTTGTGATGCTGGGGCTCTGGTTAACTTTAACCGGGTAGTAGGTCTTCAACATGTCTTCTCCCTCTAGAAGGGAGGAATATTATCCTCATCCCCAGAAATGGGATGGGGGTAGTATTCCAAAGTGTTAGACACCTTACACGACATGTTTTGATAAAGCCAAACCATAGTTACCATAACCGCGAGGATTATAAGGCACTTTAAGAGTATATGGTAGGCGATATCATAGAACAGCTATAAGGACATGGTTCCGAAAGCTGCAGACAGGCTCAGCTCATGCTAGAGCACCATCTCACATGTTACCAAGCACTCTGCCTTCAGGATTTGTTAAGGCCTGCCATAGGAGTGACTGATAGGTTACCCATGTGTCTATATATAAGGTAGGTATAGGAATACTATACCTAAGCAAGGGGTGATTACATAAACTTGCCCCAGCTGAGTGATCAGCCAGTTGTGTCATGATGGGAGGCCAGCCAGGGGTGGCATAATACATGCTGCACCCCCTGGTAGGCCTAGGGTACACCCATGCCCTGGGTACCTAAGGTACACTGTACAGGGCCCTATAAGGTGATCCTTACCAATTGGGTTATGTACCTAATGTACATAGTATGAATTTAGAGAGAGAACAGCTGGGCTGTGGGTCTGATTAGCAGGCCCACAGCCACATCTAAGTCGAAAACCAGTGAAGCAAAAGCAAAAAGTGGGGGTGACCATAGGAAGCAGACCCTACTCTCCTAGAATGATCTTCCCAGGAAGCCTGTATTTTTTGCATATCATTTGCTTTCTGTATTTCACTGCACATTTGCCTTCATGCATCTTGCGTTCATATTCCTTACATACTCTCATCCACTGTGCAAAAATAATCACACATGGACTTTTTTGCCCATGCACAATGTACATCAAGATGGGGAGCCACACAACATCTCATGACTTCTCATGTCTCGATACTTCTTCGAACATAAACAACTTTCAAACGTTTGAGGCCAACACTTGATGACAGGAGTGCGCTAAGCATGTGAAACTAAAATACTATATACTACAAACATATGCTTGCAGGGTAAGGTGCATTTTCCTTAAAAAATTGTTATATGTCTATTAGTTTTTTATAATTGTGTTTTATTTTGTATTTATTTTTCATGTTTTTCAGTCTATGAAGTGTATTAATTTTAATACCTTATTTAAAAAAAAAATTCACGATTTAATAGTTATCCTGTTTAAATAATAATTATACATGTTTATATTGGTTTTTTTATAACATAAATTATCTTTTTTTTCTTTTCAAATCTTTTTATTGAAGATTATATTATATAAAATTATCTTTCTTAAGAAATATTTATTTAATACATGTAATTTAAATTAAAATTTTAATTTTAAAATGTATATACTTTTTAAAGCAAATGTAAAGTTACATGTAATTGTATGAATTAATTATATACATGCATTACATTTTTTTAAATATATATATTTGTTACCATAATATTTGAATATATATACTTACCAATGCAATATTGGTATTATAGGCCACAACATATTAGTAGTCAATATTCTTGTACTTTATAAGCATGTAAAGTGGATATATTGGTCCTTGATATTTGATATCCTGCCTTGGTTGTTAAATTGAGTGCCTTTAAGTCCAAATAAGATAAATAAGATAAATAATATTAACATATTTTATTTTCATTGCTTAGAGGCAACTAAATTGTCCTGTATGATAGATACAGTGTTATTATTAATTTTGATAGTATAATTAATATGCCTACTTATGTATTCAAATCTGATCCGTTATTGTTCCCTGATGGGTTACAGGTCCTGCCACCCAATGTTCCAGGTCGCTTTCACCGCAGGCTCACCTAGGCGGCAAATCTCCCAAGTATGATTGTGCCTTCTGGCACTCTGCAGCGCCTCCTGTTCCATTGCTCTTGGAAAACAAGCACCTCCATACTCAAGCGATCTAGATTGCTGCAAATATTTTACATCCACCCATTGCCAAATGAATTGTGCCTGTTTATCACACAATCTCTTAAAGCGAAGATCTTCAGATTGAAATCATTGGACTTTTAAACAGGCCAAACTGTTTGGAAATTGGTTAAACCAAATAAATATCATATTTCAGAATAAGTTCTTTCTTCCAACAAGTGCCATTTCAACTAGCCTGGCTTAACAGCTAGAGCGGCCGACCTTGAAGCCGGGGCACCGGGTTCCAGTCTGGTGGAAGGCTCAAGTATTCTGTGATTCTGGGCAAATCACTTAAACTCTCTGTGCCTAGAAAAAAAAATATGAATCAGTCCGTCTGTAATGCAGCTGGTGCTCATGTAAAGCATCCTGGTACATTTGGGTCCAGTTCGCGCTGTAAAAAAAACAAAAAAAAACTGCAATCTTATTCCCTCCCCCTGCAGATGGATTTAGTTCCAGTTCAGTAGATACTTCTCAGATGAGAAGGAGTAATGCTCTTTATTTATATTGTTCTTGGATCTGCTGAAGCCCAGAGAATAATCATGTGGACCTCAAATGCGCAGTCTATAACTACCTTATTAGACATTCCTAGAGTCGAATTGTGCCTTTTTGTTGCTACCAGGTGCTCTGTCAAAGCCATTGAGGCAGCCATTGGAGCCCGCCAGTGGAAGAAGGCTATTCATATTCTGGATCTACAGGATGGAAAGACGGCGACCAAGTACTATCACAAGATCGCACAGCACTATGCATCGGCGCAGGAGTATGAGGTGAGAGCTCTTTTTTCAACAAACAGTTTTGGTGTATTATTACTATTTGCATGTCTTTCAATTGAATATCTTGCCTGGTAGCAGATATGCATTAAAAAGAAGGATGTCTAACCACTGATCTTAAAACATGGTGTCTGCTACCAGCATTCTTTATGTATTTGGTGTAATATGGCCACTAATGGTTTTACCTTTTTCTCATTTAATGGGTGGGAACAAAATGCCAGAACAGTTTGAAACATGCATCCAGCTAATAGTCACGTTTACTGCATATGCATTAAATCAGAATACTGAAAAAGGATAACTCTGCAGAAGAAATATTCATTTATTTCCTCTTGCTTGAAAAAAAATACAGACAGATTGTCTGCAGTTTCAGCGGCAACCATCTCCAGGATTCTGGGTTTTCAAGTTTGAAGATTATGAAATATATGAGACTTGATCTCAGTGGAGTCAATTCTTTTTTTTTTGTTTAAATTTTTTTTTTGAAAAACCTTTATTGACATTTCAACCAATAACAAGTATGGGCCTACAACCCCCGGGGCCGGCCGCTAAGCAGTCAGAGTAACAGAAATAAAATTTTATCACAGGCAGCACCTCGGGGAGCAGAATCTCCATGCTAGTACACTCTCGGCCACTGAACAGCCCAAGGAGGAGACCAGGATACAAATGGTTTTCATTTTATAATAAGGGAGGATGGAAGGATCAGGTGCCAAACAGTTTCCCAGCAGCGAAAAATGACAGGCAGAATAATAAACGTCAACAATAAACAGCAATCTATCTAATCAATGGCGTTGAAACAGGAAGTTCAGGATGTGGAGGAATATCACGGCCATTTGCGCCTGCAGTCCCCTGCCCTAAAACCCAGAAAACACCACGGAAATTGTGGCACACACGAAAATGCGGTGATTAACGACAAAGGAGTTCTACCATGCTGATCCCAGAGAAGAAAGACCAAGAAGAATAAGAGAAGAAAAAGGAGGCCATGAGAAAAAAAAAAGGGAGTAAAGACTAAAGAATCCCCTCCCCCAACCCCCCACCCTGCACCTCTGCAGATGAGTACGGCCCCCCCCCCCAGCAGTGTGCCTGTCGCCCCGGAACCAGACCCGAAATATAGAAGAAACAGAGAAAAAGGAGTAAGAAAAGAAACCCCACCAGACGGGGGGGTAGAGAGAGTATTAATAAACTGGAGGAGGGCCTTCAAAACCTGCCCCCGGCTTCTCCCTCCCGCACAATATGTTTCCCCCCAAAGCAAACAATAAACAACACAAAATCGCTCATGTCAAAGAAAAATGGGGAGCATTATGCACCTATTACACTAACAGTTATGCCGTGAGAGCACGCAACCCCTGAGCCCGCCCGCCTATTGAATGACCACCTCTGAAGGATTAGCCTCATCCTTGGCCACTCTTTGCGATTCCACCCATGCATACCCATCGACCCAGTGCCATGTACAATGTTACAAGGAAGAGGAGCGTCCCAAAAAGACCAGGAAGCGACACACACAGGTAGGGTGGAAGTCTCTGAACACCAACACAGTCAGCATTATGGAGGGTCGTCTTTCCCAGTGCTGCCCCAGGATCTGAACTGCACACAAGGTCCAGGAAGGCGGAATCAGCCAGGGCAGGCGACCGTTGCTTGTATATTGCCTGGGTCGCCGGAGGCCGCGCACGGGACAAGGCCACCACCCCCCACTCAGGTCCAAGACCTCCGGAACAGACCAGACCCACAGCCGGCCGATCACACGTTAGTTCACTGTCCGGAGTTTCCAGCTGTTCGCTATTCACAGGGGCGGCCACGACACTATCCTCCTGTGTGCAGTGTAGGAAGTCCCTGTGTACCTGGGGACAGGCAGGCCGCAACTGTTCCGACGCTGATGCCACCCCATCAAGCTTACTCCCTAATACCCAGGCGCCGTGAACCAAGGTGGAATGAAGGGCACCGAGAGCTTCGAGAAGGTCACCGTACCCCAGCACAGCTCCCGGCGCTCGCTCCGCTACGCTCCTCATAGTTGCACACTCCCAATCTTGCTGCGACCTAGTGGACAGGATGGTAGACCTCGTCCTATCAAGATGGCCGCCGGGTAGGTCCAACCCAGAGTGGGACCGGGACTCAGGGACAAGCGCCTCGAAGTTCCATGTCACTGGGAACAGGGTTCCGGGGGCAGGCAAAAATTTATCCGGTGTGTGGTCACGGGCAACAGTCATCCCCACCACGGACCAGCGCCCGCGAAAATCCGGGAGCAGCCCGCAAGAATCAGGGCGAGTTACGGGCGGCGTCCGGGCAGCTCACCGGCGAAGGCTGAGGCGATCATCGGAGAATCTTGAAATTGCCACCTCGGGCATGCACTCGTTCCGCTACGCTTAGTGGTAGGAACGACCACGGCGAAATGTAGGCCGATATTCGCACCGCTCCGGTAGTCCGACTCCACCCAGTCACCAAAGGCCGCTGTTGTTGAACTGCCGCCCGGCCATGTTGTCCACTCGAGGTCCCGGTTCCAGGGCTGCACAGGCCGCAAACTTCAAATGGACATTTCTCCGGCGGTACCGCCGCCAGAAACTTCGGAGTCACACGAGCGGTTGCCGCTCTCATTCACCAACACGGGGATATAGCGCAGGCTAAGGATCTCATGCAGGATATCTGTGCGGGATGTGGAGGTTCACGGAGCCGGGAGCCTACGCTGCCGTTCCGGTCGCCATCTTGGCTCCTCCCCCAGTGGAGTCAATTCTTGTATGCAACTCCAAGAATTACAGAAGCCAAAGAATTTAATGCATAATGTATTCAAATAGTACACATACCATCAAATATCTCTCTCATATTTCCATACTGCATTGGGAATCAAAGACCCTCCAGAGAATAAAGCTATGCTGTGGGATGGAAATAAAGGGCACTGAGATGAGAAAGGCATGGGTGAGGGAAGCATACTGTGACTCTTGCTCTCTTAGACAAAGGCAGCAATCTGAATGCAAATTATCAGGGGAAGATGGGAGCAGAGACCATTTAACTGTACAAACCAAACCTATGCCATTGTACTCTGTCAGAGCTAAATAACTAATCCTATGAGTGGGGTCTAATTGGGTTATTCCAAGAAGTGGAATGGCCCAGTATTTTAGGGGTGGTGTTGAGAGAATAACTGGGTGCAAGTACTTTCCCACACTGTTCAGCATCACAGGTAAAACACCCTGCATTGTTGTACCTCCCAGAGCATGTAAAGAGATAGATGCAAAATCTTCTGACACCACACGGACTCCGCTGAACAGCATCCTACATGTGGTATCATGGCTCGTCTAGAACCTCAGGAAGTTCAGACATATCTCGTCAATGCTGGCACTATGCTGGCTCAAATTCTAGGACTGCATCATCTTCAGATAGGCTGAGTCATCTACAAGGCTACCTGCAACATTCATATCTGACAACTACCTCTGGTGGGCAGTAGAATACCAGATTCCATGACCATCGTCAGACTGGGAACAAACAACTGCAATTAGGAGGAAACCAAAAGACAAACCATCTCCACCTATGCTCACAGGATCTGAAATACCATCACTATCAGCAGCATTATCGCCTCAGCCCTCTACAATCCAGAGAGAAGATGAAAACTCACTTCATTAGAAAACACTACATCTCAACACAATAGGATTAATTTGCCATAAACATCCAGCTTAATGATAAACTATCTTGAATAGTAAGTCGGGACTCCCGCCATGGATCAGTACTTCTTTGCTCTCTAGCTGGGTCCATGCTTTATAACTACCTACACGTAAATAGATATTCAGCATATCCACCATCAACACAAGCACGGCACTGGTTGTGACATCACTGGTTGACCATGCTTTCCCAGCACCGCAAGAATGTATCTTGTTGATCATGTACATTGTCCATACTATGAAAGGCAACTCATTGCGCTCTATTAAGTTAGAGAGTAAATATTTTGCCTCTGCGCATCTTAACACTATATTTTCCTGTATTAAAGTACTGAAGAGTCACAGTCTGACACAAGAGATGAAAGATAAAAGATACCAGTGCTATAGAACTGCAGTTACAGGTAAGTAACCTAAATGTAGTATGTAGGAAGGTGGATATCTGACTATGGTTACCCCCAACTTTTCGCCTAGTGTCTAGCTGGTTTTTCGACTTAGTTGGCCTGAGATCCTGCCATTCAGGGTCTCAGGCTGTCTGCTCTCTCTGTAAAATGGACTCCATGTACCCTAGGTACATAACCAATTGGTAAGGATCACCTTATTGGACCCTGTACAGTGTACCCTAGGTACCCAGGGCATAGGTGTACCCTAGGCCTCCCAGGGGCTGCAGCATGTATTATGCCACCACTGGTCTGGCCTTCCAATCAGACACAACTGGCTGATCACTCAGCTGGGGCAAGGTCGTGTAATCACCCCTTGCTTAGATATAGTATGCCTATATCTACCCTTATATATAGACACATGTGTACCTATCAGTCACTCCTATGGCAGGCCTTAACAATCCTGGAGGCAGAGTGCTTGGTAACATGTGAGATGGTGCTCTAGCATGAGCTGAGCCTGTCTGCAGCTTTCGGAACCATGTCCTTATAGCTGTTCTATGATATAGCCTACCATATACTCTTAAAGTGCCTTATAATCTTAAACGGTTATGGTAACTATGGTTGGGCTGTATCAAAACATGTCGTGTAAGGTGTCTAACACTTTGGAATAATACCCCCATACCATTTCTGGTGATGAGGATATTATTCCTCCCTTCTAGAGGGAGAGACATGTTAAAATCCTACTTTGCTGTATAACCTCTGACCAAAGCCTCAGCATCACAAAATGGATGCTGCTGCCACGACACAAGTCTGACCTCCTGCAGCTGGGAGTGATCCCAGCCAGGGAGGCCTGGACAATAGGTTTCCTGCTTGGGGAGGTGCTAGCACCTCCCCAGACAGCCTTTAGTGTATTGGGGCAGGGTGGGCTGAAAGGAATGAGACATGCCTGGGGCACACAAGGTGTTCCTTGCATAGTCCAGTTCAAACCGGCGCTGGGGCACTCCAGCCCCAGCTCTGGCGCGAAACTGGACAAAGGGAAGTGGGTGTAACCACCCCCTCCCAGGTCCCACCCATAAGGCGTGACCTAGCAGGTATCCCAGCCCCCCAGATTAGTATAAGAGTGGGAGTTGGGCCTCAAGACTTTAGATTATCCTGAACCTGCAAAACTGAACAGAAACTCTGGACCTTCGACATTCGACGAAAGAAGAAGACTGAAGAATCTCCCTTGTAGCCAAGGAGTGGCTACCCTGTGCAAACAGGCACCATCAAGAGACTACCCTTTGCTTTGCGACCGTTCTACGAGGAACCGACTGCAGAGCCCGACCAGAGCCTTGACTTCCAGACTTCTCCGACCCTCATCCACATCTGCAGCAGAGCTGAGATCCGTGGAGGCGACGAGCGACGTGGGACCGGCTACCTGGAAAAAGTGGCTAGTAACTTACAGCGCAGCTTCTGAGGTACCCTCGAAGTTGTGCACCGGGGATTGAGAAGGCCCAACCCCAAGCACCATCTGCACCGAAGATCAGCCCCCCACACTCCACGAGTCCTGCGTGGGGCCCTTCAGCATTTTCCTGCTTGCCGCGTCTGTCCGGTTGCTTGCCCGCTGGCTAGTGGCCTCTGTGACGACGCACCCTGAAATCTTCTGCGCTGGTTTGGCTCCTCCAGACTGGCTCCCGCTTCTCTGCAAAGAAGAAGCACCCCAGACCTTCCTGGTCTGCACCAGAAGCAAGTCCTTCGTTCTTCGTGGGTTCCGCTTGCCAAGGCTTGGTGAGTCCTAGTCCAACTTCGACGCCGCCGACAGCAAGAGCCTTCGTGGGACAGCTCGCCTCCTGGGCCTGGTCGTCCTCGACGCTTCCTGGTCCTCCTGGCTGCAGCGACAAGCTTCACCTTCACCTGCAATCTTCACGACATCGCCTGGTTCCTTCCTGGTTCCACGTGGTCACTGGCTAGTGACCTTGACTCTGTCCCTTCTGCTTGCAGGTTTCTTCTCTTCTTGATCCCAGCCTTGGGATCCACCGGACACTCTTCACTGACTGCCTGTCAGCATCTTTCTTCAGGCATCCATAGGAGTCGACGACGAAAACGACGCATCTTCACCCCTATGCACCCGCAGCCTGTGGGCTAGGTAACTTGGGTACTCCGGTGCTCATCAGGATAGTGACTATCCTAGTGTCTAGTTTTCAAGTCTCAACTTCCTAGCTACTCCGGAAGTGTCCTAAATCTACCGTTTTCTAAACTGTACTATTGCTATTGACTTTTACGCATTACGCGTGAGTGTTTCCACTCTGCACACGAATCCCGTGGGCCTCCCACTTCCTAACTAACGCTAGTGTAGTGTAGCCCCAGCGATTCCCTAGGCCTAGGCCTATTCTATTTCCGTGACAGTGGTTCTTATACCACTTACTTAGTATATGGTTTGCGTGGCCCCTAGGGCCTAACTGTATTACTTACCTGTGTGACTTAATGTATGCATAAATAAGACTGTGTTGTACTTACCTCTAATCTCATAAAGAGTGCTGAGGGTTTGACTAGAATAAATACACTTTATTTTATATATATATCTGTTGTGGTGTCCTTTCATTTGGTATTCAAGGGATTATATATGGTATCACAGCTGGCTTCACATGCCATTCAGAGTTTAGCCTAAGACTGCTCTTGTCCATGCTACCACTAGGATAGCTAGTCTATAAGGTTGACTTTACAACCAATCACCATAAGGGTATTTGGACTGATATAAGGTGTACACTAGAACTAGTGACATCATACATCAGGCCAACTTCTCACATAGTAGGATGTATTCTGTCAATAGTCACACTATTATTATTGTTGGTAATGTTAGTTGTTGTACAACAATCTGTTGTTTTGATACCACTATTAATAATTGTCTTATTGAATGTGTCCAATACTGCTCTGAAATAGAACATGAGATATGTCAAGAAAGCCCTATTGATGATATATTGACCATGTCTATCCATCAGAAAGTAATGAAATTGTCTCTTTGTGCTTTCTCCCAGGTTGCAGAGCATCTGTACATTAAAGCAGATCAGACGAAGGATGCAATTGATATGTACACTCAGGCTGGCCTTTGGGAAGAGGCTCACAAGGTAAAGCTGCAGGATGGAGTAAAGGGCAGGAGGCTATCTTGAGAGATTGCACCAGCACTGTACTGTGAGCATCTCATTAGCTGGTTGTGGTGACAGTAGATGTTATTGCCAAGTTACTGCTTATGTCATTTCAATATTTAATTGATTTCAAATCATCATGTTTTCATCCCAGGTTTGCTAGAAAGGGTATGCCCAAAGAATATGCTCAAGTCAGAACTTAGGGCCACAGTTTGATGCTGTCAGTGGCGGTCCAACAGGCTGACAGCCCTTTGGTCTGAATGCCAGATTATGATACCAGCAGTTGGACCATTTTTTGTCAGGGGGGAAGACCGCCGCCTCCGACAGGATCTAGTATCCCGTCGGAGCAGCGGTCGGATTCCTATCCCAACAATGGAGGCAGTGCCTGCGCAGGCACTCCTATAGGGATTATGATGTCCGTTTCTGACTGCCTTTTCATGGCGGCCCCACCGCTATGAAAAGGCAGCTAGAAAGGAACTTTGGGGACCACAAGAAGGGCTACCTTCCCCCGTGGACCACTGCTAATGCCCCCCACACATCCATGCACCGTGTGGTGCCTGGCACACGATGCATGGATGTACACAAAGTACCTCTTCCTACTGCATCTTGTGCTGCGGCCCTTTTCCTGGGCCGCAGCGCAAGCCGCAGTACCAAAAGGGACTTTCTGACTGCCTGCACAGCTCTCTGATCGTAATGAGGCAGATGGGAACGCCAACTTATTGCCAGATGGATACCTGCCCGCAGCGATAGCAGTCATATGCTCGTCCGACCACCATCATAATGAGGGCCTTAATATGGAGCACATTTGTTACATTAGCCGATTGCATTTGGAGTATGAAAATACTCAACAGAAGGTTACAACAGTTCGGCAGGCAGGTGTCTTGCCAAACTACCTCAGATTGCTGTTATTGTGCAGCGCTAGGTAAATATCCATGTCTACATTTTAGCACAGCCAGCTCCAAGTTTAAATATCCTTCCTAATTCTTTTTTTTATTTTGATTGTGCTGTATGTTTCATAAATTCAATCAAAACTACGGGCCAGATGTAGGAAGCCAAATAGCAATCGCTAATGCCGAAATTCGCAGAATTTCGGCCTTGGCGATCGCAATTTGGCTTTGAGCAATGTAGGTAAGATTAAACCTACTTGCAAAATAAGGAATTGCAAAAATTGCGAATCCCTATTTTGCGATTGTATTTAAGGAATCGCAAATTGCGATTCCTTAAATGCAATGTAAGTAACACAAAAGAAAGTGCATTTTAGCCTTAAGGAATCGCTAATTACCACCAACTTCAAGTTGGTGGTAATTAGCGATTTCCTTTAAAAAGCACTTTTTTGCTTTTTTAAGAGTGCCATGTGGCACACATTCATGCCCTTAGGGCATGTATGTGCTCCACATGTGCACACATGCACATTTCAGGGGTGCAACAGGGTGTCCTTTTGGAACCCTTGCACCCTTGAAATTGCGTCTGCAATTTGCAATTCTCTAATAGCGAATCGCAAATTGAGTATGTCTTCCCATTCATTCCTATGGGCCTCCTAGCCCAAAAGAATGAATGGGTAGGTATTCCTTATTGGCGAATCTCAATTTGCGATTCGCTATTAAGGAATTTTAAGCAATCGCTAATATTTTAGCAATTCCTACCTACATTCAATTCTGCGAGTCTTTAATAGCGAATTGGTAAAATTCGCTATTAAGGATTCCCAAAATTAATTTTACCTACATCTGGCCCTAAATTTCTTGTTAGTGCTGTTAAGTTTTACAATGAAACATGGTCTTGGTCACTGTAGATAATCAGTCTTTGTTTAAACTCCATGACTGAAAGCTTATTGGATATTTTGTTCAATAGTTTCTGGGTTTCCATTGTCCTTAAAGGAAATGTAGTAAGACTTGGTACTGATGTAATTAGTGGTACCCACATTCCTGATCTCCTTTATAAGTCTAAGATGGCCCAGTAAGTTAGCCTGATATCTCAGTCAAGGAGGTAGGACCAAAATAGACAACAAAGGCCTCTAGTAAGTCCCGTCTCTGCCCAAATTGTATGTGAGGAAAGGGTTTTGCAGGACATTGCCACTCAAATGTACTGGCATGGCTAGGTATCCGCTGGACTGCTGACTAAATAAGTACCACCAAGCCCTATTGGCATTTTGCATCACTTCACATATTCTGTGTTAGGATACAGGTAGACACAGTATCTGGAGCACTCCAAAAGTAACCCCAAGAAATGAAGGACTTCTTAAATGTTCTACTTTCCAACCCTGCTGTTGTTTCAAGTTACAGTTTTATGAATTGACCGATCTTTATTGTGGCCATGGTGTTTTTTGCCCCACAAAACTTCATAGATTAAGGAATGTTTTCAGTAACAGTTTTTCTAATAGTAGCATGCAAGTTTAATCTGTTTCAGTTATTACACAGATTCTGAATTTGATAGTGGGATTGATTTTATTTTTAATTTTGTTACTCTGAAACAGTGAGATGTTGTGCTGCTGAGTAACACAAAAGTATTGAAACAGCTGTAGGAGAGTAGGGTCTGCTTTCTATGTTCACCCCCACTTTTTGCTTTTGCTTCACTGGTTTTCGACTTAGATGTGGCTGTGGGCCTGCTAATCAGACCCACAGCCCAGCTGTTCTTTCTCTAAATTCACATTATGTACTTTAGGTACATAACCCAATTGGTACGGATCACCTTTTAGGGCCCTGTACAGTGTACCTTAGGTACCCAGGGCATAGGTGTACCCTAGGCCTACCAGGGGCTGCAGCATGTATTATGCCACCCCTGGCTGGCCTTCCATTATGACACAACTGGCTGATCACTCAGCTGGGGCAAGGTCGTGTAATCACCCCTTGCTTAGGTGTAGTATTCCTATACCTACCTTATATATAGACACATGGGTAACCTATCAGTCACTCCTATGGCAGGCCTTAACAAATCCTGAAGGCAGAGTGCTTGGTAACATGTGAGATGGTGCTCTAGCATGAGCTGAGCCTGTCTGCAGCTTTCGGAACCATGTCCTTATAGCTGTTCTATGATATCGCCTACCATATACTCTTAAAGTGCCTTATAATCCTCGCGGTTATGGTAACTATGGTTTGGCTTTATCAAAACATGTTGTGTAAGGTGTCTAACACTTTGGAATAATACCCCCATCCCATTTCTGGGGATGAGGATAATATTCCTCCCTTCTAGAGGGAGAAGACATGTTGAAGACCTACTACTCGGTTAAAGGTAACCAGAGCCCCAGCATCACAAAATGGATGCTGCTGCCACAGACACAAGTCTGACCTCCTGCTGCTGGGAGTGATCCCGGCACGGGAGGCTTGGACAATAGGTTTCCTGCCTTGGGAGGTGCTAGCACCACCCTAGACAGGCCTTAGTGTATCTGGGCAGGGAGGGATGAATGAAACGAGACACTGCCTGGGGCACACAAGGTGTCCCATGCATAGTCCAGTTCAAACCGGTGCTGGGGCACTCCAGCCCCAGTCCTGGCGCAAAACTGGACAAAGGGAAGGGGGTGTAACCACCCCCCTCCCTGGTCCCACCCATAGGAGGGACCTAGCAGGTAACCCAGCCCCCCAGATTAGTATTAGAGTGGGAGCTGAGTCCCTAGGATTTTGGATTATCTTGATAACTGAAACTTGAACAGAAACTCTGGACCTTCGACATTCGACTACGGAAGAAGACTGAAGAATCTCCCTTGTGGCCAAGGAGTGGCCACCCGTGTGCAAACAGGCACCATCAAGCAACCTGCCGTTTGCTTTGCCTGAAGTTTTACAAGGAACCGACTGCAGAGCCCGACCAGCGCCTTGACTTCCAGACTTCTCCGACCCTGATCCACATCCACAGCAAAGCTGAGATCCGTGGAGGCGACAAGAGACGTGGGACCGGCTACCTGGGAAAATTGGCTACTTGCTTCCAGCGCAGCTTCTGAGGCATCCTCGAAGTTGTGCTCTGGGGATTGAGAAGCCCCAACCCCGAGCACCATCTGCACCGAAGATCAGCCCTCCACACTCCACGAGTTCTACGTGGGGCCCTTCTGCATTTTCCTGCTCGACGCGTCTGTCCGGTTGCTTGCCCGTTGGCTAGTGACCTCTGCGACGATGAACCTTTGACTTTCCACCGCTGGTTTGGCTCCTCCAGACTGGCCCTTGCTTCCCTGTGAAAGAGAAGCACCTCAGGCCTTCCTGGTCTGCAACAGAAGCAAATCCTTCATTCTGCGTACTCCGGTGCTCACAAGGGTATTGACTATCTTAGTGTCTAGTTTCCAAGTCTCTAACTCCTAGTTCCTTCCGAAGTGTCCTAAAACTCTTAATTTCTGTACATTACTATTTCTATCGACTTTAACGCTTTACGCGTGAGTGTTTCCACTCTGCACCTGAATCCCATGGGCCTCCCACTGCCTAGCAACTGATAGGATAGTGTAGCCCCAGCGATTCCCTAGGCCTAGGCCTAACCTGTGTTCGTGACAGTGGTTCTTATACCACTTACTTAGTATATGGTTTGCGTGGCCCCTAGGGCCTAACTGTATTACTTACCTGTGTGACTTATGTATGCTTAAATAAGACTGTGTTGTACTTACCCCGAATCTCATAAAGAGTGCTGAGGGTATTTTGACTAGAATAAATATATTCTATTTTTATAATATATCTGTTGTGGTGTCCTTTCATTTGATATTCAAGGGGTTGCAAATGGTATAACAGCTGGCTTCACATGCCATACAGAGTTTAGCCTAAGACTGCTCTTGTCCATGCTACCACTAGGATAGCTGGTCTATAAGGTTGGCTTTACAACCAATCACCATAAGGGTTGTTTGGACTGATACAAGGTGTAAACTAGAACTAGTGACATCATATATCAGGCCAACTGCTCACATTGGTGAGCAGCGGTTGGGATCTGAGCTTGCTGTTGTGATACCATTGTAATCTTGAGATATCAAATTGAAAGATCACAAGGATATTTGTAAGGTACATATAACATAGCTTATAAATACTTAAGTTCTACTGAACTTAGTTGTTGTAGGTTGAAGGGCCTAGCACACCCTGACTACAACTACTAGAGAGGTTTTAGTAGATACAACTAGTGTAGGTAGGTGCACACACCACACCCTCACTAGATCATGTCTCTGAGAGGAGATCAAGTTGATTCTCTCTCAGGAGGGGGATATCCTAGAAAGATACCCTCTAGATATGATACCCTAACTTTTCAGGAGATGAGACAATTGTGTACCTCCAGAAAGTTAAAACAGGGTTCAAACCCTACCCTCATTTATCTAGTGGAGATCTTAGAAGAGTATGATGCTCAGAGAGCCTCCCAGGATGGTGCCTTAGGTACCAATGAGGGTCTACCCTCCACAGAAGACTCCCCTCACAATACTGATCAAGAAGAGTCAGCAGGGACTTCAGAAGATGAGGTAGACAGCCAGGTCCAAGTTAGGAGACTTAGCCAGGCTAACTTAAGCCTACATGGGAGTCTGACTGGGGTCCCCCCATTCAGACCCTCAAGTGGACTTAACCAGAGAAGCAGGAGAGGAAGATCCCCTTCAAGGGAATCTATCCACTCCCATGTCTCTTATAGCTCCAATGCCTCTTCTCACAGGGGAATGCTTTCTCCACAGAGAAAAGAGCATCGGGCCAGAATGAGGGAAGTCAATCTGAGGATTGAAAGGGAAGAACTTGCCCTTGCCAAAGAGAGACTTGCTCTGGCCAGAGAGCAAAAGTTAAGTGGGCTAGGACCCACTGGTGGCAGCAATATCCCTAAGGATAGAGACAGGGCCTATGATAATAGAAACCTGAGCAAGATTGTCCCTCCCTACAAGTGTGGGGATGACATCCACAAATGGATAACTGCTTTGGAGAGAGCTTGCAAAGTACAGCAGGTACCCCAAAGTCAGTGGGCAGCTATCTTGTGGCTCTCCTTCTCTGAGAAAGGTAGAGACAAGCTCCTCACAGTTAGTGATGAGGATGCTGCCAATTACACTGTCCTGAAGAGTGCTCTGATTGATGGGTTTGGCCTAACCACTGAACAATACAGGTTGTTGTTCTGTCGTAAATAAAGTATTACGCACTCATAATTTCTTTATCAATATGATCATGCATAAAGCAAGAGGCTGAGTCTGTGGTATCAGGTTCAAAAAGGGCTTTTATTCAAATAACTCGAGTTATAGGGAGAATAGTTCCATCACCACAAGGGATCAGGACCAGGATTCTCAAAATATATTCTCAAACTTTATTCACAGAGTACAGTATATATATGTTTGTAATAATATACATAAGCAGGAGTGCTTCAGGCGGAGCAAGAGAGAATGAGATAAGAGCATGTGGGTGTGTAAGTAGGCGTGAAGGTGGGCGTCCACTTGATGATAATAGGTAAGTGTCATAGGTGTGTGGATGCCTGGAGGGGGTTGCGTGATCAGCTGGAACTTTACTGGAACTTTGCCTTACTTGTGCTCAACTCGAGCATGACGTGTAACTGACGTATGAAAGGGTTGCTATGCAACCGGGGAGTCTGGGGTCTGGAAGTGAGGCCTTCAGTGTCAGGGCGACCAGCACATCTTGTATTATCTGATATCTAAAGTCTGGAGCAGGGACTGATTCGTGACATAGGTTGCCCATCACCAGGGGCCAATGTGGCATTTATTTCTTCATTTACTGCGTAGGCCCTACATGGGGGCTATGGGCTTTTCACTGACGTGAGCTTTGCAATCACACGAAAAGAGACAGGAAGGCTAGGCTTTCTCCTTTGCAGATGGGTCATGTTTATCCCTCCTTCTCCAGGCAGGAATGTGGTTTCGGTAGGAGTAAGCAGATAACCGTGCTCAATACTGTCTCGGCACCTCGGTCGGGGCCCCTTTGGCTGAGGCCCAAGTGTGCAAGGCCAAGGATACGCAGCTACAGCTTTCAGAGCGTTCTGAGGCCTGAAACCTCTTTTCGGCTCTGGCTGAGCCACAATAATGGAAATGCGGGAAAACATGATGTAAAACGTGTAGGCCTCAGAGCAGATTTGTCGTTTCTCTCATGGGAGACTGGATTATGGCTGGCCACGTTATAGCATAAGCATCATGATAGACAGGCCATGGAGGAGAAATACATAGGTTACATGTATGTACACATGAGTGACGGGGAACACACGGGGACACATAGGCCTTATAATATTTTAATTTCCTCATTCCCTCCTTGTCCCCTAGTGGACCCTCATGTCATATCTATTCTCATGAGACAGTCAATCTGTTCTTGCAGCATTATTTTACCATTTTCAATGCTCTGTAAATGGGGATGTGGAACACATGCAGTAGCACACAGGCCGCAAATGGCCGGGCCACACTGCAGACATAGGCAACAACTGAATATCATCAGTAGTATTAGTCCACAGACTGTCAACACTTTCCATCCCCATGCTGATATTATTTCCCAGAGCCAACTGGACCAAGTCCACGCGCCTGGGTCTTGGTGTATGCTTTGTGCAATCTTGTGGAGTCTTGTTATCGCCTTGTATACAGACGGTGCGTTATTAGGTATCAAAACGCAACAGCTGGAACCGATGACCCTACAGGCCCCGCCCCTATCCGCTAGGATGACGTCAAGAACAAGACGATTCTGAAGAACGACCATTCTCATAGCAGACTGTTCCTGGGTCAAGTTCCCCAGGGCTGATGCAGTCTCATTAGCAACTGTTTCTAGAATCCTTGTTAGCCTGCGGATAAGTTTACTATTCTGGACGGGACCTATGAAGAAAAAGAATCCTTTGTTGAAATCTGTATATTGTTCCCAAGCTGTTTCAGTCTGGTCAATGCCAGAGGCATCGAGCCCTCGTCTGTGTCTGATAAGTGCTAGTTGGAGATTTTGATGATAGTTCGATGGGGCCAAGAAAACCGGTGGTAAAAGAAACGATATATAGCACGTCCCACCCCAGTCTAAGGGCAGTTGCACATAGGCTGTCTGGCCACAAATAAAGTAGGTGTGTCGTGATGCTCTGAAGTAAGACTTTCCTTTGTCTTTAAACACCAGTATAGTGTTACACTCGCTGTGCAGATGTACAGAGCCTTCTTTTCTGACACACAAGTTCCCTTTTACTGGCAGGACTGTGATTGAGGATGGACCTAAATTGTTTATGGGCTTAACATTCAACACTATAAAGTCGAGGGTCGCATTTCCTTGCAGATACTCTTCATTTTCTAGATCTGTACCTTTCCTTTGGGGAAGACCTTCTTCATCTGGGAAACATGCTTTATTCATGACTTTATTCAAATTACCCCATACCCAGTCGCCCCTACACTCCTTGTCTTGACATTCTTTGGCATCTCCGTTGATGGATGTCATTAAGGCAAACCATGCTCCGCAAGAACCATTATTGGAGAATGGAAATGGGAAAAGAGGCAACACTCCCTTCACCTTCTGATACGGGGGAAGTCGGCCACAGACCCAGCAGTCTGTAGCATTGCTAGTCTGATGTAAATGGTGCAGCATCTGAATAAAGGTATTGTTGCGTAAGGCAAGTCGATATGATAGCTCATGGGATGGCAGATCACTAAATGTGTGCTTTATGGTATCATTAGTAGAAGAGTGTAAGAGTGAGGCAATAGGAGGAAAAATAGCATATAGTATTAAGCTGATACATATCATCGTGATGCACAGAAGAAATAAAAAAATCAAAGTCACTATACATCTACCACGTAATATTTTACAGTATTTGCTTTTCATCTTGCTCTTTTTCTCATCAGTAGTATCCAAGATCTTATGCAAGCCAGAATACATGTTCAACCGCTTCACCACCTAGTGGACTTAATTGATCAAACGGGTTCTGACTTTTTAGATCTAAGTTTAGCTTTGTACTCCTGCTGGGGAGTCTTCTCTAGTAAAGGGGGCTCAAAGTCTGAAAAGTGTATGTCCTTTTTAAACGAATCGTTATTTCCAAAGTAGCGTTTACAATGATGAAGATGAACCCATCCTTTCCGTCCTTCGACTTTAACAGCGGTCCTCGTGGTCAATAATACCAACTTGGGCGTCTTCCACCTTGGCTCAAGAGGGCTCGTTCTATCAAAGTTCCGTATGACTACGTAATCCCCAGGAACGAGGGAATGTTCCTTGACCTGGGTGTTGTCAGGGAAGGCGGCAGCAACCTGCGAACGACAAGAGAGTAGTGCAGACATCAAGGAAGCCAGGTAATCTGTCAGCATGTTACTATCAACATCAGTGATCTTTTTAGGCATTGGAGTGCCCCACATATTCGGTGGTCTACCAAAGACCACTTCATAGGGAGATAAGCCTGTTCTAGAATGGGCTACCATTCGCATGTAAAAGAGGGCAACGGGCAGGGCTACCATCCAATCTACACCTTTGTCTGCGCAAATCTTTGCTAGTTTTATCTTTAAGGTCTGATTATGTCTTTCTACAAGGCCTGCTGCCTCAGGATGTCGTACACAATGGAACTTCCAGGTATACCCTAACAGAAGGGACACCTGTTTCATGAGTTCAGAGGAGAAAGGCTGACCGTTGTCAGAATATACGACACGCGGTAATCCATAACGTGGGAAAAACTCTCGCACCAATTGTCTGGCGGTAGTTACAGCAGTATAATCAGGGACTGGATAGGCCTCTGTCCATCGTGTCAGGGAACACACTACTACCAGGACATATTTGTAACCTCTACATCTGTCCATTTGGATATAATCCATTTGGAGGACTTCAAAAGGATGGTCAGGTGGATGGAATCCACCTTGTTCCATTGGGATGCCTTTACCTGGATTGAATTGGCAACAGATCATACATGTTCTGACCTTTTGTTTCGCTGCTGCACGCAGGTGCTTGTTGAACCATATATTCTGTAAGCTGTCTAGCATTGCTTTCTCTCCTAAGTGTGCAGGACTATGTGCGGTATTTATGATCACTTGTACCATCGAATCAGGAAGAAACCATGTTTCTTTGCCCTTAGTCATCCAACCCTGATCAGTCAGTACCCCTCCTTGTTCCGACCATTTCTTCAATCGTCTAGAGTAGCATGTGTCTGTATGTCTTGTACATCCTTGGAAGGATCCCTGACTGTCATGGCTTTGGTCATTGATGGTACCTGTGATTTTGTCATGTCTAGTGGGGTCTGAGCTGTCTGTTTAGCTGTTCTGTCTGCCAGATCATTGCCTTGAGAAATGGTATCTGTGGCTTTAGTATGTGCTTTGCATTTCAGGATAGCTATCGCTGTTGGTAAATGTATAGCATCTAGAAGGACTTGAATAAGGGGGCCATGCTGTATCTTGGCCCCGTGAGAGGTCAAGAAACCTCTTTCCCTCCATAGTACTCCGAAGTCATGAACTACCCCATATGCGTATTGTGAGTCGGTGTAAATGTTTACTCTCAGGTGCTTAGCTCTTATGCACGCTTGTGTCAGAGCGATGAGCTCTGCTGCTTGTGCTGACAGTATGTCTATTCTTTTAGTCTCTATGATTTCAGTAGCAGTGGTCACTGCATATGCTGCCACTAATTCTCCCGCCCCGTCCTCATACATGAACCGTCAACATAGAGTGTTAGGTCAGGGTCTGGGAGTGCAACATCTGTCAAGTCTTGTCTTGGTTTAGTCACGGTATGTATTACTTCAACACAGTCATGTGGGGAAACGTTTTCTGTACTGGAGGGCAAAAGAGTAGCAGGATTCAGTATGTTGCATCGTCTGATCTCTATGTGTGGTTGAAATAACGTCAGCTCATAACCCGTCAGTCTCGCTACAGTCAGGTGTTGTGTTTGTGTTCGGTTCAAGAGAACCTCTACTGCGTGTGGTACTTGTACTGTCAGGGGGTGGCCCAGCACTATCGAGTCACTTTGTCTTATGGCTAAGGCTGTTGCTGCAACAGATTTTAGGCACGCAGGCAAAGCCTGTGCTACTGGGTCCAATGTACTAGAGAAATAAGCACAGGGCTTGTGTTTTCCTGCATGATTTTGTGTTAGGACAGATAGTGCTGTTCCATCTCGCTCTGTCACAAAAAGCATAAAAAATTTGTTGTAATCAGGGATTGCTAAAACTGGTGCTTGACATAAAGCTCTTTTTAATTCTTCAAATGCCACAGTGTGTTCTTGTGTCCAAGGGAGGACTTTAGTAGAAGCTACCTTCTGTGTCGTCAACTGTATTAGGGGCTTGGCTATGTGAGCATACTGGGGAATCCACTGCCTACAATATGAAGTGAGGCCAATGAATGCACGTACCTCCTTTTGTGTCCTGGGCTGTGAAAGGCCAGAAATCAATTGAATACGTTCTGGTGTCAGTCGCCTACCCTCCTTGGATAGCAAGTGCCCAAGGTACGCCACTTGCTGTTCACAGAAATGCAACTTCGAAGGGGACACTTTGTGCCCCTTGTCAGCTAGGAAATGTAAAACAGTGAGTGATGCATTTTCACAGTCAGTTTCCGATCGTGCAGTAATGAGAATGTCATCTACATACTGTATCAGTGCTGTAGTGGTAGGCATATGAATACTGTCTAGTTGTCTTTTGAGTGCCTGACTGTAGATGCTAGGACTTTCCGTGAAGCCCTGTGGTGCTCTTGTGAATCTGAAGCTGCGGCCTTTTAAACTGAAACCAAAAAGATATTGGCTGTCCGGATGTATTGGGATACTGAAAAAGGCGTTTTTCAGATCGATAACTGTAAAGAACGTGGCCTTCGCATCAATGGCAGTCAATAATGAAGAAATGTCCGGGACCACAGGGTACTGTGGCACCACACATTTGTTTAATTCTCGCAGGTCCACAACTAATCTATAGACAGGTGATGCATTGGGATCAGTTCTTTTAAGAATAGGAAGAACAGGTGAATTGCATATGTTTGAATCTGTCTCTATCACCACCCCTTGTGCGATGAGTTCATCGATAATTTTCAGCAACCCTACTTCAGCTTCAGGTGGAATTTTATATTGTCTAATCCGTGGCAGCACCACTCCTTCCTTGAGGGTGACCTGGTATGGTGTAATGTTCATGAAACCTACATCAGTCGGGCCTTGTGCCCATAGGTGCTGTGGTACATTTTGAAGCCTGATGTCAATATCTTTCATAACAAAATGTCCCTTGAAATCACGTAAATACAGTCGCACTCCTTCTGGCGAGCAACAGATAATTGCCCCCAGTTCCTTTAACGTTTTTATGCCGAGTAAGTTTTCTGGACATGATTTAGTAAGCAGTAAGTCTGTTGTATGTATTAGTGGACCAACTCCTAAAGAGACTGGTTCTGAAACCTCATTGATAATAGGCTTTCCTGAAAAGCCCAGGGATATATTCTTTGAGCCCGAGAGGGGTGCCCCTGGAACCTCAGAATGACTGATGGTAGTTCTACTTGCCCCAGTGTCAATCAAAAACTTTTTATTCTTTCCTAGTAAACGTGTATGCACATAGGGACCCGCTTGGTCCACAGGAACTGGAATAAGGGGCAAGTCGAATTCCCTCTCTGGGCTTCTTCACGAATATGCTTGGTATTCTGGATAGTTAGTCTGAGCGTGCTCATACATTTGTGTTGTGGCGTGGGCTGGTGCAGGTGCATGGACAGGCGGCGGCGGCGGCGGTGGAAATGTATCTGATGTCTGATGTGTGTTATTTTCTTTGGGAGGATAAGGACGTGGCTTTGTTTTACCTATCGCTATATTGTGTTTCAGGACCGCACATTCATTTACGAAGTGGCCTGGCTTCTTGCAATAATTACAGGTCCCATTATTTTGTTTCGTGCTATTCTTGTTCGTGTTTGTGTTTGCCGGTGTCGATTGGGCCACCAGCATCTTCATCTTTGTGTCTCTCATGCGTCTCTTGTCCTGGTCGTGTTCTTCTCTAATTCTGTTCTGGTGGTATTGTAACATCTGTAACATTTGTGAAGGGCTGTTTGCTTGCCAAGTACTCTCAACCTTCAGTACCCTATACTTCACCTCTGGTAGGGAATTTTCTACTAGTTTGCTCACGAAAAGATGGGGATATGAATCACTACCGGGCTTAAGACCACTATTGATAGTGAAACATTTCTCAAACCTAGAGTAAAAATCGCTAGTGTCCTCGTCTGGTTTCTGTTTACAGGCTGAAATAGCATCCCAGTCTTCTTTCTTGGTAATTAGTAATCTGGGCAAAACTAGTACAAGGAGTTCAGGTAGGTCTTTAGCTCGGGGACTCAGACCAACCCCCGGGCCTCTTCCCTCTTCCTCTCTTTCCAACAGATCCCAGCTGAGCCTTTTCTCGCCCACCTCCCACCTCCCAGTCCTGTCCTTTCAGCTTCTCGTAAATACCAGCAGGCAATAGTACTTTTAATAACTTTAGAATGTCAGCATATGTATATTCTCCTAAGCGAAGAATGTCCTTTAGTTCTCGGTGAAAACCCCCCGGGTCTTTATCATGGGATGGTAAAAAAAATTTCATTTCCAGTATCTCTAATTTCGACAAGGGGGTGTAGACATACACCCGTTGCAGTTCATTGTTTGCATCCTTTACAGGATGAACCTCTCGTAGGGGGTTCAGCTTGTCGTATGACTGTCCCTTAACCTGGGGTGGAGCGGGAAGCAGGGATCTAGTCACGTATACTATATACTTGTGTCGCTGATCCAGAATGACATTAATCAGTTCAGTACCCATGTTCATCCACCTGTCTAGTATTATGTCGTCCAGCAACTTATACAATAGACCAGGACCAGAATATTGACTCTCATATAACGTGATCAAATGTTGGACCATGTAAACACCAGCTATGCGCTGTTCGTTTGGTGGGAAGCTCAAGAACGTTTGGGCTACGATATCATTATTATATATATCATATTGGGATATCCACAGGGTGGCTGATCGTGCTAATCCATTTTTGGTCGGGGTGAGGGGCTGATCGTTACCTAGCCATTTATTCACCGCTTTTTCGGTGATCTGGAACAAACTTTCAAGGGAATATCTTTCTTTTATGGCAGTTCCCTGTTTACGGTGATTGAGGCCCTTGGGCCTTTCGAATCGCCGGGCACGGCCCACATAATGTATTCTGTCTTTGTCCCCTGCTTCGTCATCAGATGATAACTCAGCTTTTTCGTTCGGGCCTCCTTCGTGTGACACTATTATTGCCTTTCGGATTTTGGTCAACATGTTGTCTGTCTGGCCTGATTTATCATGCTGACCGGCATCTATGCGATCACTCCAACCAATATAACAACGGTCTACGTCCCCGTCGCCTTCGTCTTTTTCCCTGATCAGGCAATTAATTAGGAAGCGAAGGATATAGTTCTTAATAATTACCTTTCTATTTTGTACAGCTTCTGCTATACACTCAGGACCTTCCCCTGTTCTTATGAATGTGTACATTTTCTTTAGATGTTTATCCATATCTGGTAATTTTTCCAAATCTGCGACTGCTCGTCTAAGCCGTAGTGAAAACACGAGCATTCTGCCCTTTCCTGGATCTGGGTCATATATACATTCGGAGATGTCTACTTTTACTGTCGGCCCCCCTCCTGATGTTGCCCCGGATCCTCCCTCCCCGCTGTCCTCGAGCTCCTGGAGTTGTTCTTGCGTTGGGGGTGCAGGGAAAAATCCGTCCACGTATGCTGGTGGGGATTCCTCTAGGTAGGTGTTAATGAACGTTTCGGATGCTGTTTGTTTTATTTTTCGGGGTACTTGCGGTGGCACTCTAACTGGTCTTTCTACTGGGGCCACTTTTGCTAGTTCCTCTGAAAGGACGGGATAAATACCAGCAACGACAGTATTTCTTTCTCTTTCAGCCTGCTCTCTTTTTACCCGCTCCCCTTCTTCCCGTAATTTCTCTTCTTTGGCTTTTTCGGACTCCTGTCTACTTCTCTCTGCTTTGTGGAACTCTTTCTCTGTTCTTCTATGTGACTCCTTGCGCCATAACTCAATGGCATCCTTCTGAGCAGGTCTAGATTTTCTCTTCCATATCTCTTCCTCTACCTTCATAATGCATTCCGCATCCCACGTTCCCGTAATGGGCCATCTATACTTTGTCTCTAAATCCTTCGTGTAATCCACCCATAGTTCTAAAAACAACACGGCATCTAAACCATGCTTACAGTACATGAAATGTCCAGGTGTGTCTCTAGGCGGAATGTTAACTGGTTCCTCTAGTACACCTTTCCTGGTACATATCTTACGTAGTTTTGAAAATAACGGCATGTTGGAATGCAACCGAAAACAGAAATCACAATGAACAAAAACCCAAAAATCACAATGAAACAAACTTACACAAAAACCTGACACATTCAAACCTAACTGAACCTTACTAAGACAATATCATTCATACAGTTATATCGGTGCACCTGAAAACTTGGACTTTAATTCTTGAAACATTAATTCTTGAATGCATGCTCTTGAACATACCGGTCTCACAAGTGAGACACGTCTTTACCGTGTTCATTAAATGAACCCGTCATTATTGCAACCCCCATGAGAAACTCACCGGGAAGCAGAACTTGAACTTGAAGGCCTCGGACACTTGACGCTGCGCAGGGAATGGCGTATCTTAGGTGGATCTCTAGAAACCTCGGACACAGCTCTCTCGCAGGGTGGGCTCTGGGTCGGGACGATCCGCAATCCTCACCGCCTCGTATGGATGCCTGGTCGCAGTCCGTCTCCTTCGTTGGCCTGAGGGAGTTGGCGGGAAAACCCGCGACGTGTACACTCGAAGTCCGTCACGGCTGTGGAAGGGGGCAAAACTGGACCTTCATCTCCGGCGCATGGGGAAGGAGATTTGTCCCTATTCGGGCGCCATTAATGTCGTAAATAAAGTATTACGCACTCATAATTTCTTTATCAATATGATCATGCATAAAGCAAGAGGCTGAGTCTGTGGTATCAGGTTCAAAAAGGGCTTTTATTCAAATAACTCGAGTTATAGGGAGAATAGTTCCATCACCACAAGGGATCAGGACCAGGATTCTCAAAATATATTCTCAAACTTTATTCACAGAGTACAGTATATATATGTTTGCAATAATATACGTAAGCAGGAGTGCTTCAGGCGGAGCAAGAGAGAATGAGATAAGAGCATGTGGGTGTGTAAGTAGGCGTGAAGGTGGGCGTCCACTTGATGATAATAGGTAAGTGTCATAGGTGGGTGGATGCCTGGAGGGGGTTGCGTGATCAGCTGGAACTTTACTGGAACTTTGCCTTACTTGTGCTCAACTCGAGCATGACGTGTAACTGACGTATGAAAGGGTTGCTATGCAACCGGGGAGTCTGGGGTCTGGAAGTGAGGCCTTCAGTGTCAGGGCGACCAGCACATCTTGTATTATCTGATATCTAAAGTCTGGAGCAGGGACTGATTCGTGACATAGGTTGCCCATCACCAAGGGCCAATGTGGCATTTATTTCTTCATTTACTGCGTAGGCCCTACATGGGGGCTATGGGCTTTTCACTGACGTGAGCTTTGCAATCACACGAAAAGAGACAGGAAGGCTAGGCTTTCTCCTTTGCAGATGGGTCATGTTTATCCCTCCTTCTCCAGGCAGGAAGGTGGTTTCGGTAGGAGTAAGCAGATAACCGTGCTCAATACTGTCTCGGCACCTCGGTCGGGCCCCTTTGGCTGAGGCCCAAGTGTGCAAGGCCAAGGATACGCAGCTACAGCTTTCAGAGCGTTCTGAGGCCTGAAACCTCTTTTCGGCTCTGGCTGAGCCACAATAATGGAAATGCGGGAAAACATGATGTAAAACGTGTAGGCCTCAGAGCAGATTTGTCGTTTCTCTCATGGGAGACTGGATTATGGCAGGCCACGTTATAGCATAAGCATCATGATAGACAGGCCATGGAGGGGAAATACATAGGTTACATGTATGTACACATGAGTGACGGGGAACACACGGGGACACATAGGCCTTATAATATTTTAATTTCCTCAGTTCAGGGATACCCAGAAGACACAGACTCAGGACTGGACTGACTTTGTAGATTGTGCCACTAAGGCTTTGGAAGGCTGGTTATTGGGTAGTAAGGTTAAGGACTATACAGGAATGTATAATTTGATCATGAGAGAACAAATCCTTAACAACTGTCAAAACCAGCTGCTGCATCAACACTTGATTGACTCTGACCTAACTTCTCCCCAGGAACTGGGAAAGAAGGCAGATAGGTGGGTCAGGACTAGAGTTAAGCAGAAAAACCAGAACCAGGGCGGTGATAAGAAACAGGCAGACCAGAAGGGTAATGAGCAGAAATCAAAAGACCAGAAGTCTTCACCAGGCCCCCAAAAGGCTCAGGGGGAGGGTGGTCCCAAAAAGGATAAAAAGAAAGATGGACAAAAGAAACCCTGGTGTAACTATTGTAAGTCCAATTCCCATTGGTCTAGTGAGTGCACCAAGAAGGACAAGCCCCCAACCACCATGGCCCCTAAGGCAACTGTACCCCCTAGTCCAGCTGTAAGTGGTGGTTCCCAGCAAAAGGGTGTAATAGGGTTAACCCTGGGAACTGAAGTGGATTCTGGCCTAGTCAGAATACCCATTCAGGCTGTTCTGATCTGTGATGGGGACATAGCTTTGTCCTCTACTGTGGGTCCCAGTAACCTGGACAAGTACAGACAGACTTCTTTGATCAACCAGAGAATGGCTCAGGCCTACAGGTGCACAGGTGCTAGTGTCACAATGGTGACACCTGCCTTTGTGGACCCTGGACAGATCATGCTAGGTGAGAATTACCTAGTGACCAATGCTAGCAATGCCACTACCTCCCATAGGGTTGCAATTGTTAACTTCTCCTGGGGAGGGGTAACTGGCCTCAAGAAAGTTGTGGTGAGTTCAGATCTTCCTGTAGAGTGTCTGTTGGGAAATGACCTTGAAACTTCAGTTTGGGCTGAAGTGGAGTATAGGACCCATGCAGAAATGCTGGGAATAGATGCACATGTCCTTGCTGTGACTAGGTCACAGGCCAAAAAGTGCAACACTGAACAGTTGCTGGATCCTGGGACAATGGACCAGACACAACCTAAGAGAAAGAGCAGTAGGGTTAAGGCTGTGCCTTCCCCCCCTGCCTCAGGTAGAGAGTGAGCCCTCACAGGGGGATGATTCTGAGAGCCCTGAAGGAACTGTCCTAGAAGAACTGGAACCTGACCAGGTTGAGTTTCTTGGGACAGGGGGACCTTCAAGGGCAGATCTGAGGCAGGCACAATTAGACTGTCCTTCTCTTGAACCCCTCAGACAGCAGGCTGCTGCTGAGGCTGCAGGGAATGCTCAAGGTACCCATAGAGTGTATTGGGATGAAGGGCTGCTGTATTCAGAGGCTAGAGACCCCAAGCCTGGTGCGTCCAGGAGGTTGGTCATACCATTGAGTTTCAGAGGCTTCCTTCTTACCTTGGCCCATGATATTCCCCTTGCAGGGCACTTAGGCCAGAATAAGACCTGGGACAGACTTGTCCCTCACTTTCACTGGCCTCACATGTCAGAAGATACCAAGGAGTTTTGTCGCTCCTGTGTCACCTGCCGAGCCAGTGGTAAATCAGGTGGCACCACAAAGGCCCCCCTCATACCACTACCTGTGGTGGGGGTTCCCTTTGAGAGAGTGGGGATAGACATTGTAGGACCAATGGACCCCCAAACAGCATCTGGGCACAGATTCATACTGGTGATAGTGGACCATGCCACCAGGTATCCAGAAGCTATACCCCTAAGGACCACAACAGCTCCTGTTGTGGCAAGGACCCTACTTGGAGTATTCTCCAGAGTGGGTTTTCCAAAGGAGGTTGTCTCTGACAGAGGTGCCAACTTCATGTCAGGATATTTGACTGCAATGTGGAATGAGTGTGGTGTAAACTACAAATTCACTAACCCTATCACCCACAATGCAATGGGCGTGTGGAAAGATTCAACAAGACCCTAAAAGGGATGATAAAAGGTTTACCAGACAAGCTTAGGCGAAGATGGGACATCCTTTTACCCTGCCTTCTGTTTGCTTTCAGAGAGGTTCCACAAAAGGGGGTTGGCTACAGCCCTTTTGAGCTTTTGTTTGGGTATCCTGTAAGGGGACCCCTGTGTCTAGTAAGGGAAGGATGGGAGAGACCTCTCAGACAACCCAAACTGGACATAGTGGATTATGTACTTGGCCTCCGCTCCAGGATGGCAGAGTATATGAAGAAGGCTTCTAAAAACCTTGAGGCAAGCCAATAACTCCAAAAAGCTTGGCATGACCAAAAGGCTGTGCTGACTGTGTACCAGCCAGGACAGAAAGTGTGGGTGTTGGAGCCATTGGCCCCAGCAGCACTCCAGGACAAATGGTCTGGACCCCACACTATTGTTGAACAGAAGGGAGAAGTCACCTACTTGGTGGACCTTGGGACTCCCAGAAGCCCCCACAGGGTACTTCATGTCAACAGGTTAAAGGCATATGTTGACAGGGCAGACATGGGCTTACTCATGGCTACAGATGAGGGGCAGGAGGAAGAGAGTAACCCTCTCCCAGACCTGCTGACTCAGAACCCTGATGATGGTTCAGTTGATGGTGTGGTCTTTTCTGACAGCCTCACTGACCATCAGCAACAGGACTGCAGACAAGTTCTGCAGGCCTACAGACATATGTTCTCTCTGACCCCAAGTCAGACAAACTGGTGCACCCATGAGGTGGACACTGGTGACAGTCTGCCTGTAAAGAGTAAAATCTACAGGCAACCTAACTGTGTCAGGGACTGCATAAAGATTGATGTACAAAAGATGTTGGAGCTGGGAGTCATTGAACCTTCAGAGAGCCCTTGGGCTAGTCCTGTAGTTCTTGTGCCAAAACCTCACACCCAAGATGGTAAGAGAGAGATGAGGTTTTGCGTGGATTACAGAGGTCTCAATGCTGTCACTAGGACAGATGCCCACCCAATACCTAGGGCAGATGAGCTCATTGACAGATTGGCAGCTGCCAAGTTTTTGAGTACATTTGACCTGACAGCAGGCTTCTGGCAAATCAGACTAGCTGAGAATGCAAGGGCCAAAACAGCTTTCTCAACCCCAGGAGGACATTATCAATTTGCCGTAATGCCCTTTGGCTTGAAGAATGCACCTGCCACTTTCCAAAGGTTGGTGAATCAAGTCCTTACAGGTCTGGATGACTACTGTGCAGCTTATCTTGATGATATTGCTTTCTTTAGCTCCACCTCGGAGGATCACCTGGTCCACCTGAGGAATGTTTTAGAGGCCCTGCAAAAGGCAGGCCTCACTATCAAGGCCACTAAGTGCCAGATAGGGCAGAGCAAGGTTGTGTACCTGGGCCACCTAGTAGGTGGGTGTCAGGTTCAACCACTGGAGAGCAAGATCCAGACCATAAAGAACTGGACTCCTCCAATTACCCAGACTCAGGTCAGAGCTTTCTTGGGCCTGACTGGGTACTACAGAAAGTTTGTTAAGAACTATGGGTCTATTGTGACACCACTTAATGACTTGACCTCTAAGAAGATGCCAAAGGAAGTTCAGTGGACAGTAAGCTGTCAAAAAGCATTTGATGACCTGAAGCAGGCCATGTGCACTGCACCTATTCTGAAAAGTCCAGAGTACTCCAAATAGTTCATTGTCCAGACAGATGCTTCTGAGTTGGGTGTGGGAGCTGTTCTTTCACAACTGAATATAGATGGTCAAGACCAGCCCATTGCTTTTATTAGTAGAAGGCTGACCCCTAGAGAGAAACGTTGGTCAGCTATTGAGAGGGAGGCCTTTGCTGTGGTTTGGGCCCTGAAGAAGCTGAGGCCGTACCTGTTTGGCACTCACTTCAAGATTCAGACAGACCATAAGCCCCTCTTGTGGCTAAATCAGATGAAGGGTGAAAATCCCAAACTTCTTAGGTGGTCCATTTCCCTACAGGGGATGGACTTCACAGTGGAACATAGACCTGGGACTGACCATGCCAATGCAGATGGACTCTCCAGATATTTCCACTTAGAACATGAAGACTCAACTGGTCAAGGTTATTTTAATGTCCCTAAGTTTGGGGGGGGGGGGGGGTTGTGTAGAAGAGTAGGGTCTGCTTTCTATGTTCACCCCCACTTTTTGCTTTTGCTTCACTGGTTTTCGACTTAGATGTGGCTGTGGGCCTGCTAATCAGACCCACAGCCCAGCTGTTCTCTCTCTAAATTCACATTATGTAGTTTAGGTACATAACCCAATTGGTAAGGATCACCTTTTAGGGCCCTGTACAGTGTACCTTAGGTACCCAGGGCATAGGTGTACCCTAGACGTACCAGGGGCTGCAGCATGTATTATGCCACCCCTGACTGGCCTTCCATTATGACACAACTGGCTGATCACTCAGCTGGGACAAGGTCGTGTAATCACCCCTTGCTTAGGTGTAGTATTCCTATACCTACCTTATATATAGACACATGGGTAACCCATCAGTCACTCCTATGGCAGGCCTTAACAAATCCTGAAGGCAGAGTGCTTGGTAACATGTGAGATGGTGCTCTAGCATGAGCTGAGCCTGTCTGCAGCTTTCGGAACCATGTCCTTATAGCTGTTCTATGATATCGCCTACCATATACTCTTAAAGTGCCTTATAATCCTCGCGGTTATGGTAACTATGGTTTGGCTTTATCAAAATATGTCGTGTAAGGTGTCTAACACTTTGGAATACTACCCCCACACCATTTCTGGCGATGAGGATAGTATTCCTCCCTTCTAGAGGGAGAAGACATGTTGAAGACCTACTACCCGGTTAAAGTTAACCAGAGCCCCAGCATCACAAAATGGATGCTGCTGCCACAGACACAAGTCTGACCTCCTGCTGCTGGGAGTCGTTCCAGCGAGGGAGGCTTGGACAATAGGTTTCCTGCCTTGGGAGGTGCTAGCACCACCCTAGACAGGCCTTAGTGTATTGGGGCAGGGAGGAATGAATGAAACGAGACACTGCCTTGGGCACACAAGGTGTCCCATGCATAGTCCAGTTCAAACCGGTGCTGGGGCACTCCAGCCCCAGTCCTGGCGCGAAACTGGACAAAGGGAAGGGGGTGTAACCACCCCCCTCCCTGGTCCCACCCATAGGAGGGACCTAGCAGGTAACCCAGCCCCCCAGATTAGTTTAAGAGTGGGAGCTGAGTCCCTAGGATTTTGGATTATCCTGATAACTGAAACTTGAACAGAAACTCTGGACCTTCGACATTCGACTACGGAAGAAGACTGAAGAATCTCCCTTGTGGCTAAGGAGTAGCCACCCTGTGCAAACAGGCACCATCAAGCGACCTGCCGTTTGCTTTGCCCGAAGTTCTACGAGGAACCGACTGCAGACCCCGACCAGCGCCTTGACTCCCAGACTTCTCCGACCCTGATCCACATCCACAGCAAAGCTGAGATCCGTGGAGGCGACGAGAGACGTGGGACCGGCTACCTGGGAAAATTGGCTACTTGCTTCCAGCGCAGCTTCTGAGGCATCCTCGAAGTTGTGCTCTGGAGATTGAGAAGCCCCAACCCCGAGCACCATCTGCACCGAAGATCAGCCCTCCACACTCCGCGAGTTCTGCGTGGGGCTCTTCTGCATTTTCCTGCTCGACGCGTCTGTCCGGTTGCTTGCCCGTTGGCTAGTGACCTCTGCGACGACGAACCTTTGACTTTCCACCGCTGGTTTGGCTCCTCTAGACTGGCCCTTGCTTCTCTGTGAAAGAGAAGCACCTCAGGCCTTCCTGGTCTGCAACAGAAGCAAATCCTTCATTCTGCGTCGGTTGCGCTTGCTAAGGCTTGTTGTGTCCGAACTCAACATCAACGCCGCCGACAGCAAGAGCCCTCGTGGGACAGCTCGCCTCCTGGTTCTGGTCGTCCCCGACGCCTCCTGGTACCCGTGGCTGCTGCGAAAAGCTTCACCTGCACCTTCATGACATCGCCTGGTTCCTTCCCGGCTCCTGGCTGGTGACCTAGACTCTGTCCCCTCTGCTTGCAGGTATCCTCCTTCTTGATTCCATCCTAGGAATCCACCGGACACTCTTCACTGACTGCCTGCCAGCATCTTTTCTTCAGGCATCCATAGGAGTCGACGACAAAACCCGACGCAAGTTCACACCTATGCATCTGCAGCCCATGTGTGAGAAGTTGGCCTGATGTATGATGTCACTAGTTCTAGTGTACACCTTATATCAGTCCAAATACCCTTATGGTGATTGGTTGTAAAGTCAACCTTATAGACCAGCTATCCTAGTGGTAGCATGGACAAGAGCAGTCTTAGGCTAAACTCTGAATGGCATGTGAAGCCAGCTGTGATACCATATATAATCCCTTGAATACCAAATGAAAGGACACCACAACAGATATATATATAAAATAAAGTGTATTTATTCCAAGCAAACCCTCAGCACTCTTTATGAGATTAGAGGTAAGTACAACACAGTCTTATTTATTCATACATTAAGTCACACAGGTAAGTAATACAGTTAGGCCCTAGGGGCCACGCAAACCATATACTAAGTAAGTGGTATAAGAACCACTGTCACGAAAATAGAATAGGCCTAGGCCTAGGGAATCGCTGGGGCTACACTACACTAGCGTTAGTTAGGAAGTGGGAGGCCCACGGGATTCGTGTGCAGAGTGGAAACACTCACGCGTAATGCGTAAAAGTCAATAGCAATCGTACAGTTTAGAAAACGGTAGATTTAGGACACTTCCGGAGTACCTAGGAAGTTGAGACTTGAAAACTAGACACTAGGATAGTCACTATCCTGATGAGCACCGGAGTACCCAAGTTACCTAGCCCACAGGCTGCGAGTGCATAGGGGTGAAGATGCGTCGTTTTCGTCGTCGACTCCTATGGATGCCTGAAGAAAGATGCTGACAGGCAGTCAGTGAAGAGTGTCCGGTGGATCCCAAGGCTGGGATCAAGAAGAGAGGAAACCTGCAAGCAGAAGGGACAGAGTCAAGGTCACTAGCCAGTGACCACGTGGAACCAGGAAGGAACCAGGCGATGTCGTGAAGATTGCAGGTGAAGGTGAAGCTTGTCGCTGCAGCCAGGAGGACCAGGAAGCGTCGAGGACGACCAGGACCAGGAGGCGAGCTGTCCCACGAAGGCTCTTGCTGTCGGCGGCGTCGAAGTTGGACTAGGACTCACCAGGCCTTGGCAAGCGGAACCCACGAAGAACGAAGGACTTGCTTCTGGTGCAGACCAGGAAGGTCTGGGGTGCTTCTTCTTTGCAGAGAAGCGGGAGCCAGTCTGGAGGAGCCAAACCAGCGCAGATGATTTCAGGGTGCGTCGTCACAAAGGCCACTAGCCAGCGGGCAAGCAACCGGACAGACGCGGCAAGCAGGAAAATGCTGAAGGGCCCCACGCAGGACTCGTGGAGTGTGGGGGGCTGATCTTCGGTGCAGATGGTGCTTGGGGTTGGGGCTTCTCAATCCCCGGTGCACAACTTCGAGGGTACCTCAGAAGCTGCGCTTTAAGTTACTAGCCACTTTTCCCAGGTAGCCGGTCCCACGTCGCTCGTCGCCTCCACGGATCTCAGCTTTGCTGTCGATGTGGATCAGGGTCGGAGAAGTCTGGAAGTCAAGGCTCTGGTCAGGCTCTGCAGTCGGTTCCTCGTAGAACGTGGGCAAAGCAAAGGGTAGTCTCTTGATGGTGCCTGTTTGCACAGGGTAGCCACTCCTTGGCTACAAGGGAGATTCTTCAGTCTTCTTCTTTCGTCGAATGTCGAAGGTCCAGAGTTTCTGTTCAAGTTTGCAGGTTCAGGATAATCTAAAGTCTTGAGGCCCAACTCCCACTCTTATACTAATCTGGGGGGCTGGGATACCTGCTAGGTCACGCCTTATGGGTGGGACCTGGGAGGGGGTGGTTACACCCACTTCCCTTTGTCCAGTTTCGCGCCAGAGCTGGGGCTGGAGTGCCCCAGCGCCGGTTTGAACTGGACTATGCAAGGAACACCTTGTGTGCCCCAGGCATGTCTCATTCCTTTCAGCCCACCCTGCCCCAATACACTAAAGGCTGTCTGGGGAGGTGCTAGCACCTCCCCAAGCAGGAAACCTATTGTCCAAGCCTCCCTTGCCAGGATCACTCCCAGCAGCAGGGGGTCACACTCGTGTCTGTGGCAGCAGCATCCATTTTGTGATGCTGA
This sequence comes from Triturus cristatus, assembly GCF_964204655.1. Taxonomy (NCBI): domain Eukaryota; kingdom Metazoa; phylum Chordata; class Amphibia; order Caudata; family Salamandridae; genus Triturus; species Triturus cristatus. Next base: position 1,845,160,577 of record NC_140589.1, on the reverse strand, counting down.
GGCTTTGGTTAGAGTTAAACAGCAAAGTAGGATTTTAACATGTCTCTCCCTCTAGAAGGGAGGAATAATATCCTCATCACCAGAAATGGTATGGGGGTATTATTCCAAAGTGTTAGACACCTTACACGACATGTTTTGATAAAGCCAAACCATAGTTACCATAACCGTTTAAGATTATAAGGCACTTTAAGAGTATATGGTAGGCTATATCATAGAACAGCTATAAGGACATGGTTCCGAAAGCTGCAGACAGGCTCAGCTCATGCTAGAGCACCATCTCACATGTTACCAAGCACTCTGCCTCCAGGATTGTTAAGGCCTGCCATAGGAGTGACTGATAGGTACACATGTGTCCATATATAAGGGTAGATATAGGCATACTATATCTAAGCAAGGGGTGACTACACGACCTTGCCCCAGCTGAGTGATCAGCCAGTTGTGTCTGATTGGAAGGCCAGACCAGGGGTGGCATAATACATGCTGCAGCCCCTGGTAGGCCTAGGGTACACCTATGCCCTGGGTACCTAGAGTACACTGTACAGGGTCCAATAAGGTGATCCTTACCAATTGGTTATGTACCTAGGGTACATGGAGTCCATTTTAAAGAGAGAGCAGACAGCCTGAGACCCTGAATGGCAGGATCTCAGGCCAACTGAGTCGAAAAACCAGCTAGACACTAGGCAAAAAGTTGGGGGTAACCATAGTCAGATATCCACCTTCCTACACCATGGGCTAGGTAACTTGAGTACTCCGGTGCTCACAAGGGTATTGACTATCCTAGTGTCTAGTTTCCAAGTCTCTAACTCCTAGTTCCTTCCGAAGTGTCCTAAAACTCTTAATTTCTATACATTACTATTTCTATCAACTTTAACGCATTACGCGTGAGTGTTTCCACTCTGCACCTGAATCCCGTGGGCCTCCCACTGCCTAGCAACTGATAGGATAGTGTAGCCCCAGCGATTCCCTAGGCGTAGGCCTAACCTGTGTTCGTGACAGTGGTTCTTATACCACTTACTTAGTATATGGTTTGCGTGGCCCCTAGGGCCTAACTGTATTACTTACCTGTGTGACTTATGTTTGCTTAAATAAGACTGTGTTGTACTTACCTCGAATCTCATAAAGAGTGCTGAGGGTATTTTGACTAGAATAAATACATTCTATTTTTATAATATATCTGTTGTGGTGTCCTTTCATTTGATATTCAAGGGGTTGCAAATGGTATAACAGCTGGCTTCACATGCCATACAGAGTTTAGCCTAAGACTGCTCTTGTCCATGCTACCACTAGGATAGCTGGTCTATAAGGTTGGCTTTACAACCAATCACCATAAGGGTTGTTTGGACTGATACAAGGTGTACACTAGAACTAGTGACATCATATATCAGGCCAACTTCTCACAACAGCAACTGCTGTGTTTTTTTAGGCTGAATACCTTGACACCTTGCAAGGTATTCGCTCTCTGGAGTGTCACACTGAGAAGCCATACTAAGCAAATGATGCTTCTTCTCAGCGGACCTCACCATCCAGTAACTCAATGAGAAGTATTCTCCCCTCTCCTTAGCAACCCAGATGTTCACCAATTCCACTAGGGGTTTGGACCCAGCACATTACCTGCCTCTATCTAATGCTCATGACTCCAGCTTTCTTGCAAAGTTAGCTGCCTCACCTTTGGCAGCTAATCTGCTTTCATTAATAAATTCCTCTACGCAAGGCATGTTGTTTAAGGCTGCCTCAAGTCTGCTGATCTCAAATCTTCTGGTACAAGCGCTGCAAAGGGAGTGGTTCCTATTGTCTTGACTGCTCAGCAGCCATATTACAGGCCTTTCCCCATCTCTCCATTCTTACTACTAATAGCTCGCTGGGCCCATTGGTCTTTTAGACTTCTTGGCAGTTTTTGATCCGTGGACCACTCAATTCTCATCAGTTGTCTACCTCATTTTGGAATCCCTTGTCTGTCACAACAGTGGTGCTCCATCTCTATTCCGTGGGGCATGTCCAGGCTCCTTCTGGTCGCTAATTCTTTCTAATATGCACCATTAATAGCTAGGGGTTCATCTGTTATAACTGCAAAAGATGTTAAACAAGTCATCATCGATGTTTCTCCAATTCTGAAAGGTAAAGTGTCCAGACTCCCACAGAGTTATGTGCCGTTGCAGCTGCTGAAAACAAGTAAGAGTAAAAGCTTTGCGCTATCATAGTGGTTACTAGTTTTCCATAAAGAAGCATTTCCCGGAGAGCAGAAGAAGAGGATGAGTCTGCCTCCAGACCATGATGATGATGCACAGCTGCTTCTGGAGGCTTTTGTAAACAAAGAGGGGAAGCAAGGTGATGAAGCCGAGCAGTGAGAGCATTCCCATGAGGCTTCTTATGGTGTGAAATCGCCTTTGTGTAAATATAATTCAGTGGCAACCCTTCATTATTGCATGCTGTGAAAGAATGCAGTAGGCCTGGCTAATGCATTTGCTATGCTACATCCAGTTGCAAATCTAAGATGACTGATGTAACACCATAGTAGGTTCTTTCCTCTAATTTGTTGATCTTCAGCCAGTAAGCCAGCCAGGTACTAATGCTTTGCAACTGTTACAGGGGTGGGTATTAGACTATATGCTGCAGGTGAAAGCTTTGTCCTGTGTAAACATTATCCAGTCAGCTTTGGACCGCATAGATTCTGTTACCAAGGGCATTGCCACTTCGTCTGCTCTGAGACACCATTTGTGACTGAAAACCAAGCATCCTATGGTGGACCTATTAACGCCACCTCACACACTGTTCGAATCAATGAGAGCTTGGTGCACTTCATATCCGGTACAGGCCATTGTATGATATAGCTGCCAAGCAGTGCCTCATTCAGAACAAAGTGGAATGGTGCACCCAGAGATATAACAGTCCACAAATCTTCAGTTTTGTTTATAAATATTCTTCTTTCATTTTATTCTCATTTAATACAGAAAATCCAGCTACCGAACATCCAGCCAATGCGTTTCGTTCAAAAACAATTTAACTTCATCAGGGCTGTAAATGATGTTCAAAAACATGTGCAAGAAACCATATCTGAAAGAAACACGTAGTGATAGATTCCTTACCTTAGAATTAACCCCAGGCGTCAGACTGGATCCGGAAAGTTTTCGTCAGCAGTACCCCTGCGCGTCGGTAGGCGTCGTCTTGCGGCTCCACGTGTGTCATTGGCGTCGTCGTCGCCGAGATGACGTCCCTGGAGCTACTTAGAAGCACCACGCGCGCTGACGTCAGTTCTTTCTTTTTCCGCACCAGCAAGCGCAGATCTGGGAAGAGCAAGTACCCCCAGTCACTTTTTTATTTTATTTTTTATTTTATTTATTGATTTTCAAAATAGTGATACAATACAAAAACAGTACGGTTTGGTAGTGTGTAACCAATCAAATCCAGAGCGGGAACATTTGACATGCACAGTTGAACAAACATTGTATACTGTGAGGGCAGCAATGACATTATAGACCTGCGAAAATATCATCCAACTTTGTATATATTTTCCTTACGGCATGACTCCCTTGACAGACAGAGAAAATATAAACTCCACGTGAAATGCATTATCGTATGCACTTATCATTTTCTTGCAACATTTATTATTGTCTTGTATCCCCCACTTTATCCTGCTTTACACATTACATTCTGAAGATCTCACAGACGGTTCCGCATCCCCAGCTTCTCCAGTATTAACAGATTCAACAACATGTGCCCGACCCCATTCTATAAAGGGCTCCTATATCTCCCTAGGCCTAGAGGATGGTGGCATGAGTTCCCAGTACGTTCCTAGCTGCGTTTGAACATATGTTGCTTCCCTTAGCCAGTCTTTGAGTGTGGGTGTCCTTCTTTTTCCCCAAACAATTGCTAACTGACGTCTGGCAAACAATAAAAGTAGCGCTTGCAACTTGCGTTTTTTAATGTGCGTGGTTTTGACGTATCCTAGTATACCCACCAGAGGGGAAGGGGGCACCCTTAGGTCCAGGATTTGATTGATAGATTCAAAAATACGAGACCAATATACACCGATGGCAGGACACTCCCAAGCCATATGGAGGAACAATGCAGCATCCGTTCCGCACCGCCAACAACAGTCATTTTCTCTTAATCCCATCCTGTATCGACTAATAGGCGTTCTATAATAGCGGTGTAAGAATTTAAAATGGATTAGTCTTAGTTTATAGTTAGGGGAGAGCTCAGTCATCTGAGCACAACAGTATGTGCACTCCTCGTCTGTCATGGGGGTGGGCAACTCGGCATCCTATTTAGTACGAGCATACAAAGTCATCCCAGGGGCATCCGTCTGCATACGTGTGTATAGTCTGGTAATCCATTTACGTGGCGATGGAGTGGTCAATACGTTTTCCAGTGCATTTAGGGTAGGTGGTTAAGATGGGAAATCTGTATGCATCTGCCGGCAGATCGCCCAAAGTTTGTGATACAGGAGTACCTCCCCGAATTGAACCCTCTCTCCCTCCTCTGCTGTCGGAGAGTCCCTGAATTTCCCACCTGGGTACAAGTCCGCAAAAGTATTGAGTTTCATTGCTTCTGCAATCTTACCACCAATGTCATCGCTGACGTTAGGTAACATAGAATTCTGTGCAAGGGGAATCGAGGGAGCATACAATATAGGTATCCCCGCCCATCTCCGCATACCCTCCCGCACCCATCTGAGCGTTTCGGCCGTGTCAATCCCGTCAGTGGGCCATTTATATTTCTGATAAACTGCCAATCGGAGCGGAACAGGCTTCACTGCATCCCTCTCCACAGCTACGTGTGGTTAAAATGGCGTCGGATGCACCCAATATTGTAGAAATTGTGCCTGCGCACAGAGTGCATATAGTTTCATGTCAGGGGCACTTAATCCTCCCATCCTGGTAGGCAGTGACAACAGTTCCCATGATACCCTAGCTTGGCCTCCTGCCCACACCAATTAAATAAGCAACGATCTCAGTCTTAAAAAAAGACTGAGTGAGTATGAATAGCAAGTTTACGAACAAGTACAAGAACTTAGGCAGAATTATCATTTTGACCAGCGCAATTTTACCGGCCAGAGACAATGGGAGTCTGCTCCACAGCGCCACCTTGTCCTCTAACCAGTTAATCGTCCTGCCATAGTTCAGGTTCCAGAGTTCTTGTATATCCCGGCTAATCCATATACCTAGATACTTCACTGCAACCTCTTCCCACTTTAGCGGGAATTCCGACTTGATTGCTTTAGTATTGTCAGTTAGTGGAAAGATCACCGACTTGCTCCAATTTATGGATATTCCCGATAGTCCCCCAAATTTGATAAATTCCTTCAGCACCACATCTAGGTTGCGTTCAGGGTTCAATATGTATAGGGTAACGTCATCAGCGTATAGCAATATTAAAAGACTCCGAGCACTAAATCCTATACCTTTGTCTGTATGGTGTTGTCGAATACGCGCGGCCAGGGGCTCCATCGCTATGACAAATAGAAGTGGGGATAGTGGACATCCCTGCCGCGTGCCTCGCGTGATCGGAAAAGGGTCTGAGATAAGGTTATAGGGTATAAGGGACTGTCACCGCATGATGTCGTTGATGCACCCACACCGCGTGTGTCTCTACTGCCTGGGGCGCGACCACAAGTCCAAGTCGTGCCCTGACTGCCAGGCTATGGCGCCGAAGACTTTGCGGGAGCGGTCCCGAAAGTTGCTGCAAGTCCGGCAGTCAGCTTCACGCCGCTCAAGGTCCCAGTCCCGTGGAAGGTTGAGGGACCGGTCACGGAGCCGTCACCATCGTTTCTCTTGATCTAAGTCTTCGCACTCGGGGTCAGGTAAGTCGAAGCACTCCAAAAAGAAGTCGAAGAAGCATCGTCGCTCCTTGACTTACCCTCGCCTGTCGTGGCTGAGGGTGCGGGTGGTGCCACCACCGCGGCTCTGGCAGAGCCTGCGACGTCGCCGCCAGCCTACCCACCCTTTCAGGGTCCATCGGCGACGCCTGCTCAGATACAAGAGTTTCCTGCTGCCATGGCCCGACTCTTTGGGCCGTCTGGCCCTGCCAGTGTGCCTACGGGCCCCGCGGGTCCGACTGGAGAACCTTTCCTAACTTCGCCGGCGGCTCTGGTCCCGGCGCCGCAGGACCTCCCGGGATCAGATCCCTGTCGACGCCGGTTGACCTTATAACACCTCCACCGACGTCGACCCCACCGGCACCACTTCCGACGTCCCCCGCTCCTCGGGACGACGTCGATCCCAGTTTCAGCCCTGAACCAGACACGGTGCCGGATCGGCAACACTTGGCACCTATTCCGACGCCGATGGGGCCATTTTTCCTCTATGTTTGTCCTCCTTATTTTCGGCCTGTTTCGCAGACTTCAGAGGAAGGGGAGGACTGGGAGGGGTCTGAAGACCCTCTCGCACAACAGTGTGATTATGATCCGGACTGGGCAAAGGATTTGGGGGGTGCCAGTGGTCTTGACACCTCACCTGACCTTGGTATGCTGTCTCCTCCTACCGTGGCTAAGGAGGAGGGAGACAGTTACGCAGTGGTAGTACGTAGGGCAGCCGAGGTCCTCCACCTCGAACTCCCTACAGTGGCTGTCAGGACTAACCTCCTGACAGAAGTGCTTCAGCCGGTGGCGACCTCTTCGGAGCCCTTGCTGCCGTTTAATGACTCACTTTCTGACGTGCTTTTGGTCACTTGTTCCAGGCCCAACACAGGAGCTTCTGTGGACAGGAATGTGGCCCAACGCCATCGCCCGGCTCCGGGCAACCCCCTCTTTCTCTCCCAACACCCCACTCCCGAGAACTTCGTTGTCCAAGCCTCTGTTCCCAGAGCGCGTTCCCTTCCGCACCTCCGGATAGGGACTCCAAGAAGCTGGAGCAGCTAGGCAAGAAGCTGTTTTCATCTGCGAGCTTAGGGCTGCGGTCGGTGAACACTGCATGCCTCTTGGCCGTTATTCCCACTCTCTGTGGGATACGGTTGCGCAGGTGCTGCCCAGCTGCCCAACTGTCCGGAGGAGGCACGGACAGTACTCTCCCAAGCTGTTGCAGCTGGGAGAGACACAGCGAAGTTCACTATTCACTATACTATTCACTATGCTGGCAACTCGCTGGGCAGGGCGTTTTCCACCATGGTGGCGCTTCAGTGCCCCGCCTGGCTGAGGACAACTGGCTTCTCAGGGGATGTCCAGACCACTTTGATGGACATGCCCTTTTATGGAGCACTTTAAGGACTCACGGGCTACGGCCAAGTCCTTGGGCCTGTCGGCCACTCACCCCCCTCGGCCTTCTACTTTTCGCTCCTTTCGTGGCTACGGAAGGGGAGCCCCAACACGTTTGTTCCAGAGCCACAGGCCTGCGCAGCAACATCCTCAGCGCGGCCGCAGACGTGGAAACCGTTAAGGCGGTTCTGGGGGCTAGTGGGCGGGTCAGTCCACCTCCGTCCCCGCAGCATCCACTGCAAAGCCTTCCTAGTCTGAACTTTCCGGCCCATCAAACGCCAGTGGGCGGCAGGATTCGCCATCCTCTCCCCCACTGGCGCAACATCACATCGGACAAGTGGGTGCTTCAAATTGTCTGAAGGGGCTACTTCCTCCCCTTCGAGACTTCCCTTCCAGCCATGCCACCTCAGTACCACCGCATGTCGGGGGACCATCTTGTGCTTCTTCAACAGGAAGTCACGGCCCTCTTGGCCAAGGGGGCCATCGAGCGTGTTCCTGGGCCAGAAGTAGGTCGTGGTTGTTATTCCCACTACTTTCTGGTCCCCAAGAAGGACAAGGGTCTGCGTCCTATCTTAGACCTTCGGAACATCAATCGCTTCCTCCGGAAGGAGAAGTTTAAGATGCTCACACTTGCTCAAGTCTTATCTGCTCTAGACCCTCAAGACTGGATGGTAGCGTTGGACTTGCAGAATGCTTACTTTCATATCCCCCTCCTGCCGGCCCACCGGCGTTACCTGCGGTTCATGTTAGGCCACGAGCACTTCAGTTCACCATGCTCCCCTTCGGCCTTACCAGAGCCCCTAGGGGGCTCACAAAAGTGATGGCGGTGGTTGCAGCTCATCTGCGCAGATCAGGGGTTCCGGTCTTCTCCTATCTCGATGACTGGTTGTTGAAGGCGGGCTCGCCCCAGGCAGTAGTCGCCCACCTCCAGACTACGGCCGACCGCCTGTATTTGCTGGGGTTCTCCATCAACGTGCCGAAGTCGCACCTGATTCCCTCTCAGAAGCTCCTCTTCATCGGAGCGGTTCTGGATTTGGTGCAGTTTCGGGTTTATCCTCCCGAGCAGCGAGTCCGGGATATTCAGGCTATGATTCCGATCTTTCAGCCTCTATCTGTCACGTATAGGCGTAGATAGCGGGAGAGGACAAGTAGACAAGCTGTATGTGTGTCTGTATGAATGCGTCCCTTACCTTGCACTACATCTCCCAGAAGGCCGAGAGTCGATTCCAGTGACTCATGACCCAGATGTACATATAAGCACCGCCCTTCCATTGACCGGTGCTTGTCAATCAAAAGCTTCAGAGTAAGCCTCTAACCTGTGTCTCGTTGCTGCGGCTCCCTCGAAGAAATCCCTTCCTTGCTTTGTCAACGGATTTGCGCCCGACGTGATTTAAACGTCGTGGGCGCTAAAGCACTTTTGGATTCCAGCCAACGCCGAAGGTGCGGACGAGCGCTGCGGACCCGGTATCTCTGCCTACAGTACTCACGCCTAACGCGCTGACGCGCACCCCTGAACCTGCAACCTTTCCCAGTCTCCGAGGGGAGTGACGCTTGGTGCATCGGAGAGCCGGCATCAGCAAACTTGAATTCACGAGCGACAGCTCGTCGGCGAGCCGATTGAAAGGCTCGGATCCCGCAATCACTTTCCTTTTTGTTGTTCTATGCTGCGCGGGCTGTGCGTGCCGGCATTGCGCGTACTCTGAGACACCTCCCCGGGTTTGTCTCTCCAGAAGTACTGGGGCCGTTTCTTCTGGGACACCGTGCAGGAGCACTTCCCTGGCAGCCACACAGCAGCTAAGTACTTACTTTGATTTTACTATTCACGGGGGACCACGGTCGTGCTGAAGAAAGCACGGACAGGACACTTGTCTCCTGAATAGAATTTGTCTCTCAGTCCTGATTGCGACCAGTTTATTTAAAAGATCTCAGGAGTAGTTTACCTGGGTGGCGTGCAGTTGCCTGTTACGTAAGTCACCTGCCAGATGGTGTATATGTATGTATGTTCCGTTACCACTGGCTGTGATGTAAGCATTCCTGTGTGCTGTGCTTCTTTCTCACTTCAGGGAACACGGGGTTAGATAGCTGGGATTCCCGACGTACCCGGAGGGCCTTGCCATCTTCTCCTTCCCCGGAGTGTGATTTCGCAGCTGCACCTTTTTCTTCTTTCTTTTGTCCCTTTTTTCCCATTCCCCTGTTGTGGAGTCATCCCTGGAGGGGTGTTCACATCCTCGGGGGCTACTCCGTGGTGGGGACGGGGTAAACTGGCATCATCCATCGTTCCTGCTGCATCTGGTTTGTCAGGTTAGTGGGTTACAAGTCTACAGTCTGACAGATTGACAAGCCCACGATCATTTGCAGTCTCAACGATGGATACCTCCACGATCCTTACGTCAGTACTAGAAACCTTGACTGCCTTCCGTATAGAGGTAGACGCGTTCAGAGGAGAGAATCTAGAATTAAGGAATGAAATGGGCTCCATGAGGCGGGAGGTAGCTGGGTTGACTAGAACAAACCCTACAGGGGGTAGAGGGAATGGCTCCTACATAAGAGACTGGACTTTACCACCCCCTGTGACAGACTGTTCTCAGGGCCCTAGACCCATGACTCCAGCTCAAGGCGGGGGTACGCCGGGCACTGGAACCCCCTCTGTGCATGTGATACAGCCGCTGCACCTGCCTTTGGCGCCTCCTGAACGGTTCTTTGGGGATGCAAACATTTTTTGTATTTTTCTTAGTCAGTGCAGGCTCCATTTCATGTGCAAACCCGCTGTGTTTCCCACCGACCAGGTCAAGACTGCCTTTATCATGTCCTACTTGGGGGGTAATGCTGCTAGCTGGGCCCTTCCACTGATAGAAAGGGACGATCCGGTGTTGTACAATTTTCCAGACTTCTGCGATGAGATGCGCAAGCTGTTTGACCGCAAGGCGCATTATCTGTCGTTGGACCGAGAAATGCTCACCCTTAAACAGGGATCACAAGACCTCCTCATGTATATCACCAATTTCAACCGGCTCCTTGTTGAAACAAACTGGCCGGTGGAGAAAAGATCCTCCATGTTTACCAAGGGCTTAAGGGAGAGCTAAAGGATGTGCTCGCGCAAGTAGTACATATGCCAGATTCTTGTGAAGAACTGATTGACCTCACGGTACAGTTGGATCATAGGCTCCAAGAGCGGAAGGGAGACAGATATCGATCGGAAGCGAGAATCTACATGCCACGACCTAAGCCTGTTGCGGAAGAAAGGTCCCCTGCCGCCGATGGAACTGAACCCATGCAAATCAGTGGAGTACGAGGTCCCTTAAGCCAGGAGGAAAGAGACCAACGACGAAAGCAGAGGTTATGTCTGTACTGCGGAAAACCAGGCCATTTCATCAAGGAATGCAAGACTCGCTCTCGCCTCAGCAGGAGAGCAACCCCGGCAGGTCAGAATCTCACCGTGGTTGATTACGCTGCAGACGACTCAGGAAACTGACGCTCTCAAGCAAGACCGAGACCCCTTGTTTGAGACCCCCTCAGGAAGAGGTCTCTCCGGCCGTGGCTAACACAGTCCAGTATATGGTGGCCCACTTGAATTTATGCGTTACCCTGGAATTACCAACAGGAAAACTTCTTGTGGTCCATACCCTGTTGGATTCCGGAGCCACGGGCAATTTCATCGACCAACAGTACGCCCACGAAATAGGTGTTCCCTGTATAAGAAAGGAACATCCCGAACCAGTGAAGGCCGTGGATGGGTCGGCATTGACATCTGGATTGATACGCTTCCATACACAACCGGTCCTGATGCAAATAGGGGGGCACCATTTTGAACATATCCAATTCGACTTGATCGATGCTCCCAACTTCAAATTGATATTGGGGATGCCCTGGTTGACATACCATGATCCCTTGGTGCAATGGGCGGCACGCTCAGTCTCCATGAATTCTGCATTCTGCAAAGAGCACTGCACTAGGGAAAAGGTTATGATCATGAAAGGCGTGGAAAGCCCAGCAGGGTTGCTCACTCTGGGAATCAGCAACCAAGGATTATGTTGTGCCTCCACATTGCCGCAGGAATACGTACAGTTTCACTCTGTCTTCAGCAAACAAGAGGCAGGGAAGTTGCCTCCGCACAGGAATTACGACTGCGTGATCGATCTAGAACCAGGAGCCCTTATACCATGCAGTCGAGTATATGCACTCACGGAAGCAGAAACTACTTACCTGCAGCAGTATCTTGCCGAAATGTTGTCCAGCGGATTTATTAGACCTTCATCCTCTCCTGCCTCTTCCCCTCTTTTCTTTATACCAAAGAAAGAAGGAGGCTTACGGGCTTGCATAGACTACAGAGCCATCAATAGGGTGATGATAAAAAACAGATACCCCTTACCCTTGATACCCGTCCTATTAGACCAACTGAAAGGAGCCAAAGTCTTCACTAAGCTGGACTTGAGAGGAGCCTACTATCTGGTGCGGGTGCGAAGAGGAGACGAATGGAAGACCGCCTTTAGGACGAAGTTCGGGCTCTACGAATATCAGGTCATGCCCTTCGGACTCTGCAATGCACCCGCCGCCTTCCAGTATTTTATGAATGAGGTATTACGAGGCCTCCTGGACGTCTCGTGTATCGTCTACATCGACGATATCCTGGTCTACTCCTCATCAATGGAAGAACACATGCGTCATGTGGCGGAGGTACTGGAAAGACTGCAAAGGTATGCTCTGTACGCTAAACTGGGGAATCCCCCACCACCGTTAAGGCACTTCAAAGTTTCCTAGGATTCGCAAATTTCTACCGGAGATTCATCAAGGAATTCTCCCGTATTATCCAACCCTTGACGCATCTGCTCCGGAAGGGAGTCAAATTCCTATTAACAGACTCAGCAGAACAAGCCTTCCAGGAACTCAAACAATGTTTCACCCAGGCCCCTGTTTTGAGACACCCAGATACTGCTCTTCCTTTTGTGGTAGCGACGGACGCCTCCCACTATGCCATAGGAGGCATACTCTCCCAACGTCATCCTTCCACGGGACAACTCCACCCAGTTGCCTTTTATTCCAAGAAACTCACGTCTTGTGAGGTCAACTATAGCATCACGGACAAGGAGCTGCTGGCTATAAAAAGAGCCTGCGAAGAGTGGAGACACTACCTGTTAGGAGCCAAGCACACTGTGGAGATCTTCACGGACCACAGAAACTTGCTGTTCCTGAAAACAGCCAGAGCCCTGACGCCTAGACAACTTCCTTGGTCGTTGTTCTTTGCAGACTACAACTTCGTGATCAAATACCGACCTGGGCCACAGAACGGTAAGGCTGACGCCTTATCACGACAAGCTCCCACACCTGATCCGCACCTAGTACTACCAGAGGAACCCCCGGTGATACTTCACAATGCTTCCTTTCCTGACATGATCCTAGCCTCCACGACCAACCACGTCTTTCTGGATCAAGTAAAGAATCAATTCGAAACACTCAATATCCAAGCATAGATCGACGAAGTGCCTGGAAGACGGACAGCCCTTAACGGTATGCTGTACCATGACCACAAATTGTATGTGCCGAATGGGCCCTTGCAGCAACAAGCTATGCAATGGATACATGACTCAACATTGGGGGGACACCTGGGTATACAGAAAACCGTGCAAGCGATGAAAAGGCATTTCTGGTGGGCAACCTTACCAGCAGACACCGCTGCCTACGTGTCCGAATGTGCCGTCTGTGCTCAAGGGAAAGCACAACATAAAAGACCCAGTGGGTTGCTGAGGCCCATTCCCATACCTCCAACACCTTGGCACACTCTGTCCATGGACTTTATAGTAGACATGCCACCCAGAGGTCATAACACCATCTTAGTCGTAGTAGATCATCTGACCAAGATGGGTCACTTTATCGCTCTCACCAAATTACCCTCTGCAGTGGAACTGGCCCAGGTGTTTCTGCAACATATAGTGCGTCTCCACGGAATACCAGCAGTCCTTATCACAGATAGAGGAACCCAGTTTACTTCACGATTCTGGAAGGCCTGCTGTGAATCCATGAAAATGGACGCCCGTCTATCAACGAGTTACCATCCGCAAACAGATGGCAAAAGACTGAACCAAACACTGGAACAGTACCGCAGATGCTTTACCCTACAACACGAGGAGGAATGGAGTACACTTCTCTGGACCGCGGAATTCGCATACAACAACGCCGACCATTCCTCCTTGGGGTGTGCGCCGTTCTTTTGTTTAACAGGTCACCACCCGAACATGTTACCCTTCGAGTGGCCTGCATATTCAAAACACCCTACTATTCAGGACCATCATGCTCACCTCCGCAAGGTCTTGCACACCGCAAAAACACAGTTAGGCGAAGCCCAGTCCCGTGACAAAACCAATGCTGATAAGAAACGATCCGCAGAACCGTCATACGGAGTGGGGGATAGAGTATGGCTGGCTACTAAGCATTTGAAACTTAAGGGCAATAACCGGCTAAAACCTAAATACATAGGACCATATTCTGTGGATAAGATAATCAATCCAGTAGCCTTGAGATTAAAGCTCCCCCCTTCCTGGCACATACATCCAGTCTTTCATGTTTCCCTGTTACGACCCTGCCTTCCCCGAATAAGAATACCGCCACGACCACTAGAGATAGATGGGGACGAAGAAGTACGAAGTAAGGCGCATTCTCGATTCCAAGCTTATGCGAGGGAGGGTCTATTATCTCATTGACTGGAAAGGGTACGGTCCGGAGGACCGCTCCTGGGAACCCAAAAGTAATCTTCATTGCCCAGAGATTCTCCGACGCTTCCATGCACGCTTCCCGTCCAAACCTGGTTGACCGTCGGGTCGCCGGTTGTTGAGAGGGGGTACTGTCACGTATAGGCGTAGATAGCGGGGGAGGACAAGTAGAAAAGCTGTATGTGTGTCTGTATGAATGCGTCCCGTACCTTGCACTACATCTCCCAGAAGGCCGAGAGTCGATTCCAGTGACTCATAACCCGGGTGTACATATAAGCACCGCCCTTCCATTGACCGGTGCTTGTCAATCAAAAGCTTCCGAGTAAGCCGCTAACCTGTGTCTCGTTGCTGCGACTCCCTCGAAGAAATCCCTTCCTTGCTTTGTCAACCGGATTCGCGCCCGACGTGATTTAAACGTCGTGGGCGCTAAAGCACTTTTGGTTTCCAGCTAACGCCGAAGGCGCGGACCCGGTATCTCTGCCTACAGTACTCACGCCTAACGCGCTGACGCGCACTCCTGAACCTGCAACCTTTTCCGGTCTCCGAGGGGAGTGACGCTTGGTGCATCGGAGAGCCGGCATCAGCAAACTTGAATTCACGAGCGACAGCTCGTCGGCGAGCCGATTGAAAGGCTCGGATCCCGCCATCACTTTCCTTTTTGTTGTTCTACGCTGCGTGGGCTGGGCGTGCCGGCATTGCGCGTCCTCGGAGACACCTCCCCGGGTTTGTCTCTCCAGAAGTACTGGGGCTGTTTCTTCTGGGACACCGTGCAGGAGCACTTACCTGGCAGCCACACAGCAGCTAAGTGCTTACTTTGATTTTACTATTCACGGGGGACCACGGTCGTGCTGAAGAAAGCACGGACAGGACACTTGTCTCCTGAATAGAATTTGTCTCTCAGTCCCGATTGCGACCAGTTTATTTACAAGGTCTCAGGAGTAGTTACCTGGGTGGCGTGCAGTTGCCTGTTACGTAAGTCACCTGCCAGATGGTGTATATGTATGTATGTTCCGTTACCACTGGCTGTGATGTAAGCATTCCTGTGTGCTGTGCTTCTTTCTCACTACAGGGAACACGGGGTTAGATAGTGGAGGAGTGTGGCTCAATGGTTAGAGCGGCAGACCCTGATGCAGAGTTCTGGCCAGGGACCAGGGTTCGATTCCCGCCTCGGCGGGGCTCGGGCTCAATTTCCCCGGACCTGTCTATTCTCGCCTCGGTGCCTATTCTAATCACGGGCCCCACGCTGCAACTCTGGGCAATAGCTTGCTTAGCCTCCACACCGGCCCCAACAGCACTAAGGATGCCTGACTTCACCCTGGGGGTGCCCAGGAGTGGACACTTCACAGGGAAAGCCAGGAGGGGTTCCACAGCGGTATGAGTATCAGCGCCAGGAAACCGATAGGCGACACCGCAAGGTGGCCGTCTGGTGACAGTGCGCTCTATAAGTACAATGACATTTACATTTACATTTACATAGCTGGGATTCCCAACGTACCCGGAGGGCCTCGCCATCTTCTCCTTCCCCGGAGCGTGATTTCGCAGCTGCACCTTTTTCTTCTTTCTTTTGTCCCTTTTTTCCCTTTCCCCTGTTGTGGAGTCGTCCCTGGAGTGGTGTTCACATCCTCGGGGGCTACTCCGTGGGGGGGACAGGGTAAACTGGCATCATCCATCGTTCCTGCTGCATCTGGTTTGTCAGGTTAGTGGGTTACAAGTCTACAGTCTGACACTATCCAAGGTTTTGGTCAGGATGACCCTCCGGTTACTGGGCCTGATTGCCTCCTGCATCCTGTTGGTGGATCATGCCAGATGGCATATGCGAGCTCTGCAGTGGGACCTGAAGTTCCAGTGGGCACAGCATCAGGGCAACCTGTCCGATCACGTCCAGATCCCGGAGGGCACTGCACGACAATTGCATTGGTGGCTCACGAATCACGACTGGGTCAATGGCACATCCTTCTCCCAACAGTGAAGAACTAGGATTTTTAATCCCAGCGGCGCAGGGGACACGCCCTCAGTCTTCGGGTTCACCTGTCTTAGAGTACAGAGACACGGGATTCTTCTGGTGACATCAAAGATCATATTTATTAGCTGCAGCCAGTAACGGAGATCCTAGAAGTACAACACGGTGTATGTTCTCAGGAGACTGCTCAACATAATAGAGCGGAGCGTCGTCTTTTATGCCAAAAATCACATTCCTGGCTAGCATCCATTACTCACAAACTTGACCAATCAGAGGATGATATTTACAGAGGCATCACATAACGACAAACCCACTTTCAGTTATCCAACCCACCGCCAATGACAAGGCATAAATCTAGCATTCTTGCTCGAACAGGCCGGACGGGCCCATCATAAAAGACCTCAGCCCAAATCAATAATTAGGCCACAAGGCCATAAACGTAAGGAGCAGAAACAGATGAGGAGAAAGATAGAGGGGTGTGTGCGTGTGCCATAGAATCAATAATGTCCTGCTCTTTGATCTCTATCTGACCAGCTGCTTAACAAGGTACTGGCTCAACAAGTTTAGCCTCGGGCAACAGGGTCAGTTGACTCAGGTCAAACTGAAGTCAACACGAGCTCAAACTAAGGTGTTTGCGTCCCTAGAGGCTCGCTTGGCCACAGTCATCCTGTAGTCGTTAGCCTATGTGAGGGCAACCACAAAATGGCAGTTATAAACAAAATGGAACCCACGGGTGCAGACTAGATCGTTAAATACACAGTGAATCCATCGGTGTAGCATGCCGAAAATGTCGCGGTTCGCTGATACCAAAATCATCACGATACGACAACCTTCATTAAATGGGTTCAGAATTCACGGAACCACAGACCCTCCTTTTGCCCTCACATAGGCAATAACCTAAACTCATGTCAATCTGAATCCAGGTCTATGTTCATCAGATCATTGAGATGTTGCTGTAGCATCATCCTGGTACTTAGTAACTCTCTCTGGACAGGTCTCCTCGAACACGAGGTAGCAAAAAGGCCACATATTACGGGAGCACACTGTACACAAAGACAGAACAGGAAGAGGGTAGCTAATACCATCCCAATGACCAGCAGGATCTTCCATCCCCAAGTGGATAACAAACCCCAGAACCATTCCATAAACGGCCAATCTCCTTCGTCCACATGTATGGACTCGGAGATCTTATGTAACTTGGAGATGGCTTGGAAAACTGTCAGAGCGTTATCTGGGATGAAAACACAACAGCTCGATTGGATCAATTTACAGACCCCCCCCTCTATCTGCAAGTATGACATCCAACGCAACTCTGTTCTGAAGAGTCATAAGGCGATCCGACTGGAGCTCAGCAGTCAAGTTACTAAGGGCGCCGGCAGTTTCGACTATGGTGGACTCAACCACTCTCGTCAATTGCCGTATGTTCCTGCTGTTAACCATAGGTCCCCAAAATGGCAGAAAACCCTTCACGGAATCTCCCAATTCTTGTTCTGCGGTATCTTCCTTACTGAAGACGCCTCTAACGCGACTATCGTTTTGTGGTAATCTGCCGCAGCTGTAAATGTAGGAGGCAACAAGAACGAGACAAAACATGTGCCCGAGAAATCAGGGGGCAACCATGTATATGCTCTGTCATGGCAAATGAAGTAGGTGCCCTTAGCTGCTAAAAACGATGGGGAAGTCTGGGACGCAAAAAACATATGTCTCAGTGCAAACACTCTTCCCTAGCTGAGCTCTAGGATTCTTGCAATTTCCTTGCAGACAGTAATGACCCCGATGGGGTACTATCCAGATCGGGGAGGATCTCTTCGCTCGCTGGTTCCCACTCAGACTAACTCCATATCCAGTGACGTTCCATCCAATATACGCTAGTGTCTCATCTCTCGGGATAGCCTCATAAGAGCTCATTCCTCTAATCATGTCGACTATTCCCTTGACCAGAGCACTATTCTTCGGGCTGTCTTTCAGAGAACGTAGGGGGTTAACTTCACGGGCATAAATGAACATTGTTCTGTATGCCCACACAGAACCATTGTAGCTAAATGGCAGTACCAGATAAGGAATACCTTTCTCGGCAGTATGGGGCATAAGGCCACACACCCAACAATTAGTTGTGTTCACTACTAGCTGGTGTTGGTGCAGAAGCTGAACAAAGGAATTATTAGCGAATTCCATTCTCCTAATGGACTCATGTTCCGGCAGAGGGTGAAAGGAATGCGAAGAAACAGTAGGAGGAGGCATAGGTTGTATAGTGGGCATGAATGTCGCTTGAATAGAGAATGTCACATATCCAATTAAAAACATTATTAAACTCAACAGTATAAACAGACATAATATTAAAAAACGTTTTCTACTCATTATTATACACATTTTGCTCTTGAAGCTCATTCTTTTAGTAGGTCTCTCCATCTCGAAAAACTCCATCCTCTAATCGTGCTGCTCGCGGCGGAGGGGTGTTCTGTGCTACAGAATGCGCCTGTCGGTCCAGGGAACGCCCTGAGACCAACCAGAATCGTCGACCTAACGTCTTCGGCTTGCACTCCAAGGACTTGGCACCGCGACCCTACAGCTGAACCCGGATGGTGGTTCGAAAAACAAAAATCAAAAAATAGTTTCTCGGAGGGGAGCCAACCAAAAGAATAGCAAAGAAGGGACTCAGTTTGTTATTCGTCCCACGACTCTTGGTCGCAAGTTATAGCGCTCTTTACCAGGCAATGTCTGTTCTCGGAAGAGTAATTCAGGTTCAAAAGTGTTCAAATGATTTGATGGAGGTACAACTTCTTGGAGAAGTTCGTCGCTCTATGGCTCAATGTTTGTTCCAATCAGACGGGCATCGCTAAAAGGCAGAAAACGAGGCACGGTCTCTGTCTCAGAATCAGGAAGTCCTCTTTGGACCCACCGGTCGTACGGCAGCGGCAAAGGGACCCTTTTACAATGTACGCCGTGAATCCAGTTCTTTTTACCGTGCACTCGTACCGCAGAACGGGTGGACAATGACACCAGATACGGTCCTATCCAGCGGGGCTGCTCGTTCCGGGTTCGCTGAAAGTTCTTCACGAGCACCCACGCGCCAGGTTCAATGGTGTGCCCTGGATCTTCAGAAACCTGTGGCAAAGTATCATGAACCTGTTGATGCAGAACACGCAATTTAGCCGTCAATTCGTACAGGTAGTCAAGCAATACAGGGTGTTCTATCTCACTAAATTTTGTCGGCCGCGGCACTCCCCAAATATTTGCCGGGCGATCGAACATAACCTCATAAGGACTCAGACCCATTCGCGAATGCACAGTCATTCTTGTGGACAGAAGGGCTAACGGCAAAGCATCAGGCCATTGTAGACCAGAGCTCGCTTGAATTTTGGCCAATTTCAATTTTAACGTGCCATTGTAGCACTCAACTAGACCAGCTGACTGGGGATGATTGGCAGCGTGGAACTTCTGCCGGATACCCAACCCATCACACACTCTCTTCATCACTTGACCCACAAATTCACTCCCATTGTCACTCCAGACCACTCTCGGCAAACCAAACCTAGGGAAAAATTCCTTAATAAGGGCTTTAGCTGTGGACAAGGCAGTGTTGTCCTTCAGAGGGTAGGCTTCCACCCATCTAGAAAAGAGCAAACAACCACTAAAGACATACTTCAAGTTGTTGCACCTCTCCATGTGGATGAAATCTAGCTGCAAAGCCTCAAACGGATACGTGGGGGGAGCAAAATGACCAGCTGGAGTTGGAGTTCCCTTACCAGGATTGTACATCAAACAAACCATACAGTTCTTGACCAAATTCTCTGCACACTTAGGAATGCCAGCATTTTGCCATACCGGGGCCAATGACTTACAAATCCCTTTCACACTAATGTGAGCCATCCCATGTGCCATGGTAACCACTGGAAGTACATACGCGTCAGGCAACAACCATCGCTGATGCTCTGACAACTCAACCCAACAACCATTCGAATCCAATTTACCCTTGCTTTCTCTCCATTCATTCAACTCTTTCTCTGTAGCTTCAGCTTGGATGGATTTCACACTCTCAATTGTATCTTCACACATACTCCTATCTGGAATCCATCTCGCTGGGCCCGAAACGTACATTCGACTCTTCACATCTCTGGCAGTCTCTTTTGCGACTTCATCTGCAAACGCATTACCACGACCAACATCGTCCGTTACTTTCTTATGCACACTGCATTTCACGATCGCAACTTGCAACGGCAAAGTAAGAGATTCAAGAAGTTCATTCACCAATCGACCATGTTGAATCTTGGTCCCATGCGAAGTCAGAATCCCACGTTCTCTCCACAATCGTCCAAAGCTAAAAGCAACACTGAACGCATACTGGCTGTCAGTGTACACAGTCACTCTTTTCCCTCTCGACAACACACACGCTCTTGTCAATGCAATCAATTCTGCCGCTTGTGCTGAGTTGTGTGGGATACGAGCAGCTTCAACAATCGTATGCAAAGTCGTAACCGCATATGCCGCAGTCGTATCACCGTTCGGGAGTTTAAAACACGAACCATCAACCCATAATGTACCATCACATTCTGCAAGGGGAGTGTCCCTAAGGCCTATCCTCCCTCTCGTTTCTTCCTCAGTCCTGAGGAAACAATCATGCTGTTCTGTATCATTTGTCTCAGTTGAAATCGGCAACAACGTGGCTGGATTCAACGTGTCGCATCTTTTTATATGTACATGACTTGCTAACAAGGTCAATTCGTAACCTGACAACCGAGCACTAGTTAAGTGCTGTGTCTTGGTACGGTTCAACAAGGTATCCACTGCATGTGGAACCATCACAGTCAGTGTATTGTTCATCACCAGACCAGTGGACTGTCGGATTGAAACAGCCGCTGCCGCTGTAGCTCTCAAACAACTCGGCAACGCTCTAGCTACCGGATCTAAAGTCGCCGAAAAATAAGCACATGGACGTTGCCTATCGCCAAACTGTTGGGTCAAAACTGACAATGCACATCCCTCTCTCTCGTGGACATACAATGTGAAATGTTTACTGTAATTGGGGGTACCCAACACAGGAGCTGAACACAGGGCGTCACGCAATTCTGAAAAACTCTTCTGACATTCGTCAGTCCAGGGAATAGGAGTCGGGGTATCCTTAACAGTAAGAGCTATCAAAGGTTTTGCAAGCAAGGAAAAATTAGCAATCCACTGTCTACAGTACGATGTAATACCTAGAAATGCGCGCACTTCTCTCTGTGTCGTAGGCACACTCATTTTCGCAATTGCTTGGATTCTCTCTGGGGTCAATCTCCTTCTCTCCTTCGGTAAGAGGTGACCTAAGTAGGTAACTTCTTGTCGGCAATACTGCAACTTCGACAGAGAAACTTTATGATGGAATTCAGACAAGTGACGTAACAACGACAGAGTAGCCTCTCTACAAGTCTCTTCGTTTTCAGCGGCGACTAAAAGATCGTCAACATACTGAATAAGGGCAGCGCCATTGGGTAGAACCAACGAATCAAGTTGCGTCTTTAAAGCTTGACTATAGATCGATGGACTCTCACAATAGCCTTGAGGAGCGCATTTAAACCTGAAGCTTCGGCTTCCTAAGGAGAAGCCAAAATATCTCTACTCTCTGCGGCAATCGGGATGCTGAAAAAAGCGTTCTTCAGATCAATCACCGAAAACCACGTGGCTGTAGCCGGAATCAAAGTCAGTAGAGCGGTGATATCAGGCACAACAGGGAATTGTGGAACAACGATCTTATTCACCTCTCGAAGATCGATCACAAACCTATATACAGGAGGCTGAGAAAAATCAGTTAGTTTCAGAACCGGCAAAACCGGACTATTGCACATATTACCTCTTGTTTCCTCAATCACACCTTTCTCAATCAGATCAGAGATGATCGCCAAAAGTGCTTTTTCACCATCACTTGAGATACGATACTGTGGAATGCGTGGTAATCTAGCATTCGCCTTCAATGTCACAACATATGGTGGAATCTCCAAAAGACCCACATCATTAGGACCAGTAGCCCAAAGAGAATCAGGAAGAGAAGACAATTCAGCTGGAAGTTGGTCTTTAGACAAATACATCGGAGAGATCACTCTCTTCCCCAATGTAAGCTGTACTCCTGAAGGAGAACAATAAAGCGTCGCATACAATCTCTTCAACAAGTCCAAGCCCAACAAGTTTTCACCACAACCTGTCGTCAGAATGAGGGGTGCTTTGAAGTCACAAGGTCCAACAGAAAGAGACAAAGGACTAGAAATCGGATTGCTAACCGGGGCGCCAGAAAAACCTACTGAAACATTCGTTAAGCCAGACAAAGGTGCGCCAGGGAGTTTGGTGTGCATGATAGAACTTTTCGCAGCGCCAGTATCCAACAGAAAAGGTTCAGACACCCCTGATGCAATCACTTCAACATAAGGTCCACTCTGATCCACTGGAACTGAAACAACTCCCTTTCTTTGTCTGTGGCTGTCCTAGCAATCATTACCTTCCATACTTTCTCCTTCAACGTAATAATCATCCGCATAGTACTGAGCCGTCCTACCAGACGCACCATTCTGTTGATCAAAACAATTCATTGAATTCTGCGGAGGCAGGGAACGCGCAATCTGAGGCACACCACGTCCTCGACCTCGCGGAGCTTGTTGAACACCTCGACCTCTCATAACAGAAACACCATTCGTGCGCTGTATTAATCTCGGGCAATTATTCTTGAAGTGACCTTCTTCTTTGCAATACGCACACTGATTGGGGCCTACAGGGAAACGCGGTTGAGAAGACTCGACCATTTGCGAGCTTCTCTGGTGGTGTTGTGGTTGCTGATAATCACGCTGGGTATTGCGGGGCGGGTATGCTTGCTGCAGAAGAACCTTAGTCTTCAATTCCTTAGTCTTTTTGTCCGCTTTCTCTATCTCATCTTTATTTCTATTCTCATAGAACTGGGCAGTAGCCAATATCTGCGCTGATGAAGAAACAGCCCAAGCACTTTCAGAATCCTTCAACCTATTGCACAACTCGGGAAGCAAATTATGCACAAACTTGTCAACGAACAACCTTTGACCACCTTTCTGTACCCATGTCTTGACCACTGTGGTCTACAAATGTCTCTTCAAATCTAGTGAAAAAGTCGGACACAGTTTCGTCTTTCTTCTGCTTGCACGCAGACAATTTGTGTCAATTCACACGTGTAGCAGGCATCAAAGTCTTCATATAATCAATAATTCTACCAGGGAGATCAGCAATCATATTTTCGGGTGTAGCACCACCTATTTGTCTTTCATCTGTAGTTCTAAGATTATTCCATGTATCACCTAATTCCTGCACATGATCCGTATGACGGATCTTACTCCATATAGGCTGTGGAACAACATTCCCAAATAACATATCTATATCAGCCAAATTCATAATACAGGAACTCGCAGTTTGAGATAGCTCCTTATAAAACCCCGCAGGATTTTTACGTGGATCAGGCAGAGTCTGCTTTAGAGCTAGTACTTCGGCACGCTTCCATGGAACATGCACCCAAACGCGCTGGAAATGTGCCAGAACAGGTGGATTAGCATTCGCATCACCAGGTCTCCAAACGGGAGGAACCTCACGCATCTGATATTGACGTGCCTTTCTCCTAACTGAAGAATCAGGCTCAAATAATGACTTAGAAGGAAAATCGCTCCTAAATGACAACAATGTCGCGACTGCTCTTTCTACATCGAGACCCACTATAGTTCCTTTCGCGAACTCGGACTGCACACAGAACAACTCAGGCGGAGCCCGCCCTACCTCACTATCTTCCCACTGTTCACGGAGGAAAGAACACATCACATCAAATACATATCTTTGGGTCGGTGCTTCCCATTGATGGAAAACATTCGTAACACTCTCCAGATCATAGTGTGAAGGATAGTTAACCCATTTACGTGCCAAGTGATCCAGCACTGTCCGTTCATCAGGACCAGGCAATTGACTACGCAAATGCTTACGCTCTACAACAGGAGACATACCTAATGAACCCATTAGAGGAGAGAGAAAACTAGCAACCGCATCAGTCATTCTTCGTCGGGCAGAAGGAGAAGGTGACAAAAGAACAGAGGACAAAGCGGAATGAGAAGGAACCGAAGTCGGAAGAGTGACAGAAGGGACAGACAACACAGGTATAGAGGTAGTAGACGAAGGAGGTAGCAAAGACGGCGGCCCTTGAGAAGGCTGCGCCGAAGCAATAGTAGTAGCCAGCAAAGGGAGAGCTGGCTGTTGAGGAACCGCTGGCGGTAAAACAACCGGAGGTTGCACAACTACAAGTTGCGGAGGTGCGGTAGCACTCTGAGCATAAGGGGGTGGCGAACTTAATAGATGCGACATTAAAGAATCTTTCACAAGATCTTCCTTTTCTTCTTGCTGTTGAGGTGGCAAAACTGGATAACATTTGTCTACCGCTAATTTACGTTGCCTAAGCCTCTGTTCGCTTTCCTGCTCTTCCTCATTATCCCTAAACTGTATCGCAGCCTGCACCATCGACATACCTTGTGCATGTTTATTTCGTTTCGTTAACTTTTGTTTAGATTCCTTTCGCCAAATGCGGAAGGAGTCGAACATTGCCGGCCGAGCTTTCTTTTTGAAGAGTCTGACTTCTAAATTATCTAAGATTTCCGTGTCGTAGCTACCATATTGGGGCCACTTTAGGACACCATCTTTCCTAGTATACCTAATCCATACCTCATTATACGTGATGGGGCCCACGCCGTGTTTCAAATAGAGCTCATAGTTCGGAGTTCCGATCTGAGGCACCGGACACGAGTCCTCCAATCGGGAATCCATTTTACAACCATAACAAAATATCTTTCCAAGTCTGCTAAGACCAGGCATCTTCGCTCACTAGTCTAGCTTCAAACTTCAAGGGAGTATCAGAAACGATAGCCTCGTGAATACACGAGTCCCTCGGCTTTGGGGCCTGCAGGTACCAAATCAAAGCGATCCCGAAGGATACCAAATCAAAGCGATCCCGAAGGATACCAAATCAAAACGATCCCGAAGGATACCCAAGCAAACTGGGAGACGCTCCACTCATACTTAACTGAAATATCGATGACGTCGCCAGAAGACCCGTCTATCGTCTCGCTTTACAAATCATCAAAGGGCTCCAAGACAGGGCGACAGTCAGGGCAGCAGTCCCTCGTAGCCGTCGGAATGCGGGGAACTTCGCAGCAACGACTTTAGGACCACACCGACATACAGGGGTCGATGAAGTGGTAGGCCTCCCTCCAGAATTTCCACACGAAGCTCCTCACGATCTTCAGGCTTGGACCGGTACCGCTGAAGTCGCCCAACGTTGGGCGCCAACTGAAGAACTAGGATTTTTAATCCCAGCGGCGCAGGGGACACGCCCTCAGTCTTCGGGTTCACCTGTCTTAGAGTACAGAGACATGGGATTCTTCTGGTGACATCAAAGATCATATTTATTAGCTGCAGCCAGTAACAGAGATCCTAGAAGTACAACACGGTGTATGTTCTCAGGAGACTGCTCAACATAATAGAGCGGAGCGTCGTCTTTTATGCCAAAAATCACATTCCTGGCTAGCATCCATTACTCACAAACTTGACCAATCAGAGGATGATATTTACAGAGGCATCACATAACGACAAACCCACTTTCAGTTATCCAACCCACCGCCAATGACAAGGCATAAATCTAGCATTCTTGCTCGAACAGGCCGGACGGGCCCATCATAAAAGACCTCAACCCAAATCAATAATTAGGCCACAAGGCCA
Organism: Triturus cristatus; assembly: GCF_964204655.1. Lineage (NCBI taxonomy): Eukaryota > Metazoa > Chordata > Amphibia > Caudata > Salamandridae > Triturus > Triturus cristatus. Next base: position 1,845,134,983 of record NC_140589.1, on the reverse strand, counting down.
TAAAAGTAAGGAGCAGAAACAGATGAGGAGAAAGATAGAGGGGTGTGTGCGTGTGCCATAGAATCAATAATGTCCTGCTCTTTGATCTCTATCTGACCAGCTGCTTAACAAGGTACTGGCTCAACAAGTTTAGCCTCGGGCAACAGGGTCAGTTGACTCAGGTCAAACTGAAGTCAACACGAGCTCAAACTAAGGTGTATGCGTCCCTAGAGGCTCACTTGGCCACAGTCATCCTGTAGTCGTTAGCCTATGTGAGGGCAACCACAAAATGGCGGTTATAAACAAAATGGAACCCACGGGTGCAGACTAGATCGTTAAATACACAGTGAATCCATCGGTGTAGCATGACGAAAATGCTTACGCGTACCGCACTTGCCAGTCGCGGTTCGCTGATACCAAAATCATCACGATACGACAACCTTCATTAAATGGGTTCAGAATTCACGGAACCACAACAGGAGCACACAGTGGTGACGGAAGTGTCCCTTTTGGGATGGGGCGGCCACATGGGAGAGGCGGAGATCAGAGGACTCTGGTCTCTGGCGGAGTCCCGGCTCCATATAAACCTACTGGAGCTTCGGGCGATCCGACTTGCACTGAAGGCATTCCTTCCCTCTATCAAGGGGAGAGTAGTGCAGGTGTTCACAGACAACACTACCGCCATGTGGTACTGCAACAAACAGGGCGGGGTGGGGTCGTGCACCCTATGTCAGGAGGCTCTGCGCCTCTGGACATGGATGAAACATCAGGGCGTTTCCCTGGTGGTTCAACACCTGGCATGTTCTCTGAACGCCAGGACGGACAAACTCAGCCGCTGATGCAGGATGGATCACAAATGCACACGGATGTGGCGCAAGATCTCTTTCAGCAGTGGGGAGAGCCTTGGTTAGATCTGTTCGCCACCGAAGAAAACGTGCAATGTCATCAGTTCTGCACATTGGAATTTCCAAGGCGGCACTCGCTAGGCTACGCTTTTCATCGCGAGTGGAGTTGCGGTCTACTATATGCCTTTCCGCCTATACCACTCCTACCCAGAGTGCTGAAGAAGATCACGCGCAACGGGACCCAAGTCATTCTTGTGGCTCCGACTGGGCTTGAAGAGTATGGTATCCGGAGCTACTCAGCATGGCTATCGATCCCCCGCTCCGATTGCCTCTTCGGGAGGACCTTCTGTCGCAGCAACAGGGGACGGTTTTCCACCCGAACCTGTCCAGCCTCCACCTCCTTGCGTGGAGATTGAGTGGCGGCAGTTGACGTCTTTTGAGCTGCCTCCCAAAGTTTGTGGTGTAATCTTGGCAGCCAGGTGTCCCTCCACTAAGACGGTATACGCCTGCATGTGGAATAAGTTTGTGGCATGGTGCACAGCAAAGGCTGTGGATCCCCTTTCTGTCCCCCTTTCAGAGGTCCTTCTATTCTTTCTTTGGCCAGCAGGGCTCTGCTCTGGGCACTATCAAGGGCTATCTCTCGGCCATTTCAGCCTTTTTACGGCTTCCAGATCAGCCTTCCCTTTTCAAGTCCCCTGTTGTAAATAGATTCTTGAAAGGCATTATTCATCTTTTCCCTCCTGTTCCATTCATAATTCCTCAGTGGGACTTGAACCTGGTTCTGACATATCTGATGTGTGCTCCCTTTGAGCCACTTCACAACTGTCGTCTTCGTCTTCTCACTTTAAAGACTGCTTTCCTGGTTGCCATCACCTCTGCCAGAAGAGTGAGTGAGCTCCAGGCTCTTTCTTCTAGACCTCCTTTTCTCTCTGTCCATCCGGAAAAAGTTGTTCTAAGGACTCGTCCATCTTTACTGCCAAAGGTTGTCACTGTCTTTCACATCGGGCAGACCATCACTTTGCCCACCTTCTTTCCGCCTCCGCATCCGTCGAAAGAGGAAGAGACGCTTCACCGTCTGGACTCAAAACGTGCATTCTCATTCTACCTGAACCTCACTCAACAGTTCCGGGTGGATGACCAGCTCCTTGTTGGCTACGTGGACGCCAAGTGAGGTCAGGCCGTGCACCGGCGGACCATCTCTCGGTGGGTCGTTCTGTGCATAAAGGCTGGTTATTCTTTGGCTAAAAAGGAGCCTCCGGTGAGGCTGCGCGCTCATCCTACCAGGGCGACGGCAGCCACTACTGCTTTGGGACGGGGAGTTCCCTTGCATGACATCTGTCAGGCAGCTACGTGGGCCTCGCTGCACACGATTACCAAGCATTATTGCCTGGACAGCCAAGTCCGGAGAGACGGCTTCTTTGGCCGTTCTGTTCTCCAGGATTTTCTGGTGTGATCTTGGTTCACAGACCCACCAGTATTGCTGGGGTATCTATTCTAAGGTAAGGAATCTATCACTACGTGTTTCTTTCAGATGCACAGGTTACTTACCTTTGGTAACGATATATCTGCAAGAAACATTGGTAGTGTTAGATCCCTTACCGCCCCACCCATCCTCTCCGTTCTGCGAACTGATTTATCGGGTTAAGGTCATCCCTTTCAGGGCCCTAGTTCATAGCACCAGTGGTCAGTTTCTTGCATGGCTCTGCATTCCTGGTGCAGAAAGTCGTGTACAGAACTGACGTCCGCGCGCGTGGGCGCGTCTAAGTAGCTCCAGCGACGTCATCTCGGCACCATCGATGCACGCGAAGCCGCACGACGAAGCCTACCGACGCGCAGGGGGTACTGCTGACGAAAACTTTCCGGATCCAGTCTGACGCCTGGGGGTAATTCTAAGGTAAGGAATCTATCACTACTAATGTTTCTTACAGATATATCGTTACCGAAGGTATGTAACTTGTGCTTCACAAACAAAACAGCATGTGCACATATTTCACAATAAAACCAGGACAAACAGGTTATACACTAATAGTCTATTTTATACAATAACAGACACCAGCATGACAATCACAGTACACAAATACATAGACAAACATCAAAAACATTGTTACACCCGTGTGGGAGCATGTATGCAAGCTACATGGGTCAGGCGAACCAGTCCCTTGGATGTGTGCACCTTCCTTCAAACACAATGTTTCTTATCTCTGATCCACCTTGTTCAAACAAATGATTCTGATTCTTGTTGATGAATAGTTACTTCATAAATGTATTCTTGATTCAACAAAGTCATAATTCATTATATTCAAAATTCCATCATTCTGTTCAGACGTACTGCTTTTTATAGAACCCAATGCATTTCGGGTCAAAACACAGACCTTTCATCAGGGGTCTAAAAGAAAAATACAAGAAAACCAGATCAGACTCTGCTATGTCATTAATATCATCAAAAACATAAGAGAATATACATGAGAACTCATTGTGATCGTATTCTGCAAAACAGGTACATATTCAAACACGGATGTCACACATGATTACAGTTGCTAATAGACTCTCATGGACGACCTTCGAATCAATGTTTACAAAACTAGTAAATGCACATGAGAACTCATCGTGATCATATTCTGGAAAAAAGGTTCATAGTCAAACTCAGATGTCAACCATAATCACAATAATTAATAGACTCTCGTGGGTGACTCAAGTTAATGCCGTTCAAACTCAAAAGTGCATAGTGTATCTTCCGCCTGAGTATGTTCGTCAATACGCTAGCTGCGCAGGATGCCTTACTACGATAACCACCTCCTTCTCCCATTGCTCCCGTTATGTGACCTTAGCCGACCTCTCTGCTGTTAACCTTCCCTTGTGCCCTCCCTAGCGCTCCTCATGACACTTATTTCGAAGCTTTGTCATCATAACGTACTGCTGCCGGTCAAGCCTGGCAAAATGTCGTTTGAGCGGTACTTCTGTATTCCTAGTTTAAACGCACCCCATCCACCAATCATCGCACATTCTCTCCCGTTCACCCTGCACGTGATGTGAGACTATGGTCACAGCATACATCTTCCTCCCGTGGTGATTTCACCCAATGAACGCGCGTGATTTAACACTCCCTCATCACATACTGTGGAAACGTCATCACATACTCCATTTACATCGCGTGATTCCGGTGTCCAATCAGCCTGCTAATGCCCTTTTCCTATTCTCAAGTACTCACGCGTCGTCCCGTACTCACTGCCTAATGTCAATCTTCCGAACCCATCCACATGACCCAACCTGTATCATATTAACCCGTTAGTGTCCCCCAATGTTGCCAAAAAGGATAAAGCATACTCTTCATCTTCATATGAGTTGCTCACAATTATACTGTAATACAAATCATAAGATATGCAAAACGATGTTCAAAAAAGAGCAAATGAAAGAAAAAACTTTAACAACAAAATCATGATAAATGTTTGTAACATGACTATTGCATTGTGACCTCCTCTATAAAAAGCATGATAATTCAACCCGGTCATTCATTCCATGGGGTTGCATAGGGTGTAATTTTCTGATCCAAAAGAATTCTACCCTCAATAATTGTTTATGTAGATCCATGTCACAACGTTGCTGAATAGCTTCCAGGATCTTAAATCTCACTTGCGCTATTTGATGAACGGCTTCATGCCAGTGTGTGGCTACTATTGATTTCATATTTCTCATTCTGATGTTACTTTTATGTTCTGTCATCCTGATTTTAACTTTTCTCTCCGTCTGCCCTACATACAATTTGCCACATGGGCATTGGATGGCATATACAATGTTCTTAGTGTCACATTTTTTTTTTTGTTTATTAGCATTTAAACAGGACTTATCATGTCCAGAAACAGTATACAACTTACAGCCTGTAGGACTACCACATCCGTCATCCCATACCTTACAAATACATAGTGACATCTTCCAAATGCTTTACTTACAAGTTACAATGCGACACACAGTCAATTAACTTGATTTCTTTGTAAATAATCCACCAGATATTTCCAATAATCCCTAGGCTTTGCTCCCGTGGGCAGCTCCTCTTCATACGTTTTCAGAGCATCCCGGCAGTAGGCCATGTCTTAAAGCCAACCTTTGATGGTTGGGATTTTCTTACTACCCCAGCAAATTGATACTCTACGGTTGGCTAATAGCAAGGCTATGACACAGAACTTACGCTTAGCCGTGTGCACATCTGGGATAAGCCCCAACAAGCACACACGGATCGTGCATTCAATATTGTTACCCACCATCCTCCCTAGCACCTCCACAGTTTGCACCCAGTATTCATTAATCAACCTGCAGTACCATGCCAGTACACAAAGTTAGCCGCACCTTCCCCACAGCGTTGGCAACGGGCATCGGATCGCAGGCCATATTTGTATAGTCTGGCGGGAGTGTAATAGGTTTGATGCAAATATTTAAAGTGTAGAACGCGTAAATTACCATTAGGAGTAAGCATGCTTGTGAGTGTACAACATCTTGTCCATTCCTCCCCCGTGAGCTGATCCTCTAAGCTATTATTCCATCTAAGTAAGGCCTGATGCGCGCCACCATCTATATCCTCTTGCAGTTTAGTATACAATTTCGACACCGTATGTGCGCACCAAGTGTCAGTGATCAGCATTTGCAACGTTTTAAGCTGCGGTGGCTCAACAGGATAGGATAGATACAACTTTTTGATGGCGCCTTGCAATCTATAATACATTAATTTAAACAGTAACGTCTGGTTGCTAATGTATGTGAGGCGCTCGGGCACGACAAAGTTGCCATCTGTGTATAAATCGCCTAACGTATCAATACCCACTTGTTTGAGCAATTGTACACCTCTGTCCTTCTGTGTAACCGATAGTTCCGGGTGGTAAAATAGTGGCATCGCAGGTGCGTACAGTGGCAGTTTACGGGCTAGCCTACCCATCTTACGCCATGCTTCACACATGGCGTCAATTGTATTAATATCTCTGGAGTGCAGCGGAGGCCATTTATAAGGCAAAATAGCTGTCAGCGGAATAGGATGCGCCTCACCCTCCTCTATCGCTACATGCGTTAGATATGGCACCCTGTGATACCGGTAATGCGCATATTGCGCCTCTGCACACAAATAATAAAGAAGGAGATCCGGAACCTGAAATCCCCCTTTAGAATAAGGTAGAGTCAAGGTTCGTAGCTCAATTCGGGCCTGCTTACCTGCCCATATCAGTCGTGTTACCATGGCGTTCATTTGTTGAAACGCCGCCATTGGAGGACTGATAGGTATGTTATTAAACAGGTATTGCAATTTGGGTAATATAACCATCTTTACAATGGCCATACGATCTGCCAATGTCAACGGAAGTTGGATCCAGCGTCTGATTTTGTCCTCCAGTGTATCAATCACTCTTCCGTAATTAATACGGATTACAACCTCCGGGTCTCTGTGGTACCAAACGCCCAGATACTTAAGTGGTTCAGTGTGCCATTCGAGGGGGAACTCCGTGGGGTGTGGTTGCGTAGTGTCTGTTAGAGGTATAATTAGAGATTTGGTCCAGGTAATTTGAAGCCCCGAATGCCGGCCAAATTTGATGTACTCTCTCAGCAATGGAGCCAGGTTCACCTCAGGGTCCCGCACATATAGCACCATATCGTCAGCGTATAAAGATATATGTAACGGTCTTTGTGAGAATTGCAGTGCGGAGTAGTGATGACCTTGTCTTATTTTACACGCCAACGGCTCCAGTGCCAATGCAAAAAGCAAAGGGGACAACGGGCACCCCTGCCTTGTGCCTCTCGCAATTGGGTATGGCCCCCAACACATGCTGATTAACCCGGATTCGTGCTGTAGGTGCTGTGTAGAGTACTTGTATCCACCGTTGAAAAATCGGAGGAAACCCCATGCGCTGTAATACAGCGTGAAGATACGGCCATTCAATGGAGTCGAAGGCTTTGGCTGCGTCCAAAAGGACTGCAGCAGCCTTCGTGGGCGGGATCAGATAGTGTGACAGAGCGAATAGGGTTCTAGTATTATGGGCTGTTGATCTACTGGGTATAAACCCGGACTGATCGGGGAGTACAAGCTTAGTCATGCTTTATTTTAATAAAGTCAAATGTGCATAGGGAAGAATATCAAATAGCAGGAAAAGTTGTGTACCTTTGGTAACATTCATTCTGATAGATTCTGCATGCCCTTTGCCTGCTGGACTCCTCTCACCATTTCTGGATCTTCTGGTGTCCTTTGGGTAGCAGAATCCTAAGAGCCAATCCCATCCTTGTATGACACCTGTATAGCATTCTTGTGACATAAATGGTACAGCGTGTAAATAGATATTCAGGGTTCATGTCTGCGGCTTGGATATTTTTAGAGATGAAGAAAATGCAAAACCAACATAGGGCCCGATATACAAAGCATTTTTGCATTCTCAAATGTGTGACCAGAAAAATGCCTTTTCAAATGTACAAAATGCGATTTGGTAACTTGTAACCGAATCGCATTTTGCATTTTGTGTTTGGATGAGGTGTGTTTAGGGTATCCCTTCCGACTATCGAAATAATATGGTATGTGTTACTGTTTTGCAACCGAATTTCAGCCGCAAAACAGTAATACTTTACCAACAGTTTAAAACTGGTTGGTAATTCATACGCAAAGAAAAAGGGATCCCCAAGTGACCCTTCCACTTTGAGAATATAAATAATATTTTTTAAGCGCAGGCTGTGGTCCCATAGACCACTACCTACTCTTACAAAATTAAATTTCAATATTTCATTTTTTCTTTTCAAACTCATACCGTTATTCTTTAATGGTCTGAATTTAATTAAAAAAAAAAAAAAGATTGCTTTATTAAAAAGCAATCACAGATTGGGGGTCTGCTGACCTCAGCAGGTGACCAGCCCTGTGGTGGAGTTGATTCCTAATTGGTCGCAAACTGCAATCTACCTCATTATTATTCATGAGGTAGATTGATTTGCAACCCACAAGGATCCTAAATGAAACTCAGTGAGCTTCATACATTAGGAAATTGGTATTCCTAATGTTTGTACATCTGGCCCATAATACTGTTCTGTACCTGTGTCACCAAATGTATATAACTACTCCTTTCCTTCTGACCTTATAGAATGAGCAGCAGCAGGGCAGTTCTCTGCTGCTCAATCAATCAAGTGACTTGTAAAGCGCGACTACTCAAGGTGCGGGGGTAGGGGGAGGTAAAAAAAAAAACAGTTTTTTCACAAGAGACTTAACAGTAGCAAAGTTATCTTAATTCTTTTCTTGTTTTTTGGCTATATTACTAGCATCATGCACTTTAACGAAGTAAATCCCCCTTCTCTTCTTTTTATCTATTGTATGCTTATTTTCTACCCCAACCCTCCATGCCTGCCTCCTTAATGGTTTCCTTTCATTACTCTAGTAATGGTTGTTGTCTGGTGTTGTTATATCTTATTCTACAGCTAGCTACAAAGTGCATGAAGCAGGAAGACGTGTCCGTGCTGTACATCACCCAGGCACAGGAGCTGGAGAAGAAAGGAAAATTGAAGGATGCAGAAAGGTAAGTACCTTGTTCCTCCACCTCATCTTTTCCACCTGAACATTAAAACACTAGTAAGACCTGTCAGTGTCCGTAAACACACCCCAAAGATGATAAAGGCATCATTTACCAAGCTGCCACTAAACACTAGTGTCATCAGGAGCATAAGTAAAGCTGTAGCAATGCAATGACTTGCCTGTTAAACAAAGACACTAACTGGCACTTCCTTGCAATTATCTCTTTTTTTCTGAGACAGAGCAATGAAGACCTCTGGAAACCCTTCTGTATTTGGTTCCCAGCCTCTTGGAACCTACTATGGAGGTATTTTTAACTGCAAGGTCTTTTAAAATTATAAAGACGATAAATAAATGATAATGACCATTTGTTTCTGTGTTAGAATCCTCTCCCACCATCACATGATAGTTTCTGCTGTGCACAAGAGAATCCACTCCACTTTACAAACATCAGCTTCCCACATAAAGGAGGCACATTGCATCTTTTAGGCAAATCCATTTGTTACAAATTGGTGGCACTGTAATAGCCTCCAGTTCTGCAGGCCTCTTCAGTTGCTATGACTGGGCCCTTTGAGACTTTACGGAACAGGTCACAGAGTAACTTTATAGAGACCAAAAGGGAGGAGTTCAAAAAATGTCTCGGAGAATATGATTACCGCTTTTAATCTGCTTGTGAAATTACTTGTTGGAACCCTCAGCTCAAGGCTATTTCCAAGCATACCCATGCATGTGTTCCTCATGGTAAAGACTTGTATGCTCAACCAAAGATTGTAAATGTTTTTTATTTCTTTTGCCTCGATTAAGGATGATGAGACTCAGAATAAGAAAACTAAAGCTAAAACTTTAAAGTCAGCTTTGCCGGCAAAAGATTAACAAAGGGTTCAAGACTAGTCCCGCGTCCATCCCGGAGGTCTTGCCTCTAGCCATCTGTTGGATCACATCATAAATCTCAGTGTTTGTAATTGGGCTTCCAAGTCTGCCTGTTGTGCGTCCAATATGCGAGGGAGAGTAACGCTGTCTAGGAAGGCCTGTCAATGCTGGGTCCTTCCCATGTGGGACCGCGTATAGATTAGTGTGGTATGAGCGAAAAGCTGCATTGTTACCGTCCTGCGAGTTAAGATTGCAGCCAGTGTCATCCCTGGTGGCTGTGATTGGGTTTCTAGGGGAGTCTGTGTGGAGGACACATGCAAGGAGTCTACCAGCTTTATCACCTTCAACATGCTTCCTGGCCAAGTGCTGTCTGTAGTCTAGGGCACCCAGCTTCTCAAGAGTATCCCTATGCACTAATCTGGACTGTGCAATGGGGTAGCGGCCAAGTGGTCTGTGGGGGATAATAACACATAACGACGAATGTCCGTTCCCAGGGTGCTAAGTTCCCTGTGGAGGGTTAATTTGGTTCCATATACCGCTTTAATTGCATAGCCACGAAGTACAACCTTAAACACGTCCCACTCAACTCTGGCTCCTGGGGCTGAACCCTCATTTTTTTAAAATTGGAAAGTAATATTCTCTGAGATCGTAGCTCAGAGTGCAGTATCACGCAGCATCTCCAATGGAAGGTGCCGAATGGGTATTGTTGGCCTACCCCGCCTCCAACGCAGTTGCAGCTGTAGTGGACAGTGATCTGAGAGGGTGCGTCGGAGATATTCGGCTTGTGTCACTTTTGCAATAATGAAGTTAAATCCTAAGTGTATGTTATGTAGGCCCGAGTAGTGCGAGAACTCTCTGGTCTTTGGATTCAGACTGCACCAGGCGTCCTTCACCTGAGTATTAATAGCCTAACGTTGTAGATGTTGTGTGAGGGTAATCGATTGTACCCCACTCAGTAGGGCGGGGGAGCGGTCGTAGGTCAGGTATGGTGTACATTTGAAGTCTCCTCCCGAATAACTAGGTGTCAACGTATTACGCAGCACTGCCGGGGTCAAGTAGTGTAGGAAGGGAGCCTGATTAGTACGTATAATAATATGAGGGATATAGAGAGACCATCCAATAAACCCTCTATTACGACATACTGTATATCCGAGTACTTTGGTGTGTAACACCTCTGGGGTACTCTTGGTGTCACCCAAATTAAGACCCCTCCTGGCATAGCAGGAGTTTGTGGTCCCTATGAGTGCCACTCTCAATCGTTCGCACATGGCCTCCAGATGTTGGTCAATAGGGTGTCTCTTGAAGGAGTGCTATCTGTACCTTTCGCTTGTGGAGGTACTGATCAACACAGCACGGTTTTGTGTGACCTGCTAGTCCCCTCACATTCCATGTCAGTAGCAATAGCGAGGACTCAGTAGCTGCAACATTATTGACCATTACAACAGGAGTATAGTGTACACCCCAACACCCTCGCTCCAACCTACAATCACCCCCTCCCCCCTCACCCCCCATTGCGCACAACATTTCATATTGTCCACATCACGGAAAAGAAGATACAACCCATATTGGGAACAATAGGTAGAACATATAAGAAACCCCGACCCCTATTCCCAAGCCAGCTTACCAATGGGCGACCAGCCATAAGCACTCTCATGCAACACAAGTAAGAAAAGATTAACAGTCTATACCAGCTGTGTGTGGTAAATGGGGGCAGTCAGTCGACAACTGCGGTGGACCTGTGCATACATGTCTGTATGCCTTAGCCATGGCATCAATAATGTTGCACACTTTCAAATTTTGGCCATCACTGGTGCAATACAAAAGTAACTGCAGCTCTACCATACCAAACCTGGAGGCCCGGGGCCAAATCAACTCCTCAGCCGTCTGCGGTGTAACTAGTGGGCCATCACCTAGTAATTCAGCAACTTGCGAGGCAATCATAGCTGGAGAGTCATCAAGTTGAGCTTCTGTCTCTGATTCTGTGGGGCAGTAGGCTGCGACGCACCATCCCACATCCACCACAGCTTGTGCTTGTTCCTTGGCCGCGTGATCTTTGATTGGTCCATATGTGCCATGCCTGCTACGGGGCTTACGCTGCCTTTGCGCTTTCCATTCAGGAGGAGAATCTTTCCTGGTCCCAGAAGGAGTTGTGATGCCTCTGTGTTCCAGTCAAGACCAGGCATCGTCTGGTGTTATGCATAAGAATGTGTTTCCCTCATGTAGAATCTGAAGGATGGCAGGGAACTGCAAGGCATATTTGACGCCGTGGTCATGGAGGCATTTCTTAATCGTCATGAAGTATGACCTACGGCGTAAGATCTCCAGAGTGTAGTCCGGGTAAATATGTACTTGTGCATTCTCAACAGACGAAGAGCCCCTGGCCCTCGTCACCTGTAAAATATGATCTCTGTCTCTGTAATTGAAGAGTTGACCAACCACTGGCCGCGGAGGGGTTGCCTCCCAGTTACGCTGTGGGCCCGTTCAACAAAAACAATGACGTTTCTTTCCCTTGCAGGATCGTATTTACAAATCCGTCCTCCAGATGTAGTTCCATATTTGGGCCCTCTGCACGATCCTTACATTGTTCTGTCTTGATCTGCTCCCCTGGTCGTCTACTCTCCCCCTCTTGCATGGCCCGGAGGCGCTGGTCAGAATCCACTACCATAGGCCTCTGGACAGCCAGCCATGATTCTGCATTTTCCACTCTATCTTTCAGATTTTTATTGTTTTCAAGTAGGAGGCCCATATCTATGCACATGGCGTGTAGTTTAGGCTACAAGTGGATTTACTGTATAGCACAGCTGCCATCAGTTCGTCAAATCTGCGAGAATGATCAGATTGTGTGGTCGCTAAACGTACCCGCTACATCAGTGGTATTCATATTTTCCTCGGCTCCTTGGCCACCCACCATCACCGCCGGGTTATTGTCGTCATTCGAATTAACCATCGCGTATGTGGTGTATGGTCAAAGTTCGGAACACCATAGTGTCGCGGATAGAGCAGATTATAATAGTATTCCAGGTTGTGTTGCAAACTGCACGGAGTTGAAGTCGGAAGCAGCTACTTTGGAGTGAGGTGTGGGGAGGAGTCACTGTAGGGGCAGGGTGGCTAAGGCTAAATTCTCTGCCTCCTCCACCCAGTGGGCGAGACGGGTCTTTGCCGGAAATGGTATGACCACGAAGCCGTAACTATGTATATGCAGGTTTTTAGGAGGAAGGGGTCACTTCACTGAGTCACCGCATCGTACATGACCGAGCTTAGTCTTGTCGGATGCCCAATACACCAGAATTCTGATGGATACATCGGCCAGTGGATTCCTCACCTTGTGAATATCCCCTGCGCCAGCAGCATTCGGAAACTTTTGTAGCAGTCCACGCCGATGAGGTCGAAGATGACGTCACAGAGACATGGCTCCGCTCGCGACTCCGCTGACGTCACCGGCTCCATAAGAAAACCTCGTCGGCATGATGACGTCAGTTCCCTTTTTTCCGCGCCGTCGATGCCAACGGATTTCGGGAATCTCTCTCTGTAGCTATACTGTTACTTTGTTTTCTACCGGTTCTCTTTGTCTTCTTCTGCAGAAATGTCGATGAAGAAGTCCGGATTTAAACCCCGTCGTGAATGTGGGAAACATATGTCCATTACGGATCCGCATGACGACTGCGTATGGTGCCTGTCATCGGACCATGATGTCGAGGGATGTTCTTGCTGCCGCAAGATTAGTTCCAAGGCTCTCAAGGCGAGGGAAGCAAAGCTTTTCATCGCGAGGATGAAGAAAGAGAAAAGAGTCCGGAGAAAATCGAGGTCAAGGTCAAGATCGAGGTCGAGATCGAGGTCGGCGTCGAAGTCGACTTCGGGGCATGCTTCCAAATCCAGGAAGCACAAGAAGCACAAGAAGAAGAGGAGACATTTGTCTCGGCGTCACTCGGATAAGGATGCGGTTTCGAGATCGACATCGCCCTCCCGACGCCATAAGGACTTTGTGTCTCTCTTGCCCATTCCGGATTCACCTGTTGGCCTGTCGTCACCTGTGGCTTCACCGGAACATTCTCCGACGCCGGCACCATCTCCGGCTCCGGCTTCGTCCCCGGTTCCGATTGAGGAGCTTCCAGCCCCGGGTGAGCCTTCGGCTCCGCAGATTCCACCGTCGGCGCCGGTTGGCCCGAGTCCGGTGATGCCTGAACAATATCCTGCGTTCCCTGGACCAGGTCAGGACCCCACGCATTATCTTAATGCGATGTATGGACTCTTCTCCAGAGCCATGTACCCCTCTGGTGCACCTTCGGGTCCTATGGCCTTCAGTTTGGGAGTTCCTCAAGCCTATCCTCAGGCTCCCTTCATGCCATTTTTTCAGGCGACCCCGTCTTGGCCTCTACCGGCGCCGAGGACATCGACGCCGCTCCCTTCGCTCGACGCTGGCTGCCCCTGTGGATCCACGTTCGACGCCGGCACCGGCGCTGTCGGATTCGATCACGGCGCCGCCGACGCCAGTTGTGAGAATTCGATCTAGGAGGGAGGCTCAGAGGGTACTGGATGAGCAAAGATACCTTATGGAGGAGGTAGAAGAAGGTGAACTCATGGAGTCGGACGATGTTGAAGGAGGCCTGTGGCCTGGACTTATCACCCGAATGGGAGATTTCTCCTCCTTCTGATGCCCCTTCGAAGGATGTGACGCCATACCATGCCATGATAAGAAAAGCGGCTGAACTTTTAGATCTGCAGTTACCTTCTGCTGAGTTCAAACCGAACATTTTAACGGAAGTTCTGCACTCTCCTTCTGCTGTTTCTGAGCCTCTTCTCCCTTTTTAACGATGCCATCATAGAGCCAGTGATGGAGGTGTGGCGTAAGCCCTTTTCTGCTCCGGCAGTTTCCAAAGTCATCGCCAGGAGGTATAGGGCAGCTCCGGGTGACCCAGAATTTTTAACATCTCACCCGGAAAATATTGGGTTCATTTCCCCAGGTCCTGAGTGATAGGGAAGCAAAAAAGCTGGATCAATCGGCAAAGAAGGTCTTTTCTTCGGCCAGCATGGCTCTTAAATCAACGAATGCCACCTGTCTCTTGGGACATTATATACATGCTCTCATGGACTCAGCTAAACAACTAGTCCTGAAACTATCAGAGGAGGATAGGGTTGGTTTTAATGAGATCCTTTCGGATGCCCAGGCGGCGGCGCGTCAGGTGATCCAGAGTGGATTGGAAACTGCTGACTCTGTGGGAAGAGTCGTGGGATCTTCTGTTGCCACTAGGAGGGATGCATGGCTTAAATCATCGGAATTTTCCCCTGATGTCCAGTCAACGCTCTTGGACATGCCTTTTGATGGCTCTGGTCTTTTTGGCAAGAAAGCGGATGCTGCGCTGGAAAGATTTAAGGAGAGTAAGGCCACGGCTAAATCTTTGGGCCTCCAAACTCAGCCAAGAGGCTCTTTCAAGAGGTACAGGGGCTTCGGAAGGTCTACCTTTCGCTCATACGGACAGCCACAGCGGCAACAGCAGCAGCAGCAGCAGAGCACTCTGTATAAGGGGTACAGAGACAGGAATTAGGGGTCGCACTGGTGGCCGACAGTTCTCCTCCTCCTCCTCTTCCTCTTCCTCAGCCCCTCCCACCACTGCAAAGCAGCCCTAGATCCACCATTCTGGATCATGTTGGTCCTGTGGGGGGGCAGGCTTACCCATTTTCTACAAGATTGGGAATTGGTTACTACAGACCTTTGGGTTCTAGATCTTGTAGAAATTGGGTACGCCCTTCCCTTTCGGGAATTCCCTCCAATTACCCTCCTTGTCAAGGGGCTTGCTCAGAGAACCACTGTCTTCTCCTACAGGAGGAAGTCCTGAAGTTACTAGAGAAAGGTGCGAAAGAGGTGGTTCCAGAGCAGGAGCGGGGTTACTCCGATATTTTCTGATTCCAAAAAAGGACGGCAGATTGCGTCCGATATTGGATCTCAGGATCTTGAATCTTTATCTGAAGCAAGAGAAGTTCAAGATGCTCACCCTTGCGCAGGTTCTTCAAGCGCTGAATCAGGAGGCCTGGATGGTGTCGATTGACTTGCAGGATGCGTATTTTCACATCCCCATCCTGAAGTCACACAGGAAGTATCTCCGGTTTACGGTAGGGTCGCAACATTATCAGTTTGCGGCCCTTCCGTTTGGTCTTACTACTGCACCTCGAGTCTTCACGAAGGTGATGGCAGTGGTGGCAGCCCATCTCAGAAGGTCGGGGATTTCGGTATTCCCCTATCTGGACGACTGGCTGATCAAAGCGGAGTCGCCAGGGAAGGTGCTTCATCATCTGCAGGTTACAACTCAGCTGTTGTACAAATTGGGTTTCTCGATAAATGTACCCAAATCTCACCTGGTGCCCTCTCAGCGCAACCTGTTCATAGGTGCGGTACTGGACACTACTGTGTGTCGGGCATTCCCACCCCCTCAAAGGATTCTCGACATACAGGAATTGATTCCTTTGTTTTACAGTGGAGCGGTCGTTCCAGTCCTGAAGGTCCTTCGCCTGCTCGGTCTGTTTGCTTCCTGCATTCTGTTGGTCAACCATGCACGCTGGCACATGAGGGCACTCCAGTGGTGTCTCCGCAAGCAGTGGTATCAACACAAAGGAGATCTCAGGGAGTCTGTGAGGATCTCCAGAGAAGCTGCGGCGGATCTGTCTTGGTGGAGCGTGGAGGGCAATCTTTCTCAAGGAAAGCCCTTCCATCTACCTCCATCTGTGGCCACAGTGATAACGGATGCATCCACTTTAGGGTGGGGTGCGCATCTGGGGGATCTGGAAATCAAGGGTCTTTGGTCTCCAGAGGAAAGGTTGCTTCACATCAACCTTCTGGAATTGGGGGCGATACATTTGGCTCTCAAGGCCTTCCTCCCTTCCCTTCGCGGTCAGTCGGTTCAAGTCCTTATGGACCACACTACGGCGATGTGGTATGTCAACAAGCAGGGAGGAGTGGGGTCTCTTTGTCTCTGCAGAGAGGCTCTGCGTCTCTGGTCCTGGGCTCAGGACCATCAGATTTGTCTGATGGAAAATCATCTGGCCAGGGTTCTGAACGTACGTGACAGTCTCAGTCTGCAGTTCTCCGCTGACCACGAGTGGAGGCTCCATCCGGAGGTGGTTCGTTACGTCTTTCGGATGTGGGGAACCCCTCGGGTGGACCTGTTTGCCACTCACGAGAACGCTCATTGCCCGTCATTCTGCAGTCTCCAGTATCCGATGCAGGGAGCGTTGGGGGACGCGTTTCAGTTGAGTTGGGGTTCACAACTCCTTTACGCGTTTCCTCCCATACCCTTGATTCCTCGGGTTCTGAGGAAGATTCGCCAAGACCGGGCCCAAGTCATATTGATCGCCCCGGATTGGCCAAGAAGGGTGTGGTATACAGATCTTCTCCACCTCTCCTCGTGCCCTCCGCTCCGTCTCCCCCTGAGGCTAGACCTCCTCTTGCAGTCGGAGGGGCAGGTTCTATACCTCCAGAGCTTACACCTTCATGCCTGGAGATTGAACGGGGCAACCTGAATTCTTTCTCTCTCCCGCCAGATGTGGCAGATGTAATTTTGTCTGCCAGACGTCATTCCACCAATTCTATCTATTCCTATAGGTGGTCTAAATTTGGGCTCTGGTGTGGAGAGAAGTCAATTGATCCTTTGAGGGCTCGTTTATCTGACATTCTGCAGTTTGCCCTTTCTCTTGCTCAGCAAGGCTTTCCTTTGCTTGCCGGATCAGCCGTCTTTGTTCAAATCGCCTATTGTTTTACGATTTCTGAAAGGCCTTACAAACAAGTTTCCTCCTACTCCTTTTATTGTGCCTCAATGGGACTTAAACCTTGTCTTAACTTACCTTATGGGTTCTCCCTTCGAGCCCTTACACAAGTGTCCCTTGAGATTGTTGTCTTTCAAGACGGTTTTTCTCATTGCGATCACCTCAGCGAGGAGGGTAAGTGAGCTTCAAGCTCTAAGTTCAAAACCCCCGTTCTTGACCATTTATGCTGAAAGGATGGTACTCAGGACCAGGGCTGCTTTTCTGCCAAAGGTTGTAACTCCTTTCCATCTGGGGCAATCCATTACGCTTCCTACCTTCTATCCTCCCCCTCACCCTTCCAAGGAGGAGGAGCGGCTTCACCGCTTGGACCCTAAGAGGGCGGTGAGCTTCTACCTTGACAGGACAAAAGACTTTCGAGTTTATGACCAGCTCTTCGTGGGCTTTGTTGGCTGCAGGAAAGGCAGAGCAGTGCACAAGCGCACCCTTTCCAGATGGATTGTCTTGTGCATCAAGATATGCTACTCTTTGGCCGGTAAGGAACCACCAGAGAAGTGGAGAAGTGTGGCTCAATGGTTAGAGCGGCAGACGCTGATGCAGAGGTCTAGCCCGGACCAGGGTTCAATTCCCGCCTCGGCGGGTCTTGGGCTCAATTTCCCCGGACCTGATAATTCTCGCCTCTGTGCCTATTCTAATCATGGGTACCACTCTGCAACTCTGGGCAATAGCTTGCTTAATCTCCACAACGGCCCCAAAAGCGCTAGGATGCCTGGCTTTACCTTGGGGGTGCACAGGAGTGGGCACTTCACAGGGAAAGGCCAGGAAGGGTCCCACAGCGGTATGTGCACAGCGCCTTCTGGGGGGGTGCGGAGCACTATATAAATGCACTACATTTACATTTACCAGAGGGTTTAAGGGCTCATTCTACTAGAGCTA
The DNA here is from genome assembly GCF_964204655.1 of Triturus cristatus. NCBI lineage: Eukaryota > Metazoa > Chordata > Amphibia > Caudata > Salamandridae > Triturus > Triturus cristatus. Next base: position 1,845,117,085 of record NC_140589.1, on the reverse strand, counting down.
AGTCTTCCACTTCTGCTTTGTCTAGAGGTGTTCCTGTGGAGGACATTTGTAGGGCGGCAACTTGGGCCTCCCTTCACACTTTCGCAAAGCATTACTGCTTGGAAACTGAGGTGAGGAGGGACGGACATTTTGCTCGTTCCGTCCTTCAGGACTTTTTGGTATAGAAGGGTGGACACCCTCCTCCGGGAGTGGGGACTGCTGTGGGAATCTTTTCACAAGGTGAGGAATCCACTGGCAGATGTATCCATCAGAAGAACAAGTTACTTACCTTCGGTAACGCTTTTACTGGTGGATACAGTATCTGCCTGTGGATTCCTCACTGACCCACCCGCCTCCCCGTTGTCCACCCTTGTATACCTTCAGTATATGATGGTGTTTCAAAATGTATTTGTTACTGTCAAAGGCATTGTGTTATTTCTTTTGCCCTTCTATTTATTCTCCACACTGTGTGTATTGCTTGTATATTATGTACTGTGTATACTGTGTATATATTGCTGTCAGTCCGTCCGTGTGCCTCGAAGGCACGGAAAAAAGGGCGGAACTGACGTCATCACGCCGACGAGGTCTTCTTATGGAGCCGGTGACGTCAGCGGAGTCGCAAGCGGAGCAGTGTCTCTGTGACGTCGTCTTCGACCTCATCGGCGTGGACTGCTACAAAAGTTTCCGAATGTTGCTGGCGCAGGGGATATTCACAAGGTGAGGAATCCACAGGCAGATACTGTATCCACCAGAAAAAGCGTTACCGAAGGTAAGTAACTTGTTCGTGTGTCACACAGTTCCCAGAAAGGGGAGGCAGCCAAGTCACTGGGCTACATAAAGACCTTGTATTCAATTCCATTAGCTAAAGCCCAGTGTGGCCAGAGCTCTGTGATGCAGTGCTATGTTGCGGGACACAGAACTATTGGGCAGATGGAGCCAGGGGCTTCCAGGCCAGGCCGCAGCATGGCTATCACCATAGTTGCAGGGCCCGTCCAACCCAGTTTGCAGGTAGGTCTGCTTCTGCCGTCTCAGGTGTTAAAAAACATTGCACCCGGGGGGGGGGTCCTTGCATTCTGTTCGTATTGTTTGCCCGAGTGCCGGGGACAATCCCCCCATAAGGAGGGTGAGGAGAGGGACACCGGTGGGAGTGTGCAGTGGAGCCTCAGCCTGCAGCCTGGGGGCCCAGACCGGAGGGGCCTGCGTCCTTGATTCTCACTGTTGAGCTCCCCTTATGGGGCCGCGTGACTAACTCTCATTGTCTCTAAGACTGGTGCTGCTTAGGGATCCTCAGACTGCAAGTTGCCTCTGCCTCAGGGAGGGCCGCGCCCAGCAGCCGCCGCATCCCAGGGGCTTTGCAGTGGATTGCAGCAGTCAGTCTGTGCTCCTTCAAGCCCCGTGTATCCTCTCCAAGCCTTACCTTTAGCACCCCTGTAAGTCCCTAGTAAATGATACCTCTGATACCTAGGGCATGGGCAGAATTTATTGTGCCACCATAAGAGACCCCTCACCACACTTCTGCAGACTGCCATTGAATTTTCTAGCTACATCATGGCTTCACTGAAACCAAAAATGTTTGGTATCAAACGTCTCGTATTTAGAAACCCACACTGATTCCAGTGATGGATTTATTAATACATGCACTCAGAAGGTACTTTAGAGGTACCCCCTGAAACCTATTCTAGTAATTAGGGGGCTCCTCGAATCCAGAACTTCAGATTCCACTGACTGAAAAGAAGAAGAGGACACTGAAGAGCTGACCCCCGCAAGAACTGATGACTGCTGTGGACTTTTGGTGCCAAACGCTGCCTGCTCCCCTGCAGCCTTCAGGCACCGACGTCCAGTTTAAAGAAGCTGCTGTCTACCAGGTACACCGAGCTAACCACTAGAAGGTCAGTAAACTCAAGGAGGTCAGATCCGTCTTCCTGCCCTGCCTGAAGATGCCAGTACGTCCACGAGCGAGCCCTCCTGCAGCAATACCCGGGGTACCAGACACTTGCCGCAACCAAAGCTTGTTAACAGTCCGACGAGGGACGTCAGCACTGCAGAGCCCAGCACAGAAAGTAGCCCAGCTGCCCTGTTTTTGTCCTCCTTGCTGGCCCTAACTGACTACCGTGAGCACCGTGATGCACAAGAGCCAGCCAACTACAAATCTTCTGTACCCGAGTTGCAGAGCCCGGACCTGTGGAAACCAACTGCTCCACCGTGCTTCAGTACTCTCATGACCTGAGGTTCCCACACCCTGCATCACCCCCTCCAAGTTGGAAGTTCCGAGACTTGTCCTCAAGTCCTCCCTTGCATTCTATTACAAGGTGGCATTCCCTTCTTGCAAGCTTGCAAGGCTACCAACCCATCCAGCACCTCTGCACCCAGACTCACCAGGGCAGATACAACCGATCTGCTGGTGAAACTTTGATCCTTGTCCCTCTACCATTTCACAACCGAAGGTGTTCCGCGGAAACGTGTTGTAAATATATGTATGCAGTAAATGTTCTTTCTCCCTTAGAAAACGCACTGTTGGTTAACTGCTCAAATTTTTAAAAATCTATTACGAAAAAGTACTTACCTGATTATAAAGATCTTGGGCTCAAACTATGCATAAAAATACCTGGGACTGTATTACAGAAAGTGCTCTGAGCATGCATCGAGGATTTGGGCCCACTTTGCGTGCCCCTGGGGCACTTTGGTATTACGGAAAGGGCTGCAGACGCTTGTGCGGCGTCTTCTGTAATACCAATACCACAGGTGCATATAAAGCATTCGCATTATCTGCAGGGGACGTTCCCTCATTTGCATGGAGGCGTGCGTCATACAAATTAGGGAATGCCTTTGCCTCTGCGCCCTCGCCTTATAACGGACACGGGCACAGAGGCAAAGAAGCTATCAGGAGGCGCACTGACAGTGTGCCATCTAAAAGGTTGCGCGCTGTCAATGCGCCCCCTGAGAGCAGCCCTCTGCAGGGAGTAAAGGGGATCCTATGGGCCCCCCAGATATCCCCTTGAAGGTGGATGCAGTCAATGACTGCACCCGCCTGCAAGGGGATCACTAATACCCCTTCAAAGTGCAAACGGGTTGCCGCATGCACTGTGGAAACACAGAGCGGCTTGGGGGCAGCACATCCAGGAGCAATAGGGCGCATTCTCATTGTTTGCGTCTGTCGCACCTTTTGAAAGGTGTGCCCGGCGCAGGCAATGACAATGCACTTTTACTGTAATATGACCCCTGTTATTTTTCTAAATTGGTGTGGATCTCCTTTTTGAGTTTGTGCATCATTTATTGACTTGGTGTCTGGAAAAAATATCTAATGTTCCTTTCTGAGAAGCCTAAGGCTGCTCAATCCCACTACCCTAGACAGATCACTTTGGGATTGCTGGAGCAAGCCCATGTCCAGCTATCAGAGATACCTGGTCTCTTTACACAGCATACCTTATTTGATATACTATATAAAGAGCCAGCTTCCCACAGTGGCCGAATTAACCAAAGGCCATCCAAAAACGCACTCTGAAGCTCTATGTGGCGAAACACCGCAAGACTCCACACAGGTCCTGCTTCTGGTGGAAATCAAGAGTGCTGACTTGGTTGTGCTCCCAAAGTTATTTCTGATAGAGGCATTCATCATGGTCAAATTCTTCAGGTATGTACAAGGATAAACATAAGTCGTTCAAGTATGATCAGACCCCTTTCTGCCACTCTTGAACACCAGAGAAGGTGCGTAGGTGCCACCTTGCTTGTTGGTCTCCCTCTTGTTCCACCAAGGAGCCAATTCTAGACCTGGCCCCACTGCACGCTGACTTTCCAGGTCTGTTGGAAGATTGAAGCCTTGGGGAGGCCTTTATGTGCATCTTCGGCACGCTTCTAGTTCCCTCTAGTGCTCCTTTGGGCTCCAAGCATCCTCCAGTCGGGTTTCTGCCTGGTATCTATCTTTAGCAGCATCTGTGCACCTCAAACCTAATTCGGGTCCCACACCTGCATCAGTGCTGATTTTGTTTCCGGCACCAAATCTGCATCGGTCCTTTTGACATAGAAGCCAGTACAAACGCCACAGGAGGTGGAGCCACAACCTCTAATCGGAATTCGTCTTGACCTCCACCAAGGCCCCACCCCAATCCTGATGTGGCTCAGCCAGTACTCAGCCCTCTGTACTCAGGAACGATACCATTATCATTACTGCACAGTCACTCACATACACCGCACCAACTTTTTAGCTTGACTTGGACCATAGTCAGCCATATGGATACAACAATGAGGAAGATATAGATGGTTTTGCCCCACTGTATAACAATGAAAACATTTATGTTGACCTGTAAGATGCCAGTGAATTGCATACCTCACCCAATACTGAGCTTGGTGTCCCTTAACACTCCACTTCACTCTCCCCCCCCTCCCCCCCCCCCACTGGACTAGCAAATGAGGTAAATTTATCTTTTGCCGTTGCTGACGTTCTTCACCTGCATCTCGCCACTATAGAGGAAAAAACTATTTTCCTCAGTGTGGTCCTTCAACCTTGCTAAGCACCAACAAACCTCTTCTTCCCAACAAAAAGACCTGCACTAACATTCTATTGGGCCCTTGGACTAAACCATGTTCTGCCCTCCGGTCAATCAACGCAGACCAGCTCCAAGTGACCCTGATGTTTTAACCCAGCATCCAACCCCTGAGAGTTTGGTGGTGCAGGCTTCCACAAGCAGAGTGAATCCTAATGTTTTTTTAACAACTCCCCCAGATATAGTGTCCAAACCTATAGAGATGTTTGGGAAAATAATGTTTTCGTTTGCCAGCCTTGCCTTGGTCAACCCCGGGTGCCTCCTGGCACGTGCACTTGCCATGCACTTGAGATCTTAACGGCAGTCCCAGGCGAATTATGGGCTTCCTTGGCCAAATTATTCAATATAGACTGATGCGGCTAAATATTGTCATCTGATCAGGCCTTTACACCACTCATTGTTTAGGATGGGCAATTGATACAAGTGAGATGCTTTGGCTCCCTGTGTGGATGAGTTCCACTGGCTTCTCTGTGGATGTCAATGCATCCCTAAAGGACATTTCTTTTGCTAAATCCCACCTATTTGGCTAAAAGGCGGATTCAGCCCTGGAGTGGTTTAGGAATGCCAAGCCACTGCATGCTGCTTGGGCCTTTCAGCATTAGTTTCTGGAGTTTCACCCTTTTCGGTATTATGCCTGAGGCATGGCAAATCGCCAGCATCCTGTTCTGCCTCCTGCATATCAGAGTTCTATGCCCTTTTGAGGTCTGCCGTGGCCTCAATAGACCACGCCCATGCAATCATGAACAGAGCATGTCCTGGCCCCCTTACCCTGAGCAATAACCTCAAAATCTCTTTAGTGCACCCTTACTGGCACACAACCACCCTTTAGAAGACAGGATCTGCGACAATGGATCCTACACCGTGCCATTCACTCTCGACCTACCACACCTTACACCTACAGTGGTGTTTTCATAGGACCACTGGTGTGTTTTGCGTCAGGATTTGTAGGCGTTTTGGCCATATGATCCATAAAGAGGGTGCCTGCCTCAGACGTCGGGCTGGGTGTTATTTGCGCTACTTCTTTGTGCCAAAGACAATTGTGTTCTGTCCTATTTTGGATCTTCACCCTCTCAATGCTTCCCTGCACAAAGACAAATTCAAGATGCTCATGCTAGTCCTGGTTCTGTCTGCTCTGGATCAGGGGACTGGATGGTGGCATTGGACCTACAGATTACTTAGTTTCATCTCCCTGCCCTGCATGTCCACTGGTGCTACCTGACGTTCAAGGTAGGCCAGTAGTATTTTCAGTTTGCCATGCTCCCTTTCCACCTCTCCAGTGCCTCTTGAGCATTATGGTGGTCGCAGTAGATCTTCGGAGGTTGGGTATGTCAGTCTTCCCCTACCTCAACAATTTGCTGTTGAAGGCAGGCTCACCACTTTCAATCGTAGAGCACCTCCAGGCGAGTGTGAATTATTTGGCATCAATGAGCCGAAGTCATACCTGACTCCTTTGCCGAGGTTCCCTTTCATCTGCACACTGGATACTATGCACTTCGGGCTTACCCTCCGAGGCAGAGAGTCCAGGACATTCAGGCCATGATCCCAATGTATCAGTCTTGATCCTTGGTCTCAGTGAGTGCAGCTCTGAGGCTTCTTGGCCTACTAGCCACTTGCACCCTGTTTATCAACCGTGCCAGAAAGATGACAAATCCAGCTTTGCAAAGGGCCTTTCACTTTGCGGCAACACATGTCTACGCATTTTTTTTAACTTTTGAACCGGTTCAGCTAGAAACAATTGTTTTTAGTTAAAATCTGCTGACTATGCAGTTGATGGTGGAATATGTGGCAAATACGGCAAATCTATATACGAAAAGTCCTGCACCCGTGTCAGCACAATCTGCACCTCTATGCGTGTAGATTGAATGGCTGTAGTTGACTTCCTTTGATCTACCATCCAAAGTCATTGATGTGATCTTGGTAGCCAGGTGCCCTTTCATGAAATCCGTGTATGCCTTTCTCTGGTGTAGGTGTGTGACTTGGTGTAGCACCTGCCAGATGGCCCAGTTGCAGGCCAAGCTCTCGGATGTCTTGTTCAATTGGTCTTTGGCCCAACAAGTACTTGCGGGCGTTACTTTTGACCTTTTTACATTTGCTGGACCAGCTATCTTTGTTCAAATCACCTATTGGATGAGATCCCTTAAAAGTCTGCAGCATGCATGTCCGCCAAAACCATTTAAAAAAAAACTTTAAACATCTGTTTATTGAGTTTTACATGATGGTTACGATAAATAGCCATTTATGTTCTGTCGGGTTTATAAACATTTCAATATTTGGACATTTAACGCATTCCGAAACAAGATATTGTATCAAAGCAAAAAACCAAATAACATAAGGAGGAATCTGTTGTTCATGCAATGCAGTGTCCCACAAAAGAGCAATGTTCGACAGTGTATTTTGCCAGGGCGGGTGTTTGGTCAAATCCAACATCATCCCCATACCGTATTGTAATAGCTAATCTTATAAATAAGACATTGACTTTATAGAACTCGTTAACAGTATGAGCGTCTAATGGTAAGAGCAAGTTATGTGTATTTTGTCAGGTGATCTCGATGGCAGGCAAGCTTGTATACACTCCTACATAGCAGTGTTAATGTTGAGGCAAGCTGAAGGACACTTGGTGGGGCTACTATTTTCTATCTGTGCATGGGACCCAGTTCTGGGTTGAATTTGTTTATGACGGTGAGGGAGATCAGGGTGTTGCAGGGGAGTCATTATCCTCAGCTATATCTTTTGCCTCCCATTCTCGCACTACCTGGGACCACAGATCCGCTATGGGGCGGCGTCTCAATCTCTTGTTGTCCTCTTCTATTAGTGCTCGTTCCTCTGCTCGGGCCCAAGCTGTGACATCTTTTTTCCAGTGCAATATACCGGGACCAGTAGGGGACTTCCAACTTGGAAGCCCCAGGGCCAGGTTTATGAATCGATTCCCTACTCCTTTAGGTTTAGGTCTGGGGAACAGACCCAGTACCCATGCGTCCATTGTATAGGGGACAGTGCGGGCTAGGACTGTGCGTAGTGACGTAAGGACGTGATGCCAGTATACAGAGAGGGATGGACAACTCCACATTATATGTTTAAAGTCAGTGTCTAGTTGTGCACAACGCGGGCATTGTTTGTCGGTACTACCCCATATTACATTGAGTCTGTGCGGTGTGAGATAGGTCATGTGTAGGATGTTAAATTGAGTGTTTTTAAAACTAGCATTTCTGGAGATCGTCTTGGCTAGTCTCAGTGCTCCTTTCCATTCTGTCTCAGCGATGGTGCATTCTATGATCAGTTTCCATTTTTGTCACAGTATGGGTAGTTGGTTTTCAACCATCTTGTGGAGGGCTCGATAGAGCCATTAAATTAGGTGTCTCGCCGATCCCGGCGTGATCATGGCGTGTAAGAGCCCATGTGTGTCCGGTTCATTTGTTCCTACCCCCCATAGATACTGGAAAGTTTTTTGCATCCCGTGGTAGCTCAAGAACTGCCCGCAGGGTAAATTCGATTGGAAAATCAAATCCTCCATGGGGATCAGTGCTCCCTCTAGGTATAGATCCCCTACTCTCAATAAGCCCGCATTCTCCCACTCCCTCAGCTGATTTACAGTAAAGGAGGAGGAGGTTTTGACATCTCCTCTCGGCAGTCCCACCACGGGAAGGTCTGGTGAGTACACTGTGATCTCTGGTGTTCGCAAGGTGCTCCTGTGCTAACATCGCAAGGCCACCGCGACCAGAGTGTCCTGGGATCGAACCCGCTTCCTAGGAAGCATCAGTCAGGCCGGTAGTTTCTCTTTCGGGTCAGCGCAGGGCGGGAAGTCAAATGACTCCATTCCAATCCCCTCTAACCACTGTGCGATGCCTTCTGGTGGGGGTGGGCACAAAGTTTGACTGGGACAGGAGCGCCTCCTCCTGGCTCCATCACGTAGTTGTGTCCCCAAGCGGCAGTGCTCAGTCCATAGCCCACATCTGTAGACGTTGACGCACCCATCTTCGAAACCAATGGCAGTCTTCCTTCTGTTCCATGAATTCTCTGGAGACATGTGAGATATGCGACTGCTGGGGGTGTCCCATAGCTCTGCCTCAGCTAGGCGATATCATCTGCTAGTCGTGGAGTGAGCTTCGGCAGTTGGGCATCAGTGTCAAGGTAGTCCCCAGATTCTGCCGATGCATCAGCAGATCTAGCCGATGCGCCCCGCGTCTCGCTGTGTTGGGCGGGTGAGAGGATTTGCGCCACCGCCTGAAGTCCCACCTGTCTGTCTTGATAGGTTTGTGAGGCTGTGGGTTTCCGTGTTTGAGTTGCTTTACGGCAACGCTTAGGTCTCTATCTGCATGGTAGTGGCCCTGCCTCCGCATGTAGTGGTTTCTTAAGTAGCAGTGCGCCTTTCTTATATGTCTCCATCCAAGTCCAGACCTCCTCCGGGGTGTCGCAGAAGTATGAGGATCCGTTGAGCATAATTTTCAGCTTGGCCGGGAATATTAGGGATTATTGTATTCCGTCTTCTCTAGGGGCTTTTTTGGCTTTGAGGAAGGACGCCCGCTGTGCCTTGACACTAGCCGTAAAGTTCAGAAAAATGGACACCTTACTGTTTTCAAGCACATATGTTCGCAAGAGTAGCACATCTCTGTCTCTGAAATGGAGAAGTCCAGCAATTACCGGCCGGGTGGGACCCCCCCAGGGCAGGCGGCCAGCCCGACACTCTATGTGCCCTGTTTAGGGCGCAGAACTGAGACAAGAGTTCAGGGGCCACAACGTAGTGTAGCCAGTTTTCCAGGAATCCTACCATGTTGACTCCCTACTCCTGCTCCGGTATTCCTTTGAGCCTGACATTGTTGTACGATTGCAGCCTTCAGCATCCTCTTGGAGAGGTCGTCAATCTTAGCTGCATGTGATCTGCGTCCTGGTTACAGCTCGGTTATTGTGGATTCAGTTTCCCGAACTTTGTCTGCCAACTTCTGGTGTTCCGTCTGCAGCAGACCCAGACCCACCGAGACCGCCCCAGTGTCTTGTTGTAGAACATTTTTGGTGTCAGAAATGGGCGCACGTACCCTGTCCAAGTGCGAGTGGAGGGAGTTTTTTCCGCTAGTGGATTCGTCGTCTCCTCTCTTTTGTGAGACGGGCGAAGGCTCCCTAGTGGCAGGCTGGGTGCCCCCTGGCTTCTGCTTTGGCTTAGGCATCCCGTTGGGCAGCGTGTCCCAGGGCTCAGATCCTCAGCAGGCCTTAACTTAGCGGCGGCGCCTCTCTGTCTGAGCCACCTCCGATTGTGCTTGTCTCCGTTGTCGGTACCGTGTGTCTGTCCCTGCAAGCCTGTGTGCCGTCTCTTAATGGACCTTACTTAGAGGAAGATCGCTGCTATCCTCTTTATCTGGGCTTCCCCATGGGCTCAAACGAGGTCCCTTGCAGCACCGTCTTGAGTTCCATCAGGCCTCTCCAGCCACAGTGTCCCTGCCCACTCTAGATCGGTCTATTGCCCTGTCCTCTGTAGGTACAGCCGTAAGGTCCATTGGTCAATCTTTGCCGTCCCCGTTCAATTCGCAGGCATGTTATCCAGTATTAGGGTATCTTTCATAGATTCACATGCCTGAATCATTCCCCGTCGTCGGGAATGGGAGTCACCGGTAAATAACAAAGTAATGTCCAGAAGACATAAGACAGCCATAGGCCTCAGAGGCCTTAGCTTAGTAAGCTAGCCACGTCCTTATGTAAAAAGGACCACATTTTGGCCAGAGCCAATCAGCTAACACCACCCTCTAGAACCTTCCTGGTAGGAGCTCTAGTCCCTCAGATTTTCTACCGCACGTCGTGCTAAGGGAGTCTCCACTGAGCTCTGCTCATTTCTTTGGATTTGACAGTATTTCTTCTCAACTTTCTGGATTTTCAGCATGGCTGATACACCTAAGAAGGGTTTATTCAGGCCCTGCGCCTCTTGCGGAAAGAAGAGGCTACATATCGACGACCAACACAAGGACTGCTTGTATTGCCTCTATCCCAGTCACAGTTCTAAGGACTGCAAGGTATGTCGGACTTTCTCTTCTAAGACCTTGAAAGACCGAGAGGGGCGCCTTTTAATCTGGCTGCAAAGGCTAAAGGACAAGGAGGATGTGGTGTCCTCTGAGGAGAGTGAGAGTTCCTCAGTTGCGTCTCAATCCTCATCTAAAAGACCAAGGGTGGCATCGCCGGGCCCTTTGTCGCAGCCACCTCAAAAGAAGACGCAGAAAAAGTCTTCAGAGGTCCAGGATTCGCCTGTTCCAGGGAGCTCGTCTCCTAAGGTGATGCCCCACACCTTCAAAAAGCCTATTGCCAACTCGTCGACGACAACAATGTCGACAGTAGCGTCGACGAGAAAATCTCCTTCGACAGCGATTTCAGTTACATCGTCGACGACGACTCTATCGACGATGACATCCCATTCCATGTCCTCGACGACGACAACTCCATCGTCGACGGCAGGCAAGACAATTCCGTCGACGTTAGCCATAAAAAAGTCATCGTCGAGTAAGCTGTCGACGGGAGGGTCGACGACGACACCGTCGACGAGAGCTTCATCATCGTCGACGACAACATCGTCGACGAAGACACCGACGACGAAGACACCGTCGACGACGAGGGTACCGTCGACGAGAATATCGCCGTCGTCGACGTCATCGTCGACGAGGAGACCGTCTTCATCATCCTCGTCGTTGACGACGACCCCGACAACGATCCCGTCGACGGCATTGATACCTGTAACGTCGGTTACAGCTATACCATCGAGCCCCTTGAGGGGTATGGACACGGACGACCAGAGTACATTTGTGCATGTACAAATAACCAAGCGTGCATTAACTCCGGCCCTCACTTCGCCCAGTAAGGTCTCAACCTTGCCTCCCACTCGCCTCTTTGAAGAGGAGGATTCGGACGACGCTAGTCTCTTTCCTGCGGCGACTAGTCCATCACAGCTCCATGTAAAGTACCAGGATGTCTCGGATTACGAAGACAATCCCCAGGACTATGAGGAGGTTCCTCATCAAGAATACATGCGCCTCCACCTTCCATGGTGTGTCTACCGGCAGCCTTGGTCACAGACCTTCAGCTCTTAATAACGGACTATAAGCAGCGTTTTCCGACTCCGGCACCTCCACCGATGCCTGCGGGGCCTTCCACTCCACGGCCACGACCGCCTCCACTGCTTTTGGAGAGGACGGCACCTCCGCCTCGGCCCACCACGGACGACGAGGAGGAGGAGGAGGAACCTGAGGAAGGAGAACTCCAGGACGTCCAATCCCAACAAGATGAATGGGACGATTACATCCTTCCGGCTCCTGTTTCGCCTGTCCCTACCACAGCCGACTCACCGCCCGACGACATCGGCGGTTTCCACAACATCATTGAAAGAGCGGCCCAGCGCTTCCAGATCCCGATGCCTTCGCATCAACAAGACTGTTTCTTATATGACTTTAAGGAACCCTTCAAGAAGTCCGTCCGGGCAATTCCGATAATTGATTATATTTGGGACCAGGGCATAAAGATAATGCAGAACCCTTCATCAGTGCCACCGGTTCTACCACGCCTGGACAAGAAATATAAAGCTCCGGACACGGCTCCGGTTTGTCTTACAGGCCATCCAAAGCCGGACTCGGTTATCACTCAGGCTGCGCAGAGGAGGTCAAACAACCCAGCTGCGCTGTTGACAGCTCCGCCGGATAAAGAAGGGCGACGTATGGATAACATAGGGAAACGTTTCTCCTCTATGTCAGCCTTGACAGTGCGTGCCTCCAACGCTACTGCACTATTGGGACGGTACAACCGACAAATGTGGGCGGACATTGCCCCATATCTAGCGGACTTGCCTTCTGACTTAAAAGAAGAGGCAAGGAAGATTCTGTTGGAGGGTGAACGATCTGCCACGGAACTGATAGACTGTGCAATGGATATTGCTTCCACAGGTTTTAGACAGCTGGCTGGTGCGGCTGTTCTCCGGCGCCAGGGTTGGCTCAAGGCAACTTCTTTCAGGCCGGAGGTCCAGACAAAAGTCCTGGACATGCCTTATGATGGCCAGCTTCTATTCGGTTCTCTTATTGACGAGGCATTGCAAGGTATCAAAAAAGATACAGATACTGCCAGAGCCCTGGGGTCTCTGCAATCTCGGAACCCTTCCTTTCGTGGGTCAAGAGGAAGAGGTCAGACTTCCTCTAGAGGAGACTTTCAACAGCGTTCCTCTTTCTCCTCTTCCCAGCAGTACCGTCCACAATCTCAGCAGCGACAACAGTCGTCTTACCACAAAACTTCGTTTCGTAACAGAGGAGGAAGACAAAAGGGTGCCGCGCGGCGGCAATGACTTCCAGATGCAGCCGGTCTCAAACTTGTCTCCACCCTACAAGATTGGCGGAAAAATCTCCCATTTTCTCAAAAATTGGCAAACGATAACTACGGACCGATGGGTCCTCCAATTAATACAATTCGGCCATTCCCTGGAATTCATACAAATTCCTCCTCAAACTCCTCCCCGCCAAAGGGCTCACAAAAACCTACGCCCATTACTCCAAGAAATAAAGATTATGCTTCTAAAGGGAACTATAGAGAAAGTTCCCCTAAGCCAACGAGGGAGAGGGTTCTACTCCCATTTCTTTCTCATCCGAAAGAAAGAGAAAAAATGGAGACCCATATTGGACCTCAGAAATCTCAACAAATTTCTGAAAAAACAGTCGTTTCGAATGATTACCATACAGGAGGTTTTGCATTTACTCAACGCAAACGACTACATGGTGTCGGTGGACCTTCAAGACGCCTATTTTCATGTCCCAAAACACCGCAACCACAAGAAGTTCCTGCGTTTCATGGTGGCGGGCAGGCATTACCAGTTTCGGGTTCTGCCATTTGGGCTCAAATCGGCGCCACGCATTTTCACCAAATGCCTAGCACCAGTGGCGGCGTACCTACGCCGTTTCCACCACCAAGTCTTCCCGTATTTAGACGACTGGCTTATCAAGTCCCCATCACAAGAAGGCGTGATAAGATCTTCCAACGCTTGTCTGACACTCTTCGAGTCACTGGGGCTCACTCTCAACCACGACAAATCTGTCCTGCAACCATCCCAATGCATGCAATTTTTGGGAGCCACATTAGACACCATCCACAGGAAAGCATTCCCGTCACAGGAACGCCAGGACAAACTTCAATCTCTGGCACTCCAGGTAATGACAAGAAAGACACTCTCGGTGCGCCTCTTCAAATCCCTCCTCGGGATGATGTCCTCCTGCATTCTATTAATCCCACATTGCCGCTTACGGATGCGACCCCTACAAGAGGCTCTGTCGAACCAGTGGATCCAGTTTACAGGGTCTTTCGACGACGTCATCCAAGTAACCCCGGCGATCAAACAGGCTCTGCAATGGTGGGTTCGCCCCAAGAACCTTTCGCAAGGCTTGCCTTTCTTGCTTCCTGCTACTCCTCATATAATCACCACGGACGCCTCCTTGGAAGGCTGGGGAGCTTTCCTTCAGGAGCTACAGATAAGCGGAAAGTGGTCCCTTTCGGAGAAAATGCTTCATATCAACCTTTTAGAGCTCCGAGCAGTCTACCTAGCTCTAGTGGCTTTCCTCCCGAGGATAAAGAACTCAGTAGTGCTTGTCCGGACAGACAACACCACGACAATGCACTACCTGAACAAGCAGGGAGGGACTCGTTCACTGACACTTTCGCGCGAATGGCAGAAAATCTGGAACTGGCTGCTCCGCCACAACATCTCTCTCCGAGCAGATTATGTTCCAGGCACCCACAATGTGTTGGCAGATTATCTAAGCAGGAGGCAGGCAGCGTGCCACGAGTGGGAACTGGATCAGCAGGTCCTCAACAATATCTTCGCCCAATGGGGCACACCTCAGCTGGACCTATTCGCCACCCAACGCAACGCCAAATGCCAATACTTTGCAAGCTGGCATCCCCAACCAGGATCCCTGGGGAATGCCTTTTCGATAGCATGGTGCAACGTCTTTGCATACGCCTTTCCGCCATTTCCCCTGATCCCCAGGGTACTACGGAAGATGAAGGCGGAACCTTGCACTTTGATATTGATAGCCCCAGCTTGGCCACGCCAACACTGGTTCTCGGAACTTCACCTCCTCTCCCAGGAACCTCCGATCAGGCTGAAAACGTTTCCATCTCTTCTGACGCTCAGCGATCAGCAGATTCAACATCCGGATCTAGCCTCTCTCAGGTTATCAGCTTGGCTCCTGAGTTCAGAGAGTTTCGGGGCCTAGACATTCCTCCAGACTGCAGACGAATTCTAGCTCGGTGTACTGCTCGATTTTCCCGGCCTTCCGGTGTTGCAGGGCAATCCATATGACTTCAGTCTCTTTCCATCCGAGTCTAAGGACTGGAGTAGTGAATAGGGCCTATCTATTAGACACTTGTGACACAATCCCGTGCTCCTACCCATAGCTCAGGGCCTACACACATAGCCTAGGGGATAGATTTGTTAGCCTTGAGAATAACTTGCCCTATAGTGAGGGTATTTCATAGAGCTGTGTTGAATTCAGGCCTGGTAGGCCTTAAACGGGAGAGATGTTATTCCTCCACCGATGTTGGTCATGTTTATTGAATGTATAATAGACTGAAGTCAAGGGTGGAATGTACTGCCCGATTTTCCCGGCCTTCCCGTGTTAAGGGAGGCCTAATGTGACTTCAGTCTCTTTCCATTCAAGTCTAAGGGTTAGAGTAGTGTATAGAGCCTATTTATTAGGCACTTCAACATGATCCTGTGTTCTTCCCCATAGATCAGGGTTTGCATACATATCCTAGGGGATAGATTCGTTAGCATTAGGGGTAATATGTTCTGTAGTAAGGGTATCTAATGGAGCTGTGCTGCATTCAGGCCTGGTAGGCCTTAAACGGGAGAGACTCCATCTTTCCTCCTGCTCTGGCAGCTTGGGAAGTTTCTAGGTCATAGGCAGTGTTTTAGTTAGGAGGTGTTATTCGCTTGGAGAGAACCGGTTCAGGCCGGCCCTTATCGAAGGATTGTATTCTCCTTCATGCCGAAGACACTACAACAGGCCGGCCGGCTGGGAACGTGTCCTTGGCACGGGGAGGTACAGGAATTTGGTGGGCGGCAGGTTTCGAGCTGGAAATTTCCATGAGAGAATGCACATCTATATTAGTGAAAGTCTGAGGCAGATACTGGCACTTGCTTCTAGACCATAGGCGGCATCTGGCCGTTAGCAGAAGAGCTATTACTTATTCCAGGGAAGACTGATGATGAACTTGAATCCAAAGAGGAGAGGGTAGCCGATAAGGACGAGGTTCCAGTGACTCGGAGAGGGAGAAGGGAGCAGACCCACAACTGCAGAGGGGTGACTTCCAGGCTAAGCCGAGGCATAGACGAGGAGGGAACCTAGATGACCATTGAGTACAGGCGACGTACCCTCAAGGTGAAGTCGATCCCTTTTTCTTTGAAGTGTATAACTTAATCTTTTACTTTCCTTGCAGGTTATATATGTATGATGTGTTCCGTAAATGTGCATGTGGCATTTAAATAAAGTATTTAGCTTATTGTACGTTAGCATGTGTTGTGTACTTTTGTATAGGAGGATAGCCTATTCTTTAGTCAGAGTTTCCTTAAAATGAACAGAGGTTAATCCTGGTCAGGTAAGTGGTAACTGGATGAGGGGGAAAACAAGCCCCTCGAACTAGAGAACAGGTTGTGCTCAACTAATAGTCTTTGTGTGATCTGATATATGGTAACCCCGATTCCCCTGTTGTGTACCGCAGTAACAATAGGATGAGCTCGTGCTAAGGCTGCCGGGTAGGTAGGAGATTCTGGGTCTGACTGAGGCCGCGAGATCGTGTGTGTCGCTGCCGAATGGGTAGGAGATTCTGGGTCTGACTGAGACCGCGAGACTTTGTGTGTCGCTGCCGAATGGGTAGGAGATTCTGGACCTGACTGAGGTCGCGAGATCGTGTGTGTGTGTCGCTGCCGAATGGGTAGGAGATTCTGGGTCTGACTGAGACCGCGAGACTTTGTGTGTCGCTGCCGAATGGGTAGGAGATTCTGGGTCTGACTGAGACCGCGAGACTTTGTGTGTCGCTGCCGAATGGGTAGGAGATTCTGGACCTGACTGAGGTCGCGAGATCGTGTGTGTGTGTCGCTGCCGAATGGGTAGGAGATTCTGGGTCTGACTGAGACCGCGAGACTTTGTGTGTCGCTGCCGAATGGGTAGGAGATTCTGGGTCTGCCTAAGGCCGCGAGACTGTGGTTGCTGAGATTGCGAGGCTGTGAGGTATATAATAGGAATTCCCTGTCCTTAGGTGGTACGTATATATGTGGTTATTTGGGTGTAAAAAGACCCTAGGGAGGGGGTAACGTTCTGTTTTGGGTCAGAAGGGCTCTGTAGAGCGGGTTCCACCCGATCCGAAAACCCAAGCAGAACACTCGGGCTCGAGCAGATAGTACCAACAAGACCTACTCACTCAAGTGGAAAAGATTCTGTATCTGGTGTAAGACGAATAAGTTGCATCCTTTCTCTTCCACCCCAGGACAAGTCTTACCCTACCTTTTACATCTGGCAGAATCTGGTCTTGCTCATGCCTCCATTAAAGTTCACCTAGCTGCAATCTCACGTTTCAGAAGATCTTCTTCCGGCCCCTCTTTATGGTCTCATAGACTCATAAAGCAATTCATGAAAGGACTGTTTCGCACATTCCCTCCAGTAAAGCCTGTTCCACCGGCCTGGCACCTTAACATAGTTCTAGCTCAACTAATGAAGCACCCGTTTGAGCCCATCCACAGAGCTGACCTTAAATTTGTTTCCTGGAAGGTGGCACTTCTACTAGCTCTTACCTCGGCAAGGCGAGTGGGAGAGCTCCAAGCATTCTCTATCCAGGACCCATTCCTGCAATTCAAAAAGGATAGAGTCCTTCTCCGCACAAATCCAGCTTTCATTCCCAAGGTTCCATCTCACTTCCACCTCAACGAACCTATTGTTTTACAATCATTCTTCCCAAATCCACAAACAGTGGCGGAACGAACTCTACATTCACTAGACATTCAACGTTGCTTGAAATTTTACATTGAGAGAACGAAATCTTTTCGTAAATCAAATCAGCTATTCATAGCCTACAGCAGACCTCGAAGAGGGCTTCCGCTCACAAAACAGAGCATTTCCCGCTGGATTTCTTCGGCCATTTCTTTCTGTCACCAACAGGCAGGACGTCCGTTGAGAACAACGGTCCGTGCCCACTCCACAAGGGCCATGTCTACTTCCATGGCTCTTTTTGCTGGGGTGCCCATTGTGGACATTTGTAGAGCGGCCACATGGAAGACGCCGCATACCTTCACCAAGCATTACTGCCTGGATGCGGAGATCATGAAGGATGCGTCAGTGGGCCAAGCGGTACTACGTCATCTTTTTAAATAGAGGTGAGCCCTTTCTTTCATCCCACCATCCTGAGTTTATGCACATTTCGCACTATAATGTATGCATTACTTATTCATTGCTTTACAGTAGCACTGTTGTTTATCTCAGATAGATGTGGTTATCTAATACCTGTATGTTATCCATATCTTTCGAAATGTGCTTTTTTTCACTGCTTGCTACTCTGATTCAGGCATGTGAATCTATGAAAGATACCCTAATACTGGATAAGGAACGCGTTACTTACCTGTAACTGCGGTTATCCAGTATTGGTATCTTTCATAGATTCACATGCAACCCACCCGCCTCCCCTGGAAGGGCTCTCTCGGATCTCTCAGTATACAGCTGCTTAGCACTGTGCTCACGAAAATCTGAGGGACTAGAGCTCCTACCAGGAAGGTTCTAGAGGGTGGTGTTAGCTGATTGGCTCTGGCCAAAATTTGGTCCTTTTTACATAAGGACGTGGATAGCTTACTAAGCTAAGGCCTCTGAGGCCTATGGCTGTCTTATGTCTTCTGGACATTACTTTGTTATTTACTGGTGACTCCCATTCCCGACGACGGGGAATGATTCAGGCATGTGAATCTATGAAAGATACCAATACTGGATAACCGCAGTTACAGGTAAGTAACGCGTTCCTTTCGACGGGGCCCCTTCGCTCAGAGCAAGGGTGCTATGCAACCCTGCAATTCAGTACCTAGAACAGGCAAGAGACCTCTGAAAGAGCCAGGCACACTCAAATGTGCTCTGCTGAACTGCAGATCGCTAGTTAAGCATCACACTGAAACTGCACTGCTACTAGAAGATCTGCGGTTGGACGCGCTCTTCCTCACAGAAACATGGGCTAGAGCAGATGCAGCTGTGGAGATTGGCTCCGCCTGTCCAGAAGGTTTTAAGTTTATACATAAACCCAGACAGGGCGGTAAGGGAGATGGGGTGGGACTAATCTATAGGGAGAATTTGCGCCCGAGCCTGTTACATACGGAGGCGATTGAGGGGATCGAAGTCATGGCCTTTTCACTACAAGGCGACAGAGGGAACTTACTTACAGGCCTGCTCTGTTATCGTCCACCGGGGCTGCACACTCCAACGCAACCTCTTTTGAATATAATCATCAACCTTGCACTCACACATTCTAAGATGGTTGTCCTAGGTGACTTAACTGGCGGGAGGACGCAAGAACAAAGAACCAGTTGAGGGATCTAACGGCTACCTGTCTTGGCCTTGGTCTCCACCAGCTAGTTACATCTCCCACCCACCAAAAAGGCCACATACTGGATCTGTTGTTCGCAAATAAGGCGGAGGTCGAACTTTTAGGCGCTCACCCGCTTATTTGGACAGACCATTTCTGTATTCAGTTTAAGATACTGCTACCAGCTACCTCTTGCCAATCCGAAACCACGGCAACATACAGAGAGGGTAGAAACTGGGTCAGATTGGCCAAAACCGGATCACGGTTGACTCTCCCCACAGCTAGTCTTTTCCTAACCTCCAGATCGGTGGAGGATAATTACAATGCCTACCATAAGTTTATAACTAACGAACTGGACTTTTTAATCCCGAAGAAGAGGATTAGAGTCCGGAGCAGACCATCAGCGCCTTGGTATGATGATGACCTGCGACAGTTAAAACAGCTCTGTAGGCAGATTGAAAGGAAATGGAGGAAGGGGCTTCTTGCCAGGGATAAAGCGGCGCTGAAATCCGCACAGAGTAGATACAAGCAACTTATCCTGGATCGCAAAGTGAGCTTCTACGCTGACTCTATAGCGTCTGCCCCAAATGGAGCAAGGGAACTGTTTAGAATAGTGAACTCCCTATCGGCCCCTAGCTGCCTCGAAAACAAAGTAGTACCCTCCAAGAGGTTATGCGATGATATTGCTACCTACTTTAAGGACAAGGTGAAGAAGATCACGGACCTTTTCGGGGTCTCTGATAGAGTAGCTGATGCCTCTGGGAAAGGAACGCACCACGAGAAGCCAAGTGGTGATTGTTCTCTAACCCTTTTTCCATCTTTCTCAGATGAGTCATTTATCAAGACAGCACACAGCATCTCGTCAGGTTCCCCCCTCGACCCACTGCCCCAGAAGGTTTGGAAGCTTTGGGGTCACTCGACCTTCCCCTGGCTGCGCCCGATCTGTAATCAGTCGTTGGCAGAGGGCATGGTCCCGGATAGTTGGAAACTGGCCTTGGTCTCCCCTCTAATCAAAAAATCAACCCTGGACCCAACCGTCCCTGCCAGCTTCCGGCCAATATCACTCCTCCCGTTCCCTATTAAAATCTTGGAGAAGGCGGTGAGCAGATCCCTCTCTAGTTATCTAGAGGCTAACCGTTTGCTGGACAGGGACCAGTTCGGCTTCCGCCCTTGCCACGGAACCGAGTCCGCATTAGTCACCATGCTGGACACGTTGCGGATGCGGGCTGACACAGGGAGCACCGCTGTTTTGGTGCTCCTAGATCTGTCAGCCGCATTCGATACCGTGAGTCATGAAACACTGCTGCGACGGCTGACGGAGGTTGGGGTTGGGGGCCAAGCACTACAGTGGCTGCGCTCTTATCTAACGGGAAGACACCAAAGGGTGACCATGGGTTCCTTCATCTCAGAGACCACACCAGTGGACTTTGGAGTTCCACAGGGCTCCAGTATCAGCCCCATCCTATTTAATATATACTTACAACCGCTATTTTCCATCATTAAAGCGTTTGGGGTGGAGCTGATCAATTATGCTGACGACACCCAACTGGCCTTTTCCTTGGAAGGCAAACAGGTAGTCTCTCTGGAGCAGTTCCAAAATTGCATGAGGCAGACTACGGACTGGCTACGGAGAAATTGTCTGCAGTTCAACGGAGACAAAACAGAACTGTTGCTTTATGCACCAACAAAACTGATTCATCATCCTCCGGTGGACTTCAGAATCGCCCCGGATTCAGCTCCACTGACGCCAGTTAGCACTGTACGGAACCTGGGGGTTTTGTTCGATAACAACCTTCAGCTGGCTTCACAGGCTAGCAAAACTTCCAGTACCTGCTTTGGTCTACTGCGACTTCTACGCCGTGTCCTCCCATTGCTGCCTGCAGATTCTCGTAACACGGTTGTTAGAAGCATTATCCTCAGCAGGCTGGATTACTGTAACTCTCTGTATCTCGGAGCCCCCCAATACATTCTGCAGGGGCTACAGAGAGTTCAGTCAGCTGCTGCCAAGTTGGCACTTGGTCGTAAGTTTGACTCTTCCTCCACCCAGGCACTCAGAGATCTACATTGGTTACCCGTTAAAGAAAGAGTCCGTTTTAAATCTCTGTGCCTGGTGCACAAGGCAATCCATGGACTAGGCCCGATCCCACTCCAGGAAAGATTTGCCTGGTATTCCCCGGTAAGGCAGCTGCGGTCATCCAAGGCCAACCTGCTGGCACAGCCCAGTTTTAAACGGGCAAGACTAGGAGGGAGGGCATTCAGGGTGGTTGGAGCTCAAAGCTGGAACGAGCTCCCACCAGCTCTCAGACAAACGCAGTCTTTGATAGAATTTAGAAGGAGCCTCAAAACCTGGTTGTTCCCAGCAGCGTAAAGTCTCCGACTTGTCCTCTCGTGCGATAAAAAATCTTGTCTGGTCAGAGCGCCTGGATACCCGTAGGGTTACAGTTTATGTTTTCTCTCTGCGCTATATAAATCCTTTTATTATTATTATTATTATTATTATTCCAGCGAAAACTATCATGTGGAGGTGGCACGTCAACTGGCCTTGTCCATTCCTCTGCACCGATTCCAGGGAGGACCGGGTTTGCTCTAGTTCGGTCTGCCGCTACATCCCATACACAGACACAACATGCCTTAGCCCAGCAACACTCACAGTTGCAGCCCTTTCCAGGTCAGCTCTGTCTCTGATTGTGAGCGCGGTTTCATTCTCAGGCCCCTGACACCTCCACACCTTTCGTCCACCTCGGCCCACTTACAGGTCCACCCCGAGTCCAACCGTGCCCCAGCCCCGTGGCCGGTGGTACGTAAGGCAGTCCTTACTTGCTCCTACGTCTTCTTTTCAGCGTGTGGGCACCTAGGGCCCTGGATCCATCCGGCCCCCACGAGTCGTCATACAGCACACAGCCTGTCAGTTATTTCAGGGTCCCCGCTGGCCGATGAAGCGCTCCAGGGTCTCCTACCCTGATCTCAAGCAGTGCCCAGGAAACAGCACAAAGCAGGGAGCAGGTCCTCGCCCCCACCCGGCGCCACAGGGCCTCGATCGCCCGCCGCAGGCGGGGTCCAGCGGGAGGCGCGAGGCAGTAAGCAGGTCTTTCTCTCCAGGCCTCACCTTGGATTTTTTCCTGCGTCTGCAGTGCTCCGCAAATGTCACCGCTCAGGAGGCAGATCGCTGCCTCCAGGCCTGGTGCCGTGTGTCCTCCTCCAGTCACGTCGGCGGTCTCCCCAACCTGGCAGCTACGCCCCGGCCGCACTGCCAGTCCGATCTAGTGCTCTGCACGTTCGGCTCCTCCCTCAGGGCTGCATCGAAGCTGCCTTCTTGTCCGCCCTGTTGGTGCACCGTGCGCTCGACTCTTCTCTAGGGGGGCCTGCGAGGCAGATTATGCATGCGATGGGCTCCGGGGCCGCTGCAGGTCTCAGCGCAGCCTCCCGTCTGCGCAGCTGGCTCGTTTGAGCTCATTCTGCGTCAGTGCCCCAAGTCCGTCTCTCGACCCGGTGTAGGGGCAATCTCGGGCCACCGATGAGTTCCCCCCGATGTATCTTGTTGGGGGGAATCGTTTTCGCCGTCTTCAAGTTGTGGGTGCCGATCTAATAACAGGATTAGTAACCGGCGGGGATGAAGCTCCGGGCTCACACGTCCGCCATGTCTGGTGTCTTGGCCACGCCTCCGCCAAAACCATTTGTGATGCCACATTGGGATTTAAATTTGATTCATACTTTCCTAATGTGTTCACCCTTTGAGCCAATGTACAGTTGTCCATGATGCTTCTTGACCTGAAATCGGTGTTGGTTGTCACAGTACCATCAGCTTATCGCATAAGTGATCTTCAGACCCTTTCAGTGCAGCCGCCTCATAGCACCCTTTTTCCAGACAAACTGGTGTTGACAACCCGAGTTGCGTTCCTGACCAAGGTAGTGGTATATTTTCATGTCAGACAGGCTATCACCCTTCCGACCTACTTTACTATGCCTTACCCCTCGAAAGAAGAAGGTGGAGACTTTGTAAACTGATCCCAAAAGAGCACTCCGTTTCTGCATTGATTGTACCAGAGACTATCAGGCGGATGATCAGCTCTTTGCGGGGATTCTCAGCGCAAAGAAAGGCAAGGCAGTGCAGAGGCAGAACATCGCAAAATGGATAGTTCTCTGTATTAAGATCTGCTACTCATTGGCTAAGAATAAGCCTCCAGAAGGTCTGAAAGCTCATTCCACCCATGCCAAGGCTGCTACCACTGTGTTGGCTCACGGAGTGCCTGTCCTGGATATCTGTTAGGCTGCTACATGAGCACCAGTGCTCACATTCATGTAGCGCTATTGCCATGACAGTCCGGTCTGTCAGGTGAGCTTTTTGCCCATTCGGCGCTCTCAGGAGTTTTGAACTGATCCATTCCACAGACCCTCCAAATTGGGAGGTTCTGCTTTGTGATACAAGATGAGGAATCTGCGGTTAGAAGTATCCATGAAAAGAACAAAACACATACCTTGACTAATGCTCTTTCTGGAGGATGCTGTATCTAACTGCAGGTTCCTAACTGCTCTCCCACCTCCTCTTTCTGTGCCATGGATTCCTTTTTTTCCCATCTAAAAAGGTCCCAGGTTAGGAATCAGCACACTGGTCCTTCCAGTTTGCTGATGGACTCCACGTCTGAGGGCGCAGACAAGAGTACACAATAAACTGACTTTGGCGTGGATGGGTGTTCCTTATATGTGGATCAGTTTGTTTTCCTGATCTAGTCTGACACCTGGGGATATTCAAAAAGTGAGGAATCTGCAGTTAGAGTATCCACCAGAAAGAGCGTTACTGAAGGTAAGTCACTTGTTCATTTTGTTACACAAACAAGATACACTGTGTCTGCCCACTGAGATCTGCAGGGTTCACCTTCATTGGGCTCTGCCCTACAACCTTTTGCTTGGGGAAGTACTGGGCCTGGACTGGCCTCATGAAAACCTTAGTTACATCGATTTGTAGGATGGAAAATACCTGAACAATATTGTCAGTCTCGTCAAAGAAGACTTCCCATATGCTGAACTCAGATTCTGAAGGGGATATTAACAATGGAAAATTAATAGTCTTGAAATTGCAGTCAGTCTGTCACAGAGTCCTCCAGAAATGATTGATGGAGACAAATACAGGCAAGACCCAAATTTAAACTCTACTACACATAAGTTTCTAGTATTCATCTCACAGAAAGATTTCCTACTAAGAATACAAGCAGGTGCTCAGCTGAGATTGTACGAATAGGAGAACATACACCGTTTTCGACTCACTCAATCATTTCTCTCATTGAGAGCGAAAATGTAAGGGGCCGCAGTGTTGGAGGCTCACACTTCCTTTCGGCATTGTTAGCCGCAATGTTTGAATCCTAATGCGCAATCGTAGGGCAGTGTTTAACTGAACAAGAAGACTTGGATGAAGCAGGTTAGAGTTAGAATTATACAGGCGATATTTGTTTAAAGTTTTTTACACACAGAATGGTCTTTTGAAACAGCAAAAAGTAAAAATTCTATGGCAGCAACTTGAATCGACAGCAATTTGCATTATTCTATATTTCTTTCTTCCTTCAGTGCAACTAAAAGGTAAGAGTAGGTGTCAGGCTTCTTTATGAGGCAGATTAGACTCTGTTGTTCTTGGCCAAGAAAAAACAGGAGTGTTGACCTCTTTGTTTATCTGTCTGGGATGGAAAACTCGAATGTGGATTTCTCTGTCAGGCTCTTGTGAGCAAACCACTAAAGCGATTGGAGTGTGGATGTCTTGTAAGAGATATTCAAGTCATGGGATATAAAAAGGTAGATTTAGTTATCACTCATCAGAACGAAAATGTAAGCTACTTAGACTGCAGAGATTTCCCTACAGGCAGTCTTGGGGATCTGCATTCATTGTCAACTGAGCTATTGACTTCCACTCTTTTCTGTCACCACCTGCTCTTCTAGAATAGTGCTCCCCAACCTTTTTTAGAATCACTACCCAATTTTTTTAACTACAAACTTTCTTGACCCACCTAGCTTTAACGGACATGAGGCAGGCGATTTTTGTTATAGCTAAAGCATCGTGTGGGAGTGCATTGTCCTTTACAGACAGCACATTTTGCATTGAAATGACACTAAATGTGCACAGACCTAAGATTTGTACTGATAAAACTATAATGCACACAAATGATAATGTGTGGAAATTGGGTTTCAGTGAATATTTATCATTTGTGCATCATCAAATAGTGATTTGATCGTATTAAAATCTCTGTTTCCATCATACTTCAGAATTACAACAAATGGGCTTAATTCTTGTTTACCTAACTGCTGAGCGTGTACAGTTCATTTACAGATATTTATATTTTGTTGTGTTTTACATAAAACTACATTTTACAGCATTTCCTTTCACTCTCCCTGTAACCCAGCAAAGTTGTCACATAATTCACTTTCCTTTCCTTTCTCTGACTTCAAAGTGAGAGGAGCTTGTAAACACCAGTCCCTATGTTAAAAAAAACATAGGCAGCAATTTCTCAGAGGACCTACCCTGATATTTCATCTCTGAATTGTAAGCGCTGCAAATGTGGCATGATAAATACAGAATTTAAAGACTTCTTTTGTTGTTGCGTGGACCTTTGTGACACATCAAAAATCGGCTTGTGACCCACAGTTTGTGAAACACTATCCTAGATTCTTCAGGAACCCAAACAGACTTGCATCTGTCATCATCATCAGCTTTTTCTGTTGGGGTTTTGTATTCATGAACAAGGTTGTTTTATGAAGTTTTCCAATGTTTTTTTAATTTCTTAAGGGGCTGTGGGATGCATCCCCGATACCTTTTATCTCCCCACTTGAATTTAGTGCTGTTAACAGTTCTTATGGGGCTTCTTTTGATCATTCTTGGACTAGGCCAAATAAGGGTCCTCTGCTGTTATGTGGAAAGGTCCAACAGGAAGGAAGATTTTTTTACCAGAACGGTAAGTCTTTACATAAAGTTTTATTTCAAATTGTATAAGAAGTTGCTTGAAGCTATTCGGGCTCATTTAATGAGGAGAACGGTGGTCTCATCTGTGCTCTTCAGAAGGGCCTTAGTTTGGATGTAAACCAAACAACCAGTTGTGAGTAATGCATACTTTTGCCAATCACTCACAAAACATTTGGTCTCAACTTAGAAGTGCAGTTGAAAGCTGAGCCTGATCCACCTCCTGCATGGTCACTGTTGGAATGAAAGTCATTTGCCTGACTATGGAAAGCTGTGCTATCCTGCCTTGTGACATTTTTATTAACAGCCCTGGGTTTTAACCCCGTGATTTTGACACCATGCAAGTTACTGGAGGTGTTTCATCTCTTTTAAGTTTTGTCACAGAGATGTGCTCTGAAGCCAGTGTACCCACGCCACCTCATTCTGAGTGAGAGTGACCACTGGCTTCTCAACTCACGCTGTGCGGAGACTGGTGGTGGATATATTTTGGCCTTTTTACCAGTACCCCAGTGGGAGTCAGTCTTCTGGCTCCTGACAGCAAATATTCTGTTCAAGACCTCAGACGATGTGTACTTTGATTTCATCATGCATGAGACATTTACGAAGGCTGTCTCCCTCGCATATGAAAGATATGTTGTTCTCAAATGGACTGTGACTGGTAGGGTCTGTTGGACCCAGTGTTTGCGCTCTGCTAAGCAGGTGATTGCCATCTCTGACATCTGAGACTAGGATTCCACATTCTCTGCCCCTCTTACTGAAACCTGGGGTACCTGGTGGTTGGGAAGCTAATCACCCCATTCCTTTATTGATCTGTAGATTCCCCTGCCTGAGTGAAACTCGCCCATTCACTGCTTCCTCTGTTGAGCCCACTTCATATGGCACTGGGAAAAGACCTGGCCCTCCATACTGAGGTGAATACATGTTTTACCGTGACCAGCTAGAACTGGTCCCACAGTAGACACTGGGTAGAGAAAGCGGTCTTTCATGAACAACATTGTGCTTGTCTTAGACTGGAGGTCATTGAATGTATGAGACCCTCTGGTTGGTCTGGTAGTTTGGCTTGACCAATAGAGGAGAATAAGTACTCGACCTCTCAGGCAGGGCTTGAGTCAGTTTCTTTGTCTTGATGTGGGGGAGGCCTACAGACCAGTTCAATGGAGAAGACGAGAAGTCTGAGAGTAGAATCTCTACTGTATTGCAATCCTCTCTCTAGGCAGTTCTTATGTCTGATAAACTTGCAAAGTCATGTTGCTGCTATGACTTGATGAAAGACGAAAGCAGTGGACTGTGCTTTTTAGAAGCAGTAACCTGATTCTAGGCAAACCTTGGGCAAGCCCCAACTGACTGGAGGGGCTCTGAGGATTGAGGCTGCTCTGGAGCTAAAGGGTCACCTGACCCTATCTGCTCAGGGGAAAAGCAAGAAGAACATCTAGAGCTTGCACCGTCTCCAAACTATCTCCAAAGTATCCTGATCCTGTAGGGTGTCCCCACACACCTCACCCAGGCAAAAGTGTAGTTTGGCCATTAACAGGTACCTAAACTCAAGTAAAGTGGACTGTTTCCCCAGGCAAAAACTAGTGATCCAACAATCGGTCAACTGGACACCACTGAAAACACCTAAAACTTTGACGGCTGGGGATACTTTTGTTTGGAAGCTTGAGTATATTATGAGTGGCTATATTTTGTATGCATACTGAGCATAGGCTGTTTTTTGTTGAGCATTCCTGGGGTACCAAGGTGTTATAGAAAAGTAAATTTGAACACAAGCTTACTTAGTTATATCCCTATTAGTAAACTTAAAAATAAGTGTCCTAAATGCTTCTAAAGATCTTTGAATCGACCTAAACAAAGTCTAGGTGGATAACTTGGAGTGTGGCCAATGTTAAAGAAAAGCTAGTACTTATGTGTGGGAAATATAAAATACCCTAGTTTTTTGTTGCTTATATTTGCATTAACTATTCTAATAACCATGATCAATCCACGAACCCAAAAAACAACAATGCAGTTGCCCCTTGGGGAGTTGCCTCTGCAGGAAGACATAAATATAGTGGAAAGATAAGTTGTTTATTGTTAGTAACGTTCTTTCTTATAAGATGCTCATCACCTTCCCACCTCCACTCTCATCACCTTACCACCTCCACTCTCCTACGTTTGTGTTCTGGGTTCTGTTTTTTCTGTTTGATTGCTGGATCTGTGTTTGTCCTGGCCTCTGTGGAGGAAGAGCAATGGGGACAACTGATGCCACTGGCTTCTGTGGCACCTATATAGAACTGATATGTCCCTTGCAAGCCATTCCTCAGTTGAGTACATTGGCGCCTCCTGGCACCTCTGATTACTGAAAAAGTCCAGCTGCAGTCTGACATCTGGCTAGATTTCAAAGACAAATGATCTGCCAGAGAATCTGGTATCAATCAGACAGACCCATTACCAAAGGGATGTAATTTTGTCATCTAAAGAAATATAGTGAGATGGCTTCATTTGGTGAAAAGGTATTGGACAGACTTAAAAAAATAATCCCAGTCGGAGTTGATTATGAAAGGTTTTTAATTCTATTTTGGTTTGACAATGTTTGGATGCTTCTTTCAGATGAATTAGGGACAATTGCGCAAGATGCAAGATTATCACTAGCCCTACCTCCATCAGAGACATTGTCTGGTACCGTTTGGATCTTGGTACCATGTGCGGGCAGAGTAACCCTTCTCAATATTTTCAGCTTGGCTCTCTGCAGCCTCCCAGCTTAGCCACTACTGTATGAATGAATTAAGGAGCCATGATCAGTCTACACTGTATGTCGAAGCAATTGTCATGTTCACTTAAGTATGGCTCTCTATGCTTAGCTCCTAGTTGTAATCTTTATTTGCGCTTGGCCTTGCTTTCTATGACACCGTCACAGTGATAATTATTGCTCACCTCTTGTGATTTACAATTGAAGTTGGTTGGATAGTTAGAGGTGTGTTCTGTACCTGGAGAAAGAAAAACAAATGGGTGTTTGATGTTAGAATTAATTGAAAGGGAAATGTATTCAGTTAATGTGGTTGGGCTAGTCAGTTACATTAATGGATGAAAAATGGGAGTTGTTCTTTTACTAGGGAGTGCTACATTCACAAGTGGGATAATTAGTAAGGGTCTGATTTATAAGTCAGTGGAGGGAATACTCTGTCACAAACGTGATGGATATCCCGTCCGCTGTATTAAGATCTGTATAGGATAGAATGTGATTGTAATAAGGCGGACGGGATATCCGCCTCGTTCGTGACAGTGTTATCACCCCCCCCCTCGCCCCCCCCCCCCCCCCCCAGCCGACTTCTAAATCAGGCCCCAAGTATTCACATGTGCTCACGACATGGTGTAATAATGTGCTTTGCCAATAGTGGGTTCCATTGTCTGAATGTATAAAAGCTGCAAGTGAGTCCTCTTTGGTCTCTTGATAAATACCGTTCTCTCATCCCTTGCAGACTATACATCACTGTGGATGAGCCAGACCTCGCCATCACCATGTACAAGAAGCATAAGTTGTATGATGACATGATCCGCCTGGTTGGAAAGTATCACAAGGAACTGCTCAGCGACGCTCACCAGCACTTAGGAAAGGTATGATGCCATACTGAAGTAACAAACCTGCAAAGAAGTGCATGTAACAAGGACCTGCTTATGGGTTTTCACCTGCTACTGAGTGTCCGCTGATAACTCTGCAGACGGGAAACCTACTGATCTTCTGCTCTCGGAAAGGGTAAGATTTTTCCGAAACTAAATATAAGAGGATCTTCTTCTCCTGGGAAGGGTAAATTCTCCTGCATTGGTGCCTTTCATATTCTCACATGCTCAAATCATTTCCCGTTGATGAGCCAAGAGCCTGGACTCCCAGCCTGATTATGGAAAATTATTCAAGCAGGTTAATCAATGGAAGACACCAATGCTGGAGAACTGAAGGTAGGTAACTTTATTCGTCTTAAGCATTGATATTGTTTTATAGTCCCACATGCTTTAGTCATTCCAGTCTTCCAGTTGGGGGTCCTATGGACTCCCAGCTTCATGGGAAGAGCTAGAAGTCCCATAGTCTCCCAGTCTGACTACAGAAATGCTTCAGATATGTGATCCTATGTAAGATAACAGTACCGGAGAACAGCATGTACAGGAGCGTAACTGATTTCATAATGAGAATCTTCGGCTAACAACGTATAAAAGATCCTGTCCTGCTTATCCTCTGGTTCAAGAAGAGAAGACGTCCATGCCAGTAGCATTACTCGACTATTTTTTATAGCTGCTGCAATGTGCCTGCCATTTTGGGCCTATGTGCCTGCATTTTTGGCTATTCTTCCATTGTGGGTCTTTCATCTCAGGCAGAAATAATCGTGCAGTTTTGAAAATATTCAAGATTAGCAGAAAAAAGTAAATATTTCCAAGGTCTGCAGAATATGTCCCCAATTTCTCAGACTTGAGGACAGCCAAAGGATCTGTGGTTTTCTGCATATCTCTGTTCTCAAATGTGGTTTGAGTCACTTTAACAAACTGAAAATGGGGTTAAACATTCACTGGTCCTGCATGTTTTTGCTTGGGAGGCCTGCACCATGCATTATCTATAACTCTACCTCATTTAGGAGGTACTTGAATTACTATAAGGCATGGCTTCATTGTGATTATTGAAGGTTCAACCTTTTTGGGCCATTAACTCCTTATGATAAAAGAGTAAAAACCTTGATGCCTGGAGGATCACTCTTGGAGCATTCTCAAATATGTTCAATAAAACACTTGTCTACTTGTTTAGTCAATGCCACAACAATTGGTCACCAACAAACACCTTTCTTTTTTCACTAAAAAAATAAAAATGATAGGTATTGCCTTGGTCTCTGAAACGGAGGTTGTACCCCTCCAGGACGTTTTTCCACATTTTTTAGAGTCTTTTTTTTAGAATCTGCCTTCTAGTGTGGACAGATGCCCCCCGCCCCCTCCCTAAAAAAAAAAACAGTGGGCTTTATCCCTGCGCTTCCTGTCACAGACAGATGTTTGTGACAGACCCCATCTGGTTTGTCTTTGGAGCTTGACCTCGACTCAGTAGCCCCCACATCAAGGGGACCTCTCTGACCACATCCAGATTTCTTAAGAGACTGCAAAAGATCTGCAGTGATGGTTATTGGACCACAGTTGGGTCTGCAGTAGAACTCCCTCCGTTTCCCACCCAGAGCCGACAGTGGTGGCCTATTTATTAATTCTGGGTTGGGGTGGGCATTTGTTGCAAAGTCATCCTGTGCCCTGGGTATCTCCCAACTTTTTGCTGACTGGTACTGATGGTAACTGACTCTGACTGACCCTGGGCTCTGCCTAACCAGGCCCAGGGCCAGTGCCAAGCTGAAAGGAACACATTGGAATACAGTTAAAACACTAATCATACACTAGGGTACACTATGGTATGGTAGGGTACCCCTGTAATTGGCATGACCTACCCCATAAGCCCCTAGTATATAATTGGGCAGGGGATTGAAACTACCTAGAAGTCCCCAGTACCCTGGGGCATGGCAGTTTAGAGGTCAGCAGCTTTTTCTGCACTTGCATGTGTGCACTGCTGAAGCCTGAGGTCAGTTTAAAAACAGCCCTGGGTGCCAGGCCTGCTTTTAAAGTGTAAATTGTGCCCAAACTCGACTTTGGTGGTAGAGGCACTTAAAAATAGATAACCTACAATGTTTTCGCATATTAGAGACCCCCAGTGGGGTCAGATATGTATAAGGTACACCCTTATAAAATGAGTTTTGATATGCCTGTGTAAAGTGAAATTTCGCATTTCACTCCCCACATTCTGGTAAAGTGCTGCTCAAATTCGACTTTGATGCTAGGAGCACTGGGGAAGAGGAATCTGCAATATTTCTACAGATTCAGGACCCCTAAAGTCTCCCCTAGTTGCACATGGGGTGGGGTCCTGTAGATAAAAGGCAAGTACTTATAAAATATGTTTTTATAAGTCCTGGTGTTAGAAAACTGGCCCAAGTCATTTTTCCCATTGCAAATCCCATGCCCTATAGGTTAACATTGCAGGAAGTTATTAAATAATAACTCCTGATAGGAAGGAGATAGAGCTATCGTTCAAAGACTTCTCAGAATAGTACTGCTAAATCTAACAATATCATATTGTTGAATTTCTCCTAAAGTGTACATACAAGAATTTATAAGACTTTCTTGTTTGTAAGTCCAAATTCAGCCTTCCAGTGGTCTGCGCTGCTTAGTCAGAGTTAAGGGGACTAGCCAGGCTGCCTTGAAGAGGTGATAAAGAGCCCCTGGGGTTAACCAACTCTGCTGGGAGGACGGGGTGCTGGTTCATAGAAATGCCAGGCCAGGGGTTGGATTCGTAAACCATGCCCTTCAAAGGCAGAGGCCAGGGTGTCAGTTACACTTTTACACTTTTGACTCAGAGTCAGGGCTAGGCTTAAGGAAGGTATGTGCAGATGGTAGTGGGAGAGTCTAGGGTAATAAGCCATCCCTGGGGGGTGTTTAGCCATGTCTTGACTCTCTGCTGGAAAATCAGCCATTGTGAATTTGGAAGATTTGATGCACTCTGGGACAACATAATGCCACACACTACAGGATGTGGACATCGCCTTGAGGAATTACCCTGCTCCCATTGGTCAGGAGTGACCTGCTGCTTGACCCAGAGAATTTTGAATAAGTATCTGAGAGAGGCAGAGCCCTCCGAATCTGCTGCTTGAAACTTACTGAAGCAAGAAGTGCCCTGCTGAGAAGTTTTGCTGTGCAAAGAGTTCCAAGGCCTGACCTTTGAAAACTGTACCATCTGAAACAACAGCCCTGTGGATTATTTTTCTGAAAAAGAACTAAAGAGTGGACTCCCTGAAAGCTACAGGTTAAAAGAGCTCAACTGGAACATCACCAACAAAATCTACACTTTGGAGACCCATCAGTTAATTTGTAAGGGTTTTGTACCAGTGGACTGTGGGAACTGACGTCCTCAACTTTCACGAACCATCTTGGAGCTTCCAGACCCTTGGAGTAAGTTTGAGACACTTTGGGACCCCTTGAGGAACTTCAGGAAGAAGTTCAAGAAGTTTGGAGGACTTTGGAGCCACTTTGGAAAAAAAGCTCCATAGAGGAACTGACTCAACCTGGTCAACAAGGCTGCCTGCCTTCAACCGCAAGCCGGCCAAGCCATCCAGGTTTGTTCCGCTAAAAGCTCCAATGCATCAACTTCCAGAGATTGACCGGGACTAGAGAAAATTTGAAGCCAGCGAACCCTCACCGGATCCGGCTACTTGAGGAGCATCGAGAGACCCCGCAAGAAAAAGCTCCAGAAAAGTTTCTAAGTCCGCTTGTAGAAAAGGTGACCGGGAGCAACCGCGAGAGCCAAGCTGCCTGTCTTCCATCGCGTACCGGCCTGGAATCCTGGGTTGCCACGCTGAAGCGATCTTGAGAAATTTTCCAAGTCCGCTCCAGGGAAGTTGATCGGGACCTCTTCACAAGTCAAGCCGGCGAACCCTCACCGAATCCCACTGGCTGGAAGCTTGAGGGGCCTCGCGAGATAAAGCTCCAGAAAAGTTTCTAAGCGTGAAGGTAGAAACTGAGACTGGGACCTTCCAGGAGCTGTAGCCGCTCAGGGTTCCATCGCGGTCGACCTGAAACTTTGACTTTGCCCCGGTCTATTGCGAGCAGGTATCGCAATATGGTGCTATAATCTTCTAAATGCTATATTTTATTAAAGCTTTGAAAATTCATATCTCCGGTTCCCTACATTGGATTTTTATCATTTTGGTGTCATTTTAAAGATAAAAATATGTCCTATTTATATAAATTGGTATGATTTTTATTATGTGTGGTCTTAATTATTTACTGAAATGGTGTTTTTAAATGCTTTACATACCTGTCTTTGAAGTTAAGCTTGTCTGCTCGCAGCCACGTTACCAAGGGTTGAGCATAGGAATAATTTTCTAAGACCTATGCTGAGTCCTATCATGTGTTAGTGGCCTTATTGCCAGTGGCAGACATACATTTGCCCCTACCAATAACCCACTTTCCAACAGCATATAAGCTGCGCGCTTTATAAATGGTTTTAACATAACATAACATGTGAGGTCTCTGCTCTTCGGTGGAGGCTTACTGCCAAATCAATCTGCTGGAGCTCGAGGTATCTGCTTGGCATTAAAAGCTTTCATTCCTTCCAACACGGAGTAGCTGGTACACGTGCTCACAGACAACACCACTACCATATAGTACTAAAACAAGTAGGACTGGATGGGGTTGTGGACCTTCTCGCAGGAATCACTGTGCCTCTGGACATGGCTGGAACCTCAGGACATTTTCCTGGTGCTTTGCCACCTGGCAGGATCTCTGTGTCAGTGGAGACGAACTTAGCAATCAACTCCTTGATGGTCACGAATGAGGATTAAATCTGTAGGTAGTCAAGAACTCTTTCGCGAATGGAGAAAACCTTGTACTCGATATTTTTACCACCACTGAGCACACACTTTTGAGTGTTGGAATTTCCAAAGCGTCTCTAACTTGGAGGCTGAGCGGGCAGGGCCAGATCTTTAAAGGCAGTCCGGAGGATTACCGCCCCACTAGGCCTGGGACCGCTGCGTGTAGGGTCAAGGCGGATGGGGGGCCGGGGGCGGCAGACAGGTCCTCATCGTAGTCCTCCCGCCGCTCGATGGAGGCGGCCGACACCACCTCCCCTCCCTTCCCAAAGCAGGAGTTCAGAGTCTTCCCCTAATCCAGCGGCCACAAGCAGGTCCAGGGCCCAGAAGGCCGGAAAGAGAGCTGCGGGTCAACCAGGACGAAGGGACACTGCGTGTAGGCCACAAGCGGGGCCACCAGGATCCAATCCCGCTCCACAGCAGGCCGCCCACATGCGCAGAAGGGGGCCTCCCTCAGCCAGCACGGGACCCCCTCTGCCGCCGGGACTTACCAGCCGCCCGGATAAGTCAGCGTCAGGCTCCCAAACACACAGGCCGCTTCACCACAGGCCAACACCGCTCACCGTCAGCTCTCGGCCCCTGGCCGCCCGAAGCAGCAGTCAGCACCACAGCAGCCTCGTCGGGCACAAAGGATCCGCAATGTGAACCCCCAGCAGGCACAGTCAGAGGGCAACTCTGCCTGGCGTGAGGTATTCAGCAGCGGCGGCCAGGCAAAGACCCTCCAGCTGCCTGATCAGCATCCGATCGTCCCTAGCCCCCTACCGCCGAGGTGGCGGTTGATGGTGCAGCAGCACCACCGCAGGGGCAACGGGGAGTGGCAGTGGATGTCCCTGTTAAATGCAGGCCGGGGGACGGGTTTGCGCCAGTCATGGCGTCTGCAGCACCGGCGACCGGGGCCATGCCTCCACAACCGCCCGCGCCGGAACAGCCGCCACTGGGAGGGAGGCACGGGCAGCGATCAGGATTCCGCAGCTCACCTCCAGATGCCCCCGATCCCGGGGGGAGGCCCTCACAATCCCCCGGGCACCCAGGCTGGGAAACAAACAGCAAGGTCCGAAGGCTGCAGGTAGCGCTGATCAGCACAGAGGGGCTGCCATCTTGGGTGCAGGTCCCGGCCGGCCGACTGAGCCCGGCCTGACAGCAGCCCATGAGAGTTTTCCACAGTCGGGGGTGCAGCCGGAGATGCAGCGACGAACCGGCAATCAGTCTCAGAGTCGGATGGCGTTCTGGATGGGTGGATTACGGGCGGATGGTGGAGGGGTCCGGGAGCACTCTCAAGGAGCGTCCACCATCTTGGCTCGTCAAGCCACGCCCCCCTGTCTCGAAAAAATTAAGTTAACCGTTACCAGATAAGTATTCGGTCTTTGGAGTTGAGCTTCTGGGGTTAGAAAAAGGGTTCCCCCAGGGTCAAGGATGCGCACTCGTTACACCCTCAGCGGCACTAGGGCGGTCAGGTGCAGAGTGCTGAGGCCTAATGTTACCCGATGGGGGATAGGGGGCCTCCGGTTGGTGGCTGCTGGCAAGCAGGCCACTGGGTTGTGGGAGAAAAGCTCCTGGACTTTAGCTCAGGGCAAATGGGGACACAAAATAGCACCAAAGGTGCACCGTCAGGGGCACTAGGGCGGCCGGGGGCAGGGTGCTGTACCAGCGTTGGTTTCAATGGGGAGCCTCCGGTTTGCAAAGGCACTGCAGGCTCGGGGACGAAGGTCTTCTGGGTGCGACCACCACTTCGAGAAGTAAGTTGGGAAGTTAGGGGTTGGTTAGGCACCGTCTGTTTGGGCACACAAGGCCGTGGGACATCGGGTGCAGGGGTGTCTTTTGGGGTTGGATCTTCTTACCAGCTCCTGGTCGCGGTTGGGGGGACCTTCTGGATTAAGGCTGCAAACTTTGGCTGGAGCCTTGAGGCAGGTCAGAGGTCGCCGAATCTCACGTCAGGATCACCGGGGTGA
The DNA here is from genome assembly GCF_964204655.1 of Triturus cristatus. NCBI lineage: Eukaryota > Metazoa > Chordata > Amphibia > Caudata > Salamandridae > Triturus > Triturus cristatus. The sequence continues at coordinate 1,845,080,703 of NC_140589.1, read as the reverse complement.
CCTCCTCATGGTGTTTGCCCACTCGAGCTCAGACCGTGGATGGCGGGTGCAGAGTGGGGCGGATCCGCGGTGTCCGGCCGGAGCCAGAGGTTGCAGATGAACAAATCCGGTGTTCACGGGAGACAGTCTTTGTAGTTGAAGGCAGGCAGGTACTCCGGGGTTTGCGAGGTTGCTGGCTGCAGGACACACCGGGGATTTCGCAGTAGCAGGTTCGAGGGGGAGACGGGCCGGTAGGGGTGGGGCCAAGTCAGTGGGCGTCTTCCTGTTGTTAGCTGCTGCATTGCTGTTCGGTCCTTCTTCCTCTTCTTCTTGTTGCAGGTTCTTGTCTGAGGAAGCAAGGTTTAGGGTGCCCCTATATACTAGATTTATGGGCATTACAGGTAGGTAAAAGGGAGGGACCAATGGGTCCCTTTCCTGGGATGGGTACACCCCCTATTATGCCATCCTCCAGTGGGAGGGGGGCATGACCCTGTCCCTGGTTGGCTGAGTCCTCCCATCTTCAAGATGGCGTGGACTGAGAGTTGTGCTTCACCTCGCATCCTCCTTCTGAGGGGTGGAGTTGGCAGAGGTGGGTACACCTCTCTTCCTCACTTGTTTTTCCTGCCGGTTCTCCCGCCCAAACTGGGGGTCAGAACCAGTGGCAACCAGTTGCTGGAAGCAGCAAGTGGCCTGGGGAAGCACACAAAGGCGGCAAGCCTTTGAAGCTTCCCATTCGTGAACCCTGCCCATCCTGGGGTAGGAGGCTAGGCACCTCGTCTCAGGATGTGCATTGTTTCAGGCCCCAGAAAGCAGCAGGCTCTCGACTCAGGGGTCCAGAAGCAAGTCTGGTGGTGGCAGCTAAAAGCAGCCACTCAGCCTGGACACTAGTGGTGGGTTAGTTTTCAGGGGGCATCTCTAAGATGCCCTCTGTGTGCATTGTTCATTAAATCTCACACTGGCATCAGTGTTGGTTTAATGTGCTGAGACGTTTGATACCAAACGTCTCAGTTTTCAGTGGAGCCATTATGGTGCTGTGGAGTTCGTAATGACGACCTCCCAGCACCATATACTCTTAATGGCAGCACTACACTTACACTCTCTAAGAATGGACTTAGACACTGTAGGGGTACAAGGCTCATGCACCTGTACCCTCACCACTGGTATAGTGCACCCAGCTAGAGGGGTGACTGATCTATGCCAGGGCAGTGGGTTGTAGGCATGGCACACAGCGATGTGTGCCATGTCGAGACTTCACTTTGTTCTGCACCAAAACACACGGCCTGCAAAGGCAGTGTGTGCAAGGGTATAGGACCTCTATGGATGGCACAATAAGTGCTGCAGCCCTTAGAGGCCTTGTCTGGTCACAGTGCCCTGGGTACCTGTGGTACCATTTACCAGGGGCTGACCTGTGGCCAGAGATGCCAATTGGGTTTAGGCTTCAATGCAGTTTTAGGGAAAGAACACAGGCCCTGGATACCTGATTAGCAGGAGCCCAGGGCACACTCAGTCAAACACATCAGCAATTCAGCAAAAATTGGGGTCAACAGGGAGGCCGCTGTCGCCGTAATGGACCACCGAAAAGACAAGTCTCATTCTGAAAGAACTTAATGTAAGGGTTTGACTTACCCAGACTACTGTGGCATGGGCAGACGCTCCTTCCAGGTATGAACTGGCTTTATATAGTGATGGCCATTGCAGTATAGACATTCAAGGGAGAGACTTTTGAGGGTCACTGGCAGACTCAACCCCCCTTACAACAGTACAAGTTATGGGGTCAAAGCACTCTGCTCAGTTGGGTTGGCGGGTAGTTCTAGAACCGCCAGGCAGGGAGGGGGGAGGGTGTTGGGATACAGTTTGCGGATTTATGTTTGTTTTTGTTGTTTCAGATCCACAAACTCTTAGAAGGTACTATATGCTATACAATATTGTTTTCCATGTCGTGCGACACATTGCATTGGTTGACTCCTACACTTACCCATGGCACACACACTGCCACGACCTGACGAGACGGGCGCACACTCGCTGACTCCCGATACACTAGGCCCCCCCCCCCCCTTGCCTATCATATCTTGGAACATCAATGGCTTAGGTAATAAGATAAAGAGAGAGGGCTGGTCCTACAATATCTTAAACGCACTGTGAGAAGTTGGCCTGATATATGATGTCACTAATTCTAGTGTACACCTTGTATCAGTCCAAACAACCCTTATGTTGATTGGTTGTAAAGTCAACCTTATAGACCAGCTATCCTAGTGGTAGCATGGACAAGAGCAGTCTTAGGCTAAACTCTGAATGGCATGTGAAGCCAGCTGTTATACCATTTGTAATCCCTTGAATACCAAATGAAAGGACACCACAACAGATATATATAAAAATAGAATGTATTTATTCTAGTCAAACCCTCAGCACTCTTTATGAGATTCGAGGTAAGTACAACACAGTCTTATTTAAGCATACATTAAGTCACACAGGTAAGTAATACAGTTAGGCCCTAGTGGCCACGCAAACCATATACTAAGTAAGTGGTATAAGAACCACTGTCACGAACACAGGATAGGCCTAGGCCTAGGGAATCGCTGGGGCTACACTATACTACCAAAGGTTAGGAAGTGGGAGGCCCACGGGATTTAGGTGCAGAGTGGAAACACTCACGCGTAATGCGTAAAAGTCGATAGAAATAGTAGTTATTAGAAATTAACAGTTTTAGGACACTTCTGGAATAGCTAGGAAGTCGAGACTTGGAAACTAGCCCCTAGGATAGTCAATACCCTTGTGAGCACCGGAGTACTCAAGTTACCTAGCCCACAGGCTGCGGGTGCATAGGTGTGAACTTGCGTCGGGTTTCGTCGTGGACTCCTATGGATGCCTGAAGGAAAGTTGCTGACAGGCAGTCAGTGAAGAGTGTCCGGTGGATCCCAAGGATGGGATCAAGAAGGAAGGATACCTGCAAGCAGAAGGGACAGAGTCTAGGTTACCAGCCAGGAGCCGGGAAGGAACCAGGAAGGAACCAGGCGATGTCGTGCAGATGCAGGGGAAGAGGTGAAGCTTGTCGCAGCAGCCACGGGTACCATGAGACGTCGAGGACGACCAGGACCAGTAGGCGAGCTGTCCCACGAAGGCTCTTGCTGTCGGCGGCGTCGATGTCGAGTTAGGACCCAACAAGCCTTGGCAAGCGGAACCCACGCAGGATGGAGGACTTGCTTCTGGTGCAGACCAGGAAGGTCTGGGGTGCTTCTCTTTTACAGAGGAGCGGGTGCCAGTCTGGAGGAGCCGGACCAGCAAGATGAAAACAAAGGTTCGTCGTCGCAGAGGCTACTAGCCAACGGGCCAGCAACCGGACAACACGTCGAGCAACTCAGGTGCAGAAGGGCCCCACGCAGAACACGTGAAGTGTGGGGAGCTGATCTTCTTTGCAGATGGTGCTCGGGATTGGGGCTTCTCAATTCCCCAAGCACAGCCTCGAGGAAGCCTCAGAAGTCGCGCTAGTCAGTTACTAGCCACTTTTCGCAAGTCGCCGGTCCCACGTCCCTCGTCGCCTCCACGGGTCTCAGCTTCGCTGCAGATGTGGATCTGGGTCAGAGGTGTCTGGAAGTCTCGGCGCTGGGCAGTCTCTGCAGTCGTCCCTCGTAGGATCAGTCGCAAAGCAAGCAGCGGTCGCTGGATGGTGCCTGGTTGCCCAGGGTGGTCATTCCTTGGCCACAAGGGAGATTTCTTCAGTCTTCTTCCTGAGGTCGAATGTCGAAGGTCCAGAGTTTCTGTTCAAGTTGCAGATTCAGGTTAATCTAATTTAGCAGGGCTCAGCTACCTACTGATATACTGGGCTAGTGGGCTGAGCTACCTGCAAGGTCCCTCCTATGGATGGGACCAGGAAGGGGAGTGGTTACACCCCCTTTCCTTTGTCCAGTTTCGCGCCAGAGCTGGGGCTGGAGTGCCCCAGCGCCGGTTTGAACTGGACTATGCATGGGACACCTTGTGTGCCCCAGGCAGTGTCTAGTTTCTTTCATCCCTCCCTGCCCCAATACACTAAGGCCTGTCTGGGGTGGTGCTAGCACCTCCCAAGGCAGGAAACCTATTGTCCAAGCCTCCCTCGCTGGAAGGTCTCCCAGCAGCAGGAGGTCAGACTTGTGTCTGTGGCAGCAGCATCCATTTTGTGATGCTGGGGCTCTGGTTAACTTTAACCGGGTAAGTAGGTTTCAACATGTCTTCTCCCTCTAGAAGGGAGTAATAATATCCTCATTGCCAGAAATGGTATGGGGGTATTATTCCAAAGTGTTAGACACCTTACACGACATGTTTCGATAAAGCCAAACCATAGTTACCATAACCGTTTAAGATTATAAGGTACTTTAAGAGTATATGGTAGGCTATATCACAGAACAGCTATAAGGACATGGTTCCGAAAGCTGCAGACAGGCTCATGCTAGAGCATCATCTCACATGTTACCAAGCACTCTGCCTCCAGGATTGTTAAGGCCTGCCATAGGAGTGGCTGATAGGTACACATGTGTCTATATATATGGTAGGTATAGGAATACTACACCTAAGCAAGGGGTGATTACACGACCTTGCCCCAGCTGAGGGATCAGCCAGTTGTGTCATAATGGAAGGCCAGGCCAGGGATGGCATAATACATGCTGCAGTCCCTGGTAGGCCTAGGGTACACCTATGCCCTGGGTACCTAGGGTACACTATACAGGGGCCAATAAGGTGATCCTACCAATTGGGTTATGCACCTAACGTACATAGTATTAATTTAGAGAGAGAACAGCTGGGCTGTGGGTCTGATTAGCAGGCCCACAGCCACATCTAAGTCGAAAACCAGTGAAGCAAAAGCAAAAAGTGGGGGTGAACATAGAAAGCAGACCCTACTCTCCTACACGCACGGCCCCAGCAGTGGCACTGATTCAGGAGACCCACTTGATGGGATCGGCCTGTAAAGCTTTAGATGGATGGGGCTTCAAGATGGTGGCCCACTCTGCATTTACCTCTTGTTGTTTCAGATCCACAAACTCTTAGAAGGTACTATATGCTATACAATATTGTTTTCCATGTCGTGCGACACATTGCATTTGTGGACTCCTACACTTACACATGGCACACACACTGCCACGACCTGACGAGACGGGCGCACACTCGCTGACTCCCGATACACTAGGCCCCCCCCTTGCCTATCGTATCTTGGAACATCAATGGCTTAGGTAATAAGATAGAGAGAGGGCTGGTCCTACAATATCTTAAACGCACGGCCCCAGCAGTGGCACTGATTCAGGAGAACCACTTGATGGGATCGGCCTGTAAAGCTTTATATGGATGGGGCTTCAAGATGGTGGCCCCCTCTGCATTTACCTCTGGCTCCCGTAGCGTGGGAATACTGGTCCATAAAAGCTTTCCCCTTATTATCAAATGATCGTGGACTGATGATCAGGGCCGCTTTGCAGCAATGTCTTGTCAGTGGGAGGGGAGAATTTATAACTTAGTTTCGGTTTACATTCCACCTGCACTCCACCAACTGACCTTCCCTGCCTTGGGTAACTTCTTGTTGAAACTTCCGCAGGGAGAATTCATCTTGGGAGGCGATTTTAACGCCACGATGGATGCTAACATAGATCGTAAACCCCCAGAAACCCTACCAGCACTAATCCTAAATTGAATGAGTTTATGGATGCACTGGGACTCGTCGATGTCTGGAGCACCAGATACCCACTTGAACGACAATATACTTTTCACTCAGGAGCCCACAATAGTCTTTCGAGGATAGATTATATTTTCACTCTCGCAATGGCTCTGTGGAGAATCCTTGAGATATTACACTTACCCAGGGGCATATCGGACCACTCACTGGTTCAAATCACATACACATCACATCTCCCGGGTCGGAGACAAATCTTTCCACTCTACCCCGGATATCTTAATATCCCTGTGATCGGTAGGGGGCTTTTAAAGGCCACAGGGCAATATTTTATTGAGAATGAGCACTCAGTAGCATCCCCGACCACCCTATGGGAGGCTTTCAAACCAGTGATACGCGGTCATACCATCTCGTTAATATCCAGACATAAGCAGGAGCAGCAACAACATCTAGACACCCTGGAACACACAATTTAACTCTGGCCCACCAGGAATACAGGGCATACGTATGGGAGGCGGCCAAAGCTCGAAACACTGCAACGCAACACACGTTATACGAAGTAGGGGACAAGACTGGTAGGCTTCTGTTTTGGTTAGAAAGACGGGAGAGAGCCAACAGCTGGGTGCCACTAGACTTGGAAAACGGCACTACTACTGCAGATCCACAACGAATAGTAGACACGCTCACGGCCCACTACGAGCTAATCTATACACCCACAGCTACGGCTACAATAGACGACAACCTGGCCTTTCTCCGCGACATTCGATTGCCCACATTGTCACACACAGCGATGCAAGAATTAGAGACTGATCTGACGTCTGACGAATTGGCGTTGTCACTAGGAGCACTCCATACAGGGAAAGCAATGGGGCCCAACGGAATACCAGTAGAATTTTACAAAAAAGCTGCCACACCTATCCTGCCACATCTGCTTAATATGTACAATGATAGTTTAGACAGAGGGGAACTGCTGAGAGATCAGCGACTAGCCACGATTGTTGCAATACACAAGCAAGGTAAACCACCGCAACATTGCACATCATATCGGCCGATATCTTTAATAAATGTTGTAGCTAAAGTATTGGCGAAAACATTAGCACTCTGCCTACAACCACACCCTGCCACGCTGATACACCCGGACCAATCGGGCTTCATGCCGGGCAGTAACACAGACCTCAATTTAAGGCGTTTATGCGGAGTAATGTCCCGCATACCTATCATACAAGAAGATGCGGTGATCCTCTCCTTAGATGCATATATGGCGCATCGTGAGAGACTTTCCACTGGGAAGAGGTACGAGGCAGGGTTGCCCCCTCTCGCCGCTCCTCTTTGCATTAGTATTTGAACCGCTGGCGGCATGGATAAGGCAGGATCCGGTGATCCGTGGAATGAGGTGGGAAAGGGGATGGGAGGACCGCATCTCGCTATATGCGGATGACGTACTGCTTAATATGACGTCCTCGGCACGTTCCATTGTTGGCCTATTGGACATCTGTACTGCATACGGGAGGGTCTCTGGGTACACTATAAATTGGGCGAAGTCACTCCTATACGTCCTACACGGTCCCACCCCGAAGCTACTGCCGGGCTGTAAGCTTCAAATTGCAACCGGGGGATTCAGATATCTAGGGTTATACATCACGCCTCAACCAGCATATTTCATTGAGGAAAACCTCATGGAACCACTAACAAAGTTTCGTCGCGATGTGAAACATTGGATGTCTTTATCGCTGACATTACTGGGTCGAGCCGCCCTCTTTAAAATGATTGCATTACCTAGGTTCCTGTATGCCCTGCAAAACACTCCATTCCCGGTTCCCTCTGCATACTTCAAAGAGATTGACGCTGAAGTTACTAATCTGCTCTGGGATGGGAAGCCCGTGCGTATAGCGATGCGCAAACTAGTTCAGAACTGGTACGATGGAGGGATCGCCTTGCCTAACATAAAACTGTACTATTGGGCCTCACAACTCATGAATCTGAAAGAAACACGTTAGTTAGATTCCTCACCTTAGAATATCCCCAGGCGTCAGACTGGATCCGGAAGATTTTTCGTCAGCAATACCCCTTGCGCGTCGCTAGGCGTCGTCTGCGGCTCCGCGTCCGTCGTCGGCGTCGTGCGCCGGAATGACGTCGTCGGAGTACTTAGACGCCGCCCTCGCGTGCTGACGTCAGTTCTTCTTTTTTCCGCGCCAGTAAGCGCAGATCCGGGAGAGCTACCCCTTTAGTCAATTTTTGACTAACTTTTTTGATCCTTTTTGATCTTGTCTCGACTCCGTTGCCGGTAGGATGCCTGGTTTTAAAGCCTGTGCTGACTGTAGCCGCTTGATGTCGGTTACGGACCATCACCGCCGGTGCCTTTACTGCTTGGGCCTCGACCACGACGCGGAGTCGTGCTCGGACTGCAAGACCCTGACCTCGAAGGCTAGACGGGAGCGGTCCCGTAAGCTTCTCGAGATTCGCCACTCGGCTCCGCGCGCCTCTCGATCCCGGTCCAGGAGGAGGTCCAAGGATCGGTCGCGGAGCCGCAGCCGACGTCACCATCGGTCGTCGGGATCCAAGTCTTCGGGTAAGTCGAAGCATTCCAAGAAGTCCAAGATGCGACACCACTCTTCGGACTCCCCTCGCCGGTCGCGCGACTCGGCCGAGGGTCAGGGTGGTTCCACCCCCGCGGCTCCGGCGGCGCCGCAGGCGCCGCGCACGTCCCCATACCCTCCGGTCCCGGGGACTGACGCGACGCCGGCGGAAGTCAGTGCCTTCCTCTCGGCCATGAGGAACCTGGCTCCGCCGTCGACGCCCGCTGGCGCGCCTTCAGGCCCCGCGGACCCGACTGGGCTGCCTTGCCTGCCGGTGGCTCCGGCCCCGGCGCCGTTGACGGCTCCGGCCTCGACGCCGCAAGCGCCCGATGGACCCGTTCCCGAGTCCCCGCCGACGCCGGTCGACCTCGTCACGCCTCCTCCGCCGGCGTCGACACCGGTACCACCCCCGACGCCGACGTCGACTCCGCTCGACGTCGAGCCCCGGTTCAGTCCCACTCCGGGCCCGGCGCCAGTACGGCGTCGATGGACGCCGCGTTCTGCGCCGCTAGAGACACATTATATCTATCGCCCGGCTCCGTTACTTCCTCCTGTATACCAGGAATCGGATGATGGGGACAACTGGGAGGGATCCGAGGATCCTATGGCCGTTCAGGCTCAACTGTCACAGGACTGGGCAGATGAACTGGGGGAGGCCAGTGGCCTGGATACCTCTCCAGACACTGGATTTGTCTCTCCTCCGACTGTGGCTTCGGAGGAGGGCGCTGCTTTCACTGTGGTGCTGCGCAAGGCGGCCGCAGCCCTTGGGCTCGAGCTGCCTGCCGTGGCTGTGAGGACTAACGTCCTTACTGAGGTGCTTCAGTCTGCAGCAAGCTCCACTGAGCCTCTGCTGCAATTCAATGAGGCCCTCATTGACGTTCTGCAGGGCACCTGGTCCAAGCCCTCCACAGTTCCTCCTGTGGACAGGAACGTCGCCAGGCGCCACCGCCCTGCTCCGGGCGACCCCAGTTTTCTGTCCCAACACCCTACCCCTGAGAGCCTGGTTATCCAGGCCTCTACTTCCCAATCCTCTTTCCCGACCGCCCCGCCGGACCGAGATTCCAAGAGACTGGAACAGTTTGGCAAGAAGCTGTTCTCCTCCCTTAGTTTGGGCCTGCGGTCTTTGAACACCGCTTGTCTCTTGGACCGTTATTCCCACTCTCTGTGGGATGCGGTGGAGGACGTGCTGCCCCTGTGTCCGGAGGAGGTCCGGACACGACTTACCCAGGCTCTGGCCGATGGGAGGGATGCAGCGCGACATGCTATCCGATGTGGGCTTGACACCACGGACTCGCTGGGTAGGGCCATTTCTACCACAGTGGCGCTTAGACGTCACGCCTGGCTGCGGTCCACGTCATTTTCGGGCGATGTCCAGAGCACTCTCATGGACATGCCCTTTGATGGCACTCGCCTTTTTGGCGAGAAAGCGGACAGTGCGCTGAATCGCTTTAAGGACTCCCGGGCTACGGCCAAGTCCTTGGGCCTCTCGGCCCCGCGGTCACAAACTTCCGCCTTTCGCCCCTTTCGTGGCCAAGGAAGGGGTGCCTCCTCACGTGCGCCTAGCCACCAGCCGCAGAACCAACCTGCGCGCGGTCGCGGACGTGGTTTCCGCCGAGGCGGTTCTGGAGGACGACGAGGTCAGCCCACATCCACCCCGGCAGCATCCGCCTCAAAGCCTTCCTAGTCCGAGCTTTCAGGCCCATTCCACGCCAGTGGGCGGCAGAGTTCGCCATCACCTGCTCCACTGGCGGTTCATCACATCGGACAGGTGGGTGCTGCAAATCGTCCGAAGGGGCTACTCCCTCCCCTTCGAGACGACCCCTCCAGCCATGCCACCGCAGCACCACCGTATCTCGGGGGATCATTTGAATCTTCTCCACGAGGAGGTTTCGGCCCTCTTGGCCAAGGGGGCCGTCGAGCGCGTTCCGAGCCCAGAAGTAGGTCGTGGTTGTTATTCCCACTACTTTCTCGTTCCCAAGAAGGGCAAAGGGGGCCTACGCCCTATCTTGGACCTCCGGAGCGTCAATGCCTTCCTCCGGAAGGAGAGGTTCAAGATGTTAACTTTGGCTCAGGTTCTAGCTGCCCTAGACCCTGGAGACTGGATGGTAGCGTTGGACTTGCAGGACGCATATTTCCACATCCCCGTCCTGCCGGCCCACCGGCGTTACCTGCGGTTCACGGTGGGCCAAGAGCACTTTCAGTTTACCGTGCTCCCCTTCGGCCTCACCAGTGCACCTCGGGTGTTCACAAAAGTGATGGCGGTGGTCGCAGCTCATCTGCGCAGATCAGGGGTTCCAGTCTTCCCCTATCTCGACGACTGGTTGTTGAAGGCGGGCTCGCCCCAGACAGTCGTCTCCCACCTCCAGACTACGGCGGATCTTCCATCAACGTGCCGAAGTCACACTTGAGTCCCTCTCAGAAGCTCCTCTTCATCGGAGCAGTTCTCGATTCGGCGCAGTTCCGGGTCTATCCACCGGAACAGCGGGTCCGGGATATTCAGGCCCTGATTCCCATCTTTCGCCCTCTATCCTGGGTTTCGGTCAGGCTAGTGTTGCGGCTTCTGGGGCTGATGGCCTCCTGCATCCTACTAGTGCATCACGCCAGGCGGCGCATGCGGGCTCTGCAGTGGGACCTGAAGTTTCAGTGGGCCCAACATCACGGCAACCTGTCCGACCATGTCTTGATCTCGGAGGGCACTGCACAGCAGTTGCAGTGGTGGCTCATGGACCGCGATTGGGTCACGGGCAAGAGCCTCTCCCTACCCCAACCGGAGCATGTCGTAGTGACGGATGCGTCCCTCCTGGGATGGGGTAGCCATATGGGAGAGGCGGAGATCAGAGGCCTCTGGTCTCCGGCGGAGTCTCGTCTCCACATCAACATGTTGGAGTTGAGAGCGGTCCGGCTTGCACTGAAAGCCTTCCTTCCCTCTGTCAGGGGAAGTGTCGTGCAGGTGTTCACGGACAACACCACCGCCATGTGGTATTGCAACAAACAAGGCGGGGTGGGGTCGTGGACCCTTTGTCAGAAGGCTCTGCGCCTCTGGACGTGGCTGGAACACCAGGGCGTCACCCTAGTGGTTCAACATCTGGCGGGCTCTCTGAACGCCAGAGCAGACGAACTCAGCCGCCGGTGCATGATGGATCACGAATGGCGTCTGAACTCCGAAGTGGCGCAAGGTCTCTTTCAGCAGTGGGGAGAGCCTTGGTTAGATCTATTCGCCACCGAAGAGAACGCGCAATGTCAGCAGTTCTGCGCGTTGGAATTTCCAAGGCGGCACTCGCTCGGCGACGCTTTTCGTCACGAGTGGAGTTGCGGTCTGTTGTACGCCTTTCCGCCTATACCACTTCTGCCCAGAGTGCTGAAGAAGATCAGGCACGACCGGGCCCTAGTCATCTTGGTGGCTCCAGATTGGGAACGAAGGTACTGGTATCCCGAGCTACTCAGTATGTTGACCGATCCTCCGATACGTCTGCCCCTTCGGGAGGATCTTCTGTCGCAGCAGCAGGGGACGGTCCTCCACCCGAACCTGTCCAGCCTCCACCTCCATGCGTGGAGATTGAGCGGCGACAGTTGATGCCATTTGACTTGCCTCCTGAAGTCTGTGATATCATTCTGGCAGCCAGGCGTCCCTCCACAAAGACGGTATACGCCTGCCGGTGGAACAAATTTGTGGCATGGTGCACAGCAAAGGCTGTGGATCCCCTTTCCGCCCCTCTTTCTGAGGTTCTCCTCTTTCTTCTTTCTTTGGCCCGGCAGGGCTCTGCCCTGGGCACCCTGAAAGGTTATCTTGCTGCCATCTCTGCCTTCTTGCGGCTTCCTGATCAGCCTTCTCTTTTCAAGTCCCCTGTAGTTACGCGCTTTCTAAAGGGCATTACTCACACGTTCCCTCCTGTCCCTTTTGTAATGCCTCAGTGGGACTTGAATCTTGTTCTCACATTTCTCATGTGCGCTCCCTTTGAGCCTCTTCATAATTGTCCTCTTCGTCTGCTGACGCTTAAGACTGCTTTTCTGGTAGCCATCATCTTGGCTAGACGGGTGAGTGAGCTCCAGGCTTTATCTTCAAAGCCTCCTTTTCTCTCTGTTCATCCGGACAAGGTTGTCCTTCGGCCTCGTCCCTCATTTCTTCCGAAAGTGGTGACTCCATTTCATCTTGGGCAGTCTGTTACCTTGCCCACCTTCTTTCCGCCTCCGCATCCTTCCAAAGAGGAAGAGAGGCTCCACCGTCTGGACCCAAAACGTGCACTCTCCTTTTATTTGGACCGCACAAAGCAGTTCCGGGTGGACGACCAACTTTTCGTTGGATACGTGGGTGCTAAGAAGGGAAAAGCTGTGCACAAACGGACCATCTCTCGGTGGGTCGTTTTGTGCATCAAAATTTGTTACTCCTTGGCAAAAAAGGACCCTCCTGTTGGGCTGCGCGCCCACTCCACTCGGGCCACAGCGGCTACTACTGCTTTGGGACGGGGTGTCCCTTTGCAGGACATCTGTCAGGCGGCGACGTGGGCTTCGCTACACACGTTTGCCAGGCATTATTGCCTTGACAGCCAAGTCCAGAGGGATGGCTTCTTTGGGCGTTCTGTCCTCCAGGACTTTCTGGTGTGATCTTGGTTCGCAGACCCACCACCGGGGATGGTATTGCTTGGGTATCTATTCTAAGGTGAGGAATCTAACTAACGTGTTTCTTTCAGATGAACAAGTTACTTACCTTCGGTAACGATGTATCTGTAAGAAACATTAGTTAGTTAGATTCCTCACCGACCCACCCATCCTCCCCGTTCTGCGAACTGACATCTAGGGTTAAGGTTATCCTTTTCAGGCCCCTAGATTTTATTTTTGGCACCAGTGTCGGTCTTTGCATGGCTCTGCGTTCCTGGCGCGGAAAGCTATGTACAAGAACTGACGTCAGCGCGCGAGGGCGGCGTCTAAGTACTCCGACGACGTCATTCCGGCGCACGACGCCGACGACGGACGCGGAGCCGCAGACGACGCCTAGCGACGCGCAAGGGGTATTGCTGACACAAAATCTTCCGGATCCAGTCTGACGCCTGGGGATATTCTAACGTGAGGAATCTAACTAACTAATGTTTCTTACAGATACACCGTTACCGAAGGTAAGTAACTTGTTCTTATAAACCAATGGTTACATGCATCGCAGGAGGAGCCTGCTTTCCGAATGGACAGATATGTCCTTCCAACAGAAAGCATTCTGAGAGCCCTTTATACGAACACAAAGGATAAGCCTTCTGCTTAATAAAGAGAGCGACCCTTGACCCTGTTGCAAGGCGGGTTGCTCCCCATGCCGCGCAGCCCCACCTGACTGTGCCCGTGTTCCCTGCTCGCTGCTGCTGCCACTGGCGCGAGTTCGAGGCCCTCCTCCACCCGCAGGCTACCACCTGCGCCTCATCCCTGGTGGCCAGTGGTTGGCCGTAGGTTTGCTGACACTGTATCTTATCGTTTACTGTATTATTCTTATTGTGTAATTCTTCACTGTGCCGTTCCGTATTATTTTTATTGTGTAATTCCTCACTGTGCCGTTCCGTTTTCCCTCTGTGTTCTGTGCCCCGTGCCATTTGTCTTCTGTTCCTTATCGCCGCTCCTACTCCCTTTCTCCCCGCCGCTGCATCCCCTGTGGCCCCGCCCCCCTGCTGTACTGCATTGCCTCTGCACTGTTAATTGTCTGTTTCATCCTTTTTCCCCTCATATTCTGAGCCCTGTGCCCCTCCTACCTTCTTTCCCTCGCCGTTCCTGCCCCCGTTCATCCCGCCGCTGCGTCCCCTGCGGCCCCGTCCCCCGCTCGCCCATTCGTCCACTCCCTCCGACAAGGAAAGAACCTAACTACCTCAGTTGCATCCTTCTCAACACCCGCTCCGCCCGCAAACACGTCGTTGAACTCTAGTACCTACTCGACTCAACCTCCCCAGATGTCTCCTTCCTGACAGAGACCTGGCTGAACCCGTCCTCGGCACCCGACATTGCCATAGCCATCCCGGAAGGCTACAAAATCACCCGCAGGGACCGCACCAACGGAGTAGTAGGAGGAATCGCCATCGTCCACAGGAACACCCTCAGAGTCTCGACCAGCACCGACGACACCGTCAGCACCGCCGAACACCTGCACTTCCAGATCCACACCGACCCCAACACCACCCTCAGAGGAACCCTCGCTTACAGACCCCCCGGACCCCAACCACAGTTCAGTGACTCCATCGCCGACTTAGTCAGCACACAGGCCCTCGCCTCCACGGACTATATCCTCCTCGGGGACCTGAACTTCCACCTCGAGAACAACAGAGATACCAACTCCACCACCCTGATCGACAACCTAGCCAACCTCGGACTCAGACAACTCGTCACAACACCTACCACTCCGCCGGCCACACGCTCGACCCTATCTTCTCCGCAACCCCCATGTCTCCTTCAACCACACCACCGAACTCCACTGGACCGACCATCGCTGCATCCACTTCACCTTCCGGAAACCCACCATGCACCACCGCTCCCAACAGATGCCTCGCCGCTGCTGGAGCAAAGTCACCGAAGACCAGCTAACCACCACCCTCGCCAGAGCCCACCCACCGAAGCCGACACCGACGCCCGCAACCTCAGACAGTGGATCGACGACTGCGCCAACACCCTCGCCCCATTCAAGAAACCCTCCAACAGTCACACCAGCAAGAAAGCCAGCTGGTTCACTGAAGACCTCCAGGCCTCCAAGCAAACCTGCCGAAAGCTGGAGAAGAACTTGCTCCGTGAACGAACACCAGACAGCTACGCAGCCCACAAGATCACTACCCGCAGACACCATCACCTCTTCAGATCAGCCAAAAGGGCCTCCTTCAAAGACCGCCTAGACGACAACGCACACAACAGCAAAGAGCTCTTCAACCCCAGCTCCAACACTAACGACATCCCACCTTCGCAAGACCTGTGCGACTCGCTGGCCACCTTCTTCCATCGCAAGATCGCAGACATCCACAACCGCCCCGACAACCACTGAGACCTCCGCCCCCACGACCACCATCCGCACCAACTGCCTGCTCTCCTGGACCAACATCAACGACGACGACACCAATCAAGATCATGAACACCATCCACTCCGGATCTCCATCAGACCCTTGCCCACACTACATCTTGAACAAAGCCAGCACCGCCATCGCACCCCATCTCTGAAAACCATCAACATCTCCTTCAAGACAGCAACCTTCTTGGAGAGCTGGAAGCACGCCGAGATCAACGCCTTACTCAAGAAACCCAAGGCGGACCCCAAAGTCCTCAAGAACTTCCGGACCATCTCCCTGCTCCCGGCGAAGGTCATCGAGAAGACCGTCAACAAACAACTGACCCGCTACCTCGAGGAGAACAGCATCCTGGACCTGTCCCAGTCCGGGTTCTGCAGCAACCACAGCACCGAAACTGCCCTCATCGCCGCCACCGATGACATCAGGACCCTGCTAGACAACGGAGAAACCGCGACCCTCATCCTCCTGGACCGGTCAGCCGCCTTCGACACAATCTGCCACCTCACACTATGAACACGCCTCCATGACGCTGGGATCCAACATCTCCTTCAAGACAGCAACCTTCTTGGAGAGCTGGAAGCACGCCGAGATCAACGCCTTACTCAAGAAACCCAAGGCGGACCCCAAAGTCCTCAAGAACTTCCGGACCATCTCCCTGCTCCCGGCGAAGGTCATCGAGAAGACCGTCAACAAACAACTGACCCGCTACCTCGAGGAGAACAGCATCCTGGACCTGTCCCAGTCCGGGTTCTGCAGCAACCACAGCACCGAAACTGCCCTCATCGCCGCCACCGATGACATCAGGACCCTGCTAGACAACGGAGAAACCGCGACCCTCATCCTCCTGGACCGGTCAGCCGCCTTCGACACAATCTGCCACCTCACACTATGAACACGCCTCCATGACGCTGGGATCCAAGAGAAGGCCCTGGACTGGACCACCTCCTTCCTCTCTGGCAGAACACAGAGCGTCCGCCTCCCCCCTTCCACTCCGAAGCCACCGAGATCATCTGCGGCGTACCCCAGGGCTCATCCCTCAGCCCAACTCTGTTCAACATGTACATGGCACCACTCGCCCACGTCGCCCGACTGCACGACCTCAACATCATCTCCTACGCCGATGACACCCAGCTGATCCTCTCCCTCACCAAGGACCCCCACACCTCCAAAACCAACCTCCACGAAGGAATGAAGGCCGTCGCAGAATGGATGAGGAACAGCCGACTGAAGCTGAACTCGGACAAGACGGAGGTCCTCATTCTCGGATCCACCCCATCGGCCTGGAACGACTCCTGGTGGCCGACCGCACTGGGAACAGCTCCAACACCCACCGACCACGCGCGCAACCTAGGGGTCATCCTCGACTCCACCCTCTCCATGACCAAGCAGGTCAACGCCGTCTCTTCCTCCTGCTTCAACACCCACCGCATGCTCCGCAAGATCTCCAAGTGGATCCCCACCAAAACGAGAAGAACGGTCATCCAGGCCCTCGTCAGCAGCAGGTTGGACTACGGAAACGCCTTACGCAGGAGCCTCGGCCAAACTCCTGAAACTGCTTTAACACATCCAGAACGCCTCTGCACGCCTGATCCCCGACATCCCTTGCCGCAGCCACATCACACCCCACCTGAGAGACCTGCACTGGCTCCCCGTCAACAAGAGGATAACCTTCAAGCTTCTCACCCAAGCACACAAGGCACTCCACAACACCGAACCAGCGTACCTCAACAGCCAACTCAGCTTCTACACCCCCACCCGCCAGCTCCGCTCCACCGACCTCGCCCTCGCCACAGTCCCCCACATCCGAAGAGCGACCTCCGTTCTCCAACCTCGCCGCCAAGACCTGGAACACCCTCCCCATCCACCTGCGGCAGACCCAAGACCTGCTGTCCTTCAGAAGACTCCTCAAGACCTGGCTTTTCGAGCAGTAGCAGCATTCCCCACCCCCAGCGCCTTGAGACCCTCACGGGTAAGTAGTGCGCTTTACAAATGCTATGATTGATTGATTGATTGCATAAAGGAACAGGTTGGTCTTGGCCTTCATTATTGGTCTGGAATAGGACCGCGCCTATCCCTAGCCCAGAGGCATCATTCTGCGCAATGAACTGCTTAGCATAGTCTGGAGCTTTGAGAATTGGTGCTGAGCACATAGCCTCTTTCAGGGTGTCAAAGCCTTTTGACAACTAACTGTCCAGTTTACATTTTTGGGCATCTTCTTGGAGGTGAGTTCTGTGAGAGGAGCCACAATGGACCCATATCCCTTCACAAACCTCCTGTAGCAACCAGTCAAGCCAATGAATGCCCTGACTTGGATTTGGGTTGTTGGAGCTGCCCAGTCCATGATGGCTTGGATCTTGGGCTGTAAGGGTTGTACCTGGCCTCCACCAACAAGGTGGCCTAAGTACACCACAGTTCCCTTCCCTATCTGTCATTTGGATGCCTTGATAGTTAGGCCTGCAGTTTGCAGGGCATTTAAAACCTTCCCAAGATGGATCAGTTGATCCTGCCAGGCTAAGCTAAAGACAGGAATGTCATCTAGATAAGCTGCACTAAAGGACTCCAATCCAGCAAGGACTTAGTTCACCAACCTCTGGAAGGTGGCAGGGGCATTCTTTAAACCAAAGGGCATAACAGTGAACTGATAGTGCCCATCAGGTGTGGAGAATGCTGTTGTTTCTTTTGCTCCTGGGGCCATGTCAATTTGCCAGTACCCTGCAGTTAAGTCAAAGGTACGTAGAAATTTAGCTGCTCCCAATTTGTCTATCAACTCATCTGCTCTTGGGATAGGGTGAGCATCTGTCTTGGTGACAGAGTTGAGCCCTCTTTAGTCCGCACAGAACCTAATTTCTCCCTTTCCACCCTGTGGATGAGGTTTGGGTACTAGAACCACTGCGCTGGCCCAGGGGCTCTCAGAGGGTTCAATAATCCCTAACTCCTGACTGTCGATAGATTTTGTTTTTGACAGGTGAACTGTCACCAGTGTCCACATCATGGGGACACCAGTTTGTCTGACCAGGGGTCAAGGAAAAGAGCTTAGCATACTGCTGCAAGACTTGCACAAAATCAGCCTGCTGTTGGGCAGGGTGTCTGAAAAGACAACTCCATCCACTGACCCATCTTTTGGGCTGTAAGAGAGGAGGTCATGGAGAGGTTCACTCTCTGTCTCCTGATCCTCATCAGTGAAGAAGGGTGACATACCCTGAAACCGGTCCCAGGATGCTTGTTTCTGGTCCAGGGAGGACCTGTCCTGGCAGTTCGGTCTGGACTGTTCCCATGAGGCACAGGGTCAAGACTGATTTGCATATGGCTGGTTCCAAACTGGGGTGGCGTAGTGGGCAAAAGAATGATGGATTTAACCCAGATCTTTTGACTGGGGGAGAATGTTTGCATTGTCAGCATTCCGTCCATCATTTGTTTGCCTCATCAGTCACCATCAGCATGGTGATGTCAGCCCTGTCATGAAAGAGCTTCAGGCGGTTCATATGGATAACGCTTTTGGGTGTCCTGCTTGTGCCCAGGTCAACCAAGCAGGTGACCTCACTCTTTTTTTCTAGGGTAAGGGCCACTCCCTCTGTCCTGGAGTGCCCTTGGTGCCACTGGTTCCAAAACCCACACCTTTTGCCCAGGTTCAAATTCAACCAGTGCAGCTTTTTGGTCATACCAGTGTTTCTGAAGCTCCTGGTTGGCCTCAAGATTTTTGGATGCCTTTTCCATGTACTCAGCCATTCTGGACCTTAGGCCAAGCACATAGTCCACAATATCTTGTTTGGGGTTTTGGAGAGGCTTCTCTCAACCCTCTTTTACAAGACAGAGTGGTCCCCTCACAGGATGGCGAAACAGAAGTTCAAAGGGGAAAGCCCTACTCCCTTCTTCTGTGTCACCTCTCTGTAAGCAAGAAGCAGGCATGGTAAGAGGACATCCCATCGCCTTTTGAGATTTTCAGGGAGCCCCATTATTATGTTTGTCAATGTCTTGTTGAATCTCTCAACAAGGCCATTGGTTTGTGGGTGATAGGGTGTAGTAAACTTGTGCTGCACTCCACACTCTTTCCACATGTGTTTTAGGTAAACAGACATGAAGTTGGAACCTCTGTCTGAAAGCACCTCCTTAGGAAACCATACCCTGGTGAAGACACCAATAAGGGCCTTGGCTACTGCAGGAGCTGTAGTAGTCCTTAGGGGAATTGCCTCAGGGTACCCAGTGGCATGATCCACTACCACTAGAATGCATTTGTTCCCTGATGCTGTGGGAGGTTCAAATGGACCCACTATGACCCTCTATGTCTACACCTATCCTTTCAAAAGGAACCCCGACACAGTTAGTAGTAGTATCAGGGGGGCCATTGGCTTGACAGGTGACACAGAAGCTGACAAACTCCTTTACTTTTTGGTGCATCTGGGACGAGTAAAAATGGCTAACTAGCCTTTCCCAAGTCTTGGTTTGTCCCAGATGCCAGCTAGGGGGATGTCATGAGCTAATGTTAGGAGAAACTCCCTGTACTTCTGAGGCACTACCACTCTCCCAGTGGCTCCAGGTTTGGGGTCTCTGGCCCTAGTGTACAGTAGCCCGTCTTCCCAATAAACTCTGTGGGTACCACTGACATCTCCCTTTTCCTGTGCAGCAGCTTGCTGCCTCAGGCTTTCAAGATTTGGACAGTCCTGCTTTCCAAGGCACAGCTCTTTCCTAAAGGGTCCCCCTGGGCTTAAGAGTTCAACCTGGTAACGGTCAAGCTCCCTCTGGGGTGTCCAAGTCCTCTCCCTAAGGAGAGGGGTCCTGATCCTTTTGCTCTACAGAAGCTGGTTCCCCAGTCTTCTTACCTTTTCTCTTGGAGAGTGGGGCCATACTTTCAGGCTCCAACACTTCTTTTTCGCCCTGTCTTCTTGTTTGTACACTCACAAATTCAGGGATAGCCAGCATTGCTGCATGGGTTTTCAGCTCAACCTCAGCCCGTTCTGAGGTTTCCAGGTCATTGCGAGCAGACATGCAGCTGGTAGCTTTGAAGAAGCCACTACCTGTTTCAGGTCAGTAACCCCCCCCTCCCCACAGTCTATTGTCATCCCAGCCATGGCATGGTTAGTGGTAACACTGTCAGCATTGGTGACTGGGTAGGTTCTCCCAATCAAGTATTGCTCAGGGGAAACCAGTGTGTCTCTCACCATAGTGACACTGGCACTTGTATCCCTCAGAGCTTCTATCCTAGTTCCATTAATCCAAGGGTATTGTAAGTACTTTTTTAAGTTGGGTGGCCTCACAGCTATAGTGGCAAACTCAACTTCCCCTTCTGAAACTAGAACTGCTTCAGTGTGCAACCCGATTTGCTCTTGAAACACTGTTAATCCCATCTGGAGACTTGCTACCCCAGGAGTAGCTGTAGTAGAACTAGAGGCCCTCTTGTTTGGGCAAGCAGCATCTCCATTTAGGTGTCCCGACTTTCTACAGCTGTTACACCAGGTCTTTAAAGGATCAACGTTCTTTCCCCTGTACCTATTATTGGACTGGGAAGAGTGTTGGGTCCCACCCCCCCTGTGCAGGTTTTTGGCGCCCTTTAGAAGACTCAGGCTTTTTGTCTTGGGGAGTCTCACCACCTTTCCCATGGGGAGATTTTGTAACCCCTTTCTTTTGGTCACCCCCAGTGGTTGTTTTTATCACCCTTGTCTTGACCCTGTGGTCTGCCTTCTTTCCCAATTCTTGGGGAGAAATTAGACCTAGATCTACCAAATGCTGATGTAACTTTCTTCTGATAGATACTTCTGCCTGTGAATTCCACACCTTATGATTCCTCACCTTATGAATACCCCTGCACCAGCATTCGGTGGGAAATTCTTTCCTAGCTCTCCCACGTCAACGAAGACATCACAATAGTACGGCTCTGCATGCGACACCATATGACGTCATCGGAGCCATAAGAGGACCTCGTCGGCGTGCTGACGTCATTTCCCTTTTTTCCGCGCCGTCGACGCTTAACGGTTTTTCTTAGGGCTCTCCATTTTCTTTGAGGAAAACATTGTATCTCTTGTTGGTTCCTGATGGCTACTTCCAGGAAGACCGGATTTAAACCCTGCAGAGAGTGTGGCGGGCATATGTCAATCACGGACCCGCATGAAGATTACCTCTGGTGTTTATCTTCGGATCATGACGTCGAGGAGTGTCGAAGCTGCAGGAAGATGAATCCGAAGGCCATTAAGGAGCATGAAGCTAAGTTGTTTATGGCCAAAGCCAAAAAGGAGAAGAGAGGTCGTAAGAGGGCGAAGTCTTCGTCGTCCCATACATCGAAGTTGAGGAAACATAAGAAGTCCAAGAGGAGGCATGGCTCTCGACACCGTTCTTCGAAGACCAGGGCCTCGAGGTCGAGGTCGCCGACTCCGGCTGAACGGCCTCGAAGGAAGGACTTAGTTTCTCCATCTCCTTCTCCTCAGGTGACGCTGGTTCCATCTCCGGCTCCGGTATCGCCGGCTTCGAAAGGCTCTTTGCAGCATGAAGACTCACCGACTCCAGTGATGTCTCCGGTGCCTAGGGAGGCGACTCCAGGCCGGGTGTCTTCTCCGGTGCGGGCGCCGTCCCCGGCTCCGCACCCTCCAGCTCGACCTCAGGAAGGTACGGATCCATATCCTGCTTTTTCTGCTCCTGGGTCAGACTCTTCGCATTTCCTTAATGCGATGTTTGGCATGTTTGCCAGGGCCTCTGCTCCATCCGGTGCGCCTTTGGGCCCCGTGGGTCCTTTGGCCTTTAACTTGGGTGTTCCTCAATTTTATCCTCAGGCACCCTTTATGCCTTTCTTGCCGTCGACTTCGGCTTGGCATTTCCCGATGCCGAGGTCCTCCACTTCAGCTCCATGGACTCCTTCGGCTGTTGACTCGGCTCCGCCTCGAGTTCGATCGGCGTCGAGATTCGAAGCCGATGCTCTTCCGTCGACCTCGTTGATGGCTTCACCGAATTCGCATGTGGCGCCGCCGACGCCGATTCCTAAACAGCGCTCTAGGAGAGAGGCGCAGAGGATCCTTAAAGAGGAGTAGTATGCACAGAATCAGGAGGAAGGGGAGATCGTTGATTTTATGGATGAGTTTTAGGGCATCCGTGAGGCTAGTGGATTGGATACTTCTCCTGAGTATAATCTCCCACCTGCTAATGCTGGTGCTGTGCAAGACATTGCTCCTTATCATGTGGTCATAAGGAAGGCGGCTGATTTGCTTGGTTTACAGCTTCCCTCGGCTGTGGTGAAATCTAATATTCTTATGGAGGTTCTTAATACTTCTTCTTCCACTACTGAACCGTTGCTTCCCTTTACGGATGCTTTGACGGAACCAATAATGGAGGTGTGGCAGAAGCCTTTGTCTGCTCCTGCGGTTTCTCGCTCCATCGCTAGAAGGTACAGGCCTGCTCCTTGTGATCCAGCTTTTTTATCCTCTCATCCTACGCCGGAAAGTCTAGTTGTCCAGGCTTCTTGTTCGAAGCAATCTTCTGGTTCTTTCCCTACCATTCTTGGTGATAGGGATTCTAAAAAGATGGAGCAGGCGGCAAAGAAGGTGTTCTCTTCTTCAAGTATTGCTCTTAAATCCAGTAATACTACCTGTCTTCTTGGAAGTTATATCCATGCTGTAATGGACTCGGTCATGCAGCTAGCTACTAAGTTACCTGAGGAGGATCGGGCTAATTTCATGGAAGTCCTTTCTGATTTGCAGGCTGCGACACGTCAGGTGATTCAATCAGGCCTGGACACTGCTGACTTTGTAGCTCGTTTGATGGGATCTTCGTGGCTGCAAGGAGGGAGGCTTGGTTTTGTTCGTCTGGTTTCTCACCTGATGTTCAGGCGACTTTGCTGGATTTGCCCTTTGATTGGTCAAAGCTCTTTTGTTCAAAGGCGAACTCTGCCTTAGAGCATTGTAAGCACAGCAGGGCTACTGCAAGGTCTCTAGGCCTCCAGGTGCAGTCAAAGAGTACGGCTACAAGCGGCATCGTGGATTTGGGAGATCGGCTTCCTTTCGTGGCCTTCAGCAATCTCAAAAAGGCCAGCAACAGCAGAATCCCTTTTACAAGTCATACAGAGGGAGGAATAAAAGAGGCCTCAGGGGTGCAGCTCGACAACAATCATTCTCCTCCTCTTCCTCTACTTCCCCTCCCGCCACCGTTGGTACATCAGGAAAGCAGTTCTAGATCCCCCATTTTAGAACATGTTGGTCCAGTTGAAGGTCGGGTGTCCCATTTTCTACAGGAGTGGAGACTGATCTCGTCAGATCATTGGGTCTTGAATCTTGTAGAGAATGGGTACGCCCTCCCCTTTTTGGAGTTTCCTCCTCCTTACCCTCCTCGCCAGGGTTGGTGCTCAGAGGACCACTTACTGCTTTTACAGCAGGATGTTCTTACCTTGCTACAGAAAGGTGCGATAGAGGTGGTTCCGGAGCAGGAAAGGGGTCAGGGTTGCTACTCCCGGTATTTCCTGATTCCCAAAAAGGACGGTCGCTTAAGGCCAATCCTGGACCTCAGGATTTTGGACCTTTACCTCAGACAGGAGAAGTTCAAAATGTTGACCTTGGCTCAGGTTCTTCTTGCGCTGCAACAGGAAGACTGGATGGTGTCCATCGATCTACAGGATGCGTATTTTCATCTTCCCATCCTGAGGTCGCATCGGACGTATCTCCGATTCACGGTAGGATCGCAACATTATCAGTTTGCGGTTCTTCCGTTCGGTCTTACTTCGCACCTCGAGTCTTTACAAAGGTGATGGCAGTGGTAGCAGCTCATCTCAGAAGGTCAGGGGTTCCTGTTTTCCCCTACCTGGACGACTGGCTGTTGAAAGCGGAGTCTCCAGAGTTGGTTTCTCGCCACTTGCAGGTAACAGCTCATCTGTTATTCAGTTTGGGTTTTTCGATAAATGTACCCAAGTCTCACCTGGTGCCTTCTCAGCGCAGCCTGTTCGCTTCCTGCATTCTGTTGGTCAACCATGCACGCTGACACATGAGGGCACTCCAGTGGTGCCTACGAAGGCAGTGGTATCAGCACAACCGAGATCTCGGGGAGAAGATCAAAATCTCCAGAGAAGCTGCAGCGGAGTTGATTTGGTGGAGTGTGCAGGGCAACCTGTCTCAAGGAAAGCCCTTTCAGCCTCCACCACCGGTGGCCATGGTGATCACGGATGCCTCCACTCTAGGGTGGGGTGCTCATCTGAAGGATCTGGAGGTCAAAGGTCTTTGGTCTCCAGAGGAAAGGTTGCTTCACATCAACCTTCTGGAATTGCGATACGTTTGGCACTAAAGGCCTTCCTCCCTTCCCTTCGCCGTCAGTCGGTTCAGGTCTTGACAGACAACACTACCGCGATGTGGTATATCAACAAACATGGAGGTGTAGGGTCGTTTCGTCTCTGTCGAGAGGCTCTGTGGCTCTGGTCCTGGGCTCAGAACCATAGGATTTGTGTGTTTGCAAATCATCTGGCCGGTGTGCTGAATGTTCGTGCGATCAGTCTCAGTCGGCGTTACTCGGCCGATTACGAGTGGCGGCTTCATCCAGAGGTGGGCCATCGCATCTTTCAGATGTGGGGGTCTCCTCGGTTGGACCTGTTTGCCACTCACGAGAACGCGCACTGCCCTTCGTTCTGCATTCTTCAGTATCCAATGCAGTTAGCGCTGGGGGACGCGTTTCCGTTGGATCAGAGCTCGCAACTCCTTTACGCGTTTCCTCCCATACCCTTGATTGCTCGGGTTCTGAGGAAGATTCGCCAAGACCGGGCCCAAGTTATATTAATTGCCCCGGATTGGCCAAGAAGGGTGTGGTACACAGATCTACTTCACCTCTCATCGCACCCTCCACTCCATCTCCCTCTCAGGGCAGACCTCCTCTCGCAGTCGCAATGGCAGGTTCTACACCCCCACCTCCAGAGCCTGCACCTTCATGCCTGGAGATTGAACGGGGCAACCTGAGTTGCTTATCTCTCCCGCCGGTTATAGTGGATGTTATTTTATCGTCCACGCGACACTCCACTAAGTCAGTTTACTCTTCTAGATGGTCCAGATTTGTTAGGTGGTGTGGAGAGAGAGACATTGACCCTTTGAAGGCCCGTTTGTCTAATATTCTGGAGTTTTCACTTTCTTTGGCACAGCAAGGTTGTACTGTAGCCACTGTTAAGGGCTATTTGTTGGCCTTGTCGGCTTTTCTATGTTTGCCGGACCAGCCGTCTTTATTTAAGTCCCCCATTGTCATGAGGTTCATTAACACCTTCTGTGCCCATGACGAGATGGTCTCGTCATGGAGCACAGTCGCGCTGTGCCCATGACGGGACCATCTCGTCATGACACCCACCCACGGGGGAAGCGCTGGCGCTCCCCCCGTGAGTGGTCGATCTTTTTTTTTTAACTGGGAAGGCAGGGGAAGACCTTCCCCTGCCTCCCCCCGCCCCCCTCCCCCGCGTCATCACATCATTGGAGGTGTACCCTTTGCTCTCGAAGGCGCAGGAATCCATTTGCTTCCTGCGCGTCGGAGAGTAAAGGTGAGTTTTGGGGCTGGGGAGGGGGGATTTTAGCGATCGGTGGGTGCTGCTAGCGTGGGGGGGGGCGAAATAAAGTAAGACAGAGGGGTTGCAAAGTGCCCAGATTGATTTTATTTGCATCCAAATACACCAGCATCACAGAGTTTGCCAGTGAAGTGCTACTTTCGTTTTCTCGTCTAACTTTGAACAGCATTGTTGTTCCCAGGGAGGGGCGAAATAAAGTAAGACATAGGGGTTGCAAAGTGGCCAGATTGATTTTATTTACATCCAAATTCACCTGCATCACAGAGTTTGCCAGTGAAGTGCTACTTTCGTTTTCTCGTCTTCCTTTGAACAGCATTGTTGTTCCCAGGGGAGGGCGAAATAAAGTAAGACATAGGGGTTGCAAAGTGGCCAGATTGATTTTATTTACATCCAAATTCACCCGCATCACAGAGTTTGCCAGTGAAGCGCTACTTTCGTTTTCTCGTCTTCCTTTGAACAGCATTGTTGTTCCCAGGGGGGGCGAAATAAGGTAAGACAGAGGGGTTACAAAGTGGCCAGATTGATTCTATTTGCATCCAAGTACACCAGCATCAGAGTTTGCCAGTGAAGTGCTACTTTCGTTTTCTCGTCTTCCTTTGAACAGTATTGTTGTTCCCAGGGGGGGGCGAAATAAAGTAAGACAGAGGGGTTGCAAAGTGGCCAGATTGTTTTTTTTAATTTTACATCCAAATACACCAGCATCACAGAGTTTGCCAGTGAAGTTCTACTTTCGTTTTCTCGTCTTCCTTTGAACAGCATTGTTGTTCCCAGGGAGGGGCGAAATAAAGTAAGACATAGGGGTTGCAAAGTGGCCAGATTGATTTTATTTACATCCAAATTCACCAGCATCACAGAGTTTGCCAGTGAAGCGCTACTTTCGTTTTCTCGTCTTCCTTTGAACAGCATTGTTGTTCCCAGGGGGGGCGAAATAAAGTAAGACATAGGGGTTGCAAAGTGGCCAGATTGATTTTATTTACATCCAAATTCACCAGCATCACAGAGTTTGCCAGTGAAGCGCTACTTTCGTTTTCTCGTCTTCCTTTGAACAGCATTGTTGTTCCCGGGGGGGGCGAAATAAAGTAAGACATAGGGGTTGCAAAGTGGCCAGATTGATTTTATTTACATCCAAATACACCAGCATCACAGAGTTTGCCAGTGAAGCGCTACTTTCGTTTTCTCTTCTTTCTTTGAACAGCATTGTTGTTTCCAGGGGGGGCAAAATAAAGTAAGACGGAGGGGTTGCAAAGTGGCTAGATTGTTTTTTTTTACATCCAAATACACCAGCATCACAGAGTTTGCCAGTGAAGTGCTACTTTCGTTTTCTCGTCTTCCTTTGAACAGCATTGTTGTTTCCAGGGTGGGAGAGTGTACCATTCCTGGAGGTACTGCAATACCTGGTTGATGGGTGAATTGGAAAACACAATGTGCACCATGGCTCTGTGTTTATGGATGTGGTCTACCATACTGCTTATGTTTTGTAAGGATGTAAGCAATGGACAGTGAAACGGTTCCCTTCAGGGCCCTCTAGTCATGTCCATAACTTTTCAGGTGAAACCACTCGCTGATTTCTGAATAGTTAGTGAGAGATCGTTTAGGTAACCATGTTGTTTCTGCTTACATTTCACATGCTTTGCATTCCCTATGAGTGGTTGCTTTTTTTAGGCAGCATATTACTCTTATCAAGTGCATAATTTGAATTGAGCCACATCCAATTGTTTATAGCGGGCACAATTAGGTTACAGCTGAAGACAGTGCGAGTTTCAGTGGGCAAGTATGGTGTTCAGTGGGGATGTGGCACTATGGCCAGAGCTGTGGAATTTGGAACTGGGGAACCGGGTTCCGCATTCATGACCAGTCCACCACACCACTGTACTGAGGGAGCACATTCCCATGCTAGACCGTAGAAGGCCCCACTAGACCTTAGAAGGCTTGATGTCTTAGCACAAGCAGGTGTACCCTAGTGGTGTCAATTGTGGGTTAACCTTGAAGGCCTGTCCACCACAATCCATACTGAAGTCCATCTCAAATTTCCCACCTCCCAGCGTTCCCCTGGGTCTCCCGGTAAAAATGGTGCCTCACTTGTGTGGGAGGCCCAAGTACCCGCGACAGACAAGGGCCCAAAACGTAGTGAGGTGACATCAAAATTGCCTATCTCAAAACCACCTGGTTTTGCAAGGGGGGACTTCTGGGTTTTTGGCCCGGTGCTCGGCGGCCATCTAGGGAAACCTACCAAACCCATACATTTCTGAAAACTAGACACCCGGGGGCTTCCAGGGAGGTATGGCTTGCGTGGATCCCCCAACGTTTCCTTACCCAGAATCCCCTGCAAACCTCAATTTTAGCTGAAAAAAATCACTTTTTTCACACATTTTTGTGTGGGAAAGTTGTGGCATCACCAGGCTCACTCAAATTTCCCACCTCCCAGCGTTCCCCTGGGTCTCCCGGTAAAAATGGTGCTTCACTTGTGTGGGAGGCCCAAGTACCCGCGACCGGCAAGGGCCCAAAACGTAGTGAGGCGACATCAAAATTGCCTATCTCGGCGGAGGAGCCTAGCGCGCAACCAAGATGGCCGCGTAGGTGCGAGGCTCCCGAGGACCTCTGCGACCTCCTGAATTAATCCTGGCTATATCCTGTCCTTTTTGAGGGGACTGTGTCAGTGATCCCGAGCTGAGGCGCCACCCGTTTTCCGTGTTCGAATCGGACCCCGAACACCGGCGGGAGCGCCGATCGAAGGTTGCGGCCTTCCCCGTGCCGGCCCCCCGGATTGGAGTAGTGGGGCGATCCGGGGACAAAGTGAACAACAGCGGCGGGCACGGCTGGGCGACTCGCGTACCCCGCGCTTTCACTTTCACTTTTGCTCCCTCCTCGCCTCCAGCGAGGTAGGGTCGCGAAGCGGGGTGCGGTGGTGTGGTCTTGTCCAGGTGCCCGGCTGACCCGCCTGCTGTGGATCGTCCTGCGGTGCGGTGGCCGCCCTCCCCCCCCCGGACCCCGTGAACGGGTCTATCGGCCCTTTCGAGGAGATTGGCACGACGGTGGGAAAGCAAGCATGTCCACCAAACAAGATGGCGACCGGGCGAAGGTGAAGACGACCCGCCGTGGCCCGGCGCACCAATCCAACAGTATGGACCGCTACACTCTCCAGAAGGGATCTCCGGAGACATCGCGCACGTCCCCGGCGGGCCTGACGGAGACGCCTGCCCAGCCGGTGGACCTGACCCTCCGGGACGTCATGGGCGCCATCGCGGAGATGAAGGCCTCGGTGGACCAGCGCTTCGACACCCTAGCGCAAAAGATAGACTCGGTCCTTGTGGATGTGAGCCTGGTGAGGGCCGACCTCTCTAAGACTAATGACCGGGTCGATTCCCTGACCCACACCACAACGGGCCTCGAGACAGATGTGGCGGCCCTCCAAAAGGAGGTGCGCCGGCTTGGCCAGGCGAGCGCCCTGATGGACCGGCGACTGGAGGACTCAGACGGTCGGGCCAGGAGGAATAATGTTCGTATTGTGGGGGTGCCGGAGGGACGAGAGGCGGAGGCCGCCGACCTTTTTGTGGAAGATCTAATCCTTACCCATCTGCAGCCCCGGGGCCTGAGTAAGCTTTTTGCGGTTGAGCGTGCTCACCGAGTCCCTGGGGGCAGGCCGAAGGCCGGTGCCCCGCCGCGGCCTCTCATTGCCCGGATTTTTAATTTTCGGGACAGGGACGCTATCCTGCAGACCTCCAGGCAACAGGGACCGGTCAAGCTTGACAACATGGATGTGCGTTTCTACCCAGACTTTACTCCGGCGGTCCAAAAGCAGAGACTCAGTTTTCTCGGTGTTAAACGTCGCCTGCGGGACCTGAACCTAAAGTACTCAATGCTCTTTCCAGCTAAGCTAAGGGTGGAGGTGGAAGGTCGCACGCACTTCTTTGATCGCCCCGAGGCGGCTGGGGACTGGTTGGACACTCTGCCTGATGATCGGGGCCGGGGGGGTGGGGGGGGTGCGGGCGGTGAAGAGGGCCTGCTGGATCAGAATTAAGGGGTGAATAATAGGCCCTGCTCGGGACAATACTTCTTTACCATTCCTCGATCGTGTATGTTCCCCTCCTATGGAGGTCGTACGGGGTCTGTTGGGGGCTTCCCTCCTCCTCTGGGGTACTAGTTAGTCTTTCTCTATGGGGCGACAGGCACACTGCACTTTGGGGGGGCTGACTGGGCTCATGCAGGGGTGCAGGGAGGGGGGAGTTCTGCTGGGATGGGGGGGTGGGGGGGGTGTGTTGTTTGTTTGCACCGCAAGGCAAACCCTTTACTGTATTGCTGTTCTCGAAATGCTCTGTGGGGGACGACTGATTGCTTCTACGTATGATGGGGGGTAGGGACTTGGCTGTGTTGTCCTGGAATGTTAACGGCCTGGGGGATCGGATTAAGCGTGGTGTGGTCCTGCAGTTCCTGAAACGTATATCGCCAGATGTTGTCTTCTTGCAGGAGACACACCTTATAGGTAACTCCTTCCATGCCATGAATCGGCGGGGCTATCGTTTGGTGGCCCACTCGGGCTTCACTTCGGGGTCGCGGGGGGTGGGTATCATGATCAAGAACTCACTTCCGCTGGAGATTGATGAGGTGCGCCATGACGAGAGGGGACGTTACACTGTCCTGGTGGGTAGAATGGAGGGTAGAGTGATTGTTCTCATGTCAGTGTACGTCCCGCCTGGGTTACAAGCTACTACATTTGCGGACCTGGGGCGCCTCCTCCTGGACCTCCCGGGTGGCCTGCTGGTGGTCGGGGGGGGACTTCAATGCGGTAGTTTCTGGGTCTATGGATCGTCACCCCCCTAGGGACCTCCCCCGGGCACAGGCGTGGCTGTCAGGCCTTTTAGACACACTGGGCCTGGTGGATTGCTGGCGACTAAAGCACCCTACGCAGCTGCAATACACTTTCCACTCGGGCGCCCATGGTAGCCTCTCGCGACTTGACTACATCCTGGTCCCGGCAGCCCACGCTGGGAGGGTAGGAGAGGTGTGCCATCTGGCGCGGGGTATTTCGGATCACTCCCCATTACTGTTACATTTTGATGTCTTCCCGAGGGGGGAGGGCAGGGTGGCCCCAATCAATGCATGGTACTTACGAGACCCCACTATTCGTGCCGACTTGATTAAATCCTTACAGCGCTATTTTGACGAGAATGTGGGGTCTGTCCCTTCGGCCATCTCCCTGTGGGAGGCCTTTAAGGTAGTCCTCAGAGGGGAGGCCCTCTCCTTTATCTCCCATGCCCGGAGGCGTGAGCGGGAGGAGGTGACCCGGGTGGAGGCCGAGATTGTGGAACTGGAGGGTGACCTGGGGAGCGGGGTAACGGATGCCAAGTGGCATGTTTTGCACCTCAAGCAGGCGGCCTATAGGGCCCTCGTCACGGAGGCGGCCAGGGGCCTCAGTAGAGAGCAACAGGGACGATTGTATGATGTGGGCGATAAGGCGGGTAAATTGATTGCGTGGTTGGATAAGAGGGAGAGAGCGAGTCGTGTGGTTCCTTTGATTGAGAGGATGGATGGGACGAGTGTCACTGAGCCGGAAGCCATCGTCTCCTGCTTCGCGGATTACTTCCGCGAGGTGTACTCCCCGGTTTCCCCCTGTTCGGAGGACGATTCCCATTCCCTGCTTCGGGACATAGCGCTGCCCTCCCTTTCGGTGGAGGACAGGGATTCGCTGGACGCTCCTCTCACCTCGGACGAAATTGCCCTGGCTATTCGCTCGGTCGCATCCGGCAAGGCCATGGGCCCTAATGGTCTCCCCATCGAGCTTTACAAGCTACGCCCGGATGTACTAGCGCCCCACCTGCGCGCGATGTTCCTGGCGGCCCACTCGCAGGGTTCCCTCCCGCCGGACCAGCGTCTGGCCACGATTGTGGTGATACACAAGGAGGGGAGACCCCGTGAGCGGGTCACATCCTACAGGCCAATTTCGCTCTTGAACGCGGAACCCAAAATCCTCGCCAAGGTGTTGGCCAACCGGTTGGTCGGTGTGGTGGGCGACTTGGTCCACCAAGACCAATCTGGATTTATACCCCATCGCAACACGGCTCTTAATCTGCGACGCTTGCACGGGGTGCTCGCGCGTGTCCCGTTTGTGCGGGAGCCGGCCATCTTGGCATCCTTAGACGCCACCATGGCGTTTGACACGCTTGAATGGCCATACATCTGGGCGATGCTGGCGAAATTCGGATTTGGCCCGGGGTTCATTAGCTGGGTCAAATTGCTGTATTCGGGCCCACTGGCGCAGGTGGTGGTGAATGGGCGAGTCTCAGCCCCATTCGAGCTGGGGCGGGGCACGCGCCAGGGTTGCCCCTTGTCGCCGCTCCTGTTTGCACTGGCCTTGGAGCCCTTGGCGGAGTGGCTACGGTGGCACCCTTCTATCCGTGGTCTCCGCTGGACCCCTGAGTATGAGGACCGCGTGTCCCTCTACGCCGACGATATCCTTTTGTATCTCGCCTCCCCGCGCAAATCGCTGATAGTCCTGGTTGATGTTTTGCGCTCCTTCGGGCGTAACTCAGGCCTTGTCATCAACTGGGCGAAATCCTGCGTATATGTGCTTTCCGGGGAGGCTCCGGCCCTACCGCGTGACTGCCCGATCCAGATTGCCTCCCAGGGGTTCCGGTACCTGGGTATATATATCACTCTAGACCCGGAGGCCCGCTATGAGCGGAACTTGATGCCCCCCCTCCAGCGCTTGCGAGAGGATGTCGCGCGTTGGCGGCGTCTTCCGCTCTCGCCACTTGGCCGAGCGGCCTTGTTTAAGATGATGTCCTTGCCGCGCTTTCTGTACGCCCTCCAGAACACTATGGACTTGGTACCAGCGCGCTACTTCCGCGAGGTGGAGGGCCTGCAGCGACGCCTGTTCTGGGACGGGAGGCCGCGTATTGCTCTGGCCAAATTGACGCTCCCGTGGTACGATGGGGGGGTCGCCCTCCCGGACATTAAGCGGTATTACTGGGCCTCCCAGCTAGCTGCAATCAATCATGGCCTTTACGGGCCCGCCTTGAACCCGGCATTTGAAATGGACAGGATGCTCCTGCCCGGTGGCGATTATAATCGAGCGCTCTATTCGGGCACGCCCGACTCCCGTCTGACGGGACCGACGCGTGTCATGGTGCGTGTATGGCACGCGGCTAATGCAGCTATGGGGTGGAAGGACCGTTTGACCCGGGCGTCACCGCTATATGCGTCTGAGAGGTTGGGCTCCCTGTGGACATCGAAGGGCTTCGAGAAGTGGGACACGATCGGAATCAGCACGGTGGGAGATCTCTGGACGAGGGGGGGTTTCAAGACTTTTGAGATGCTGCAGACGGAGTTTCAGCTGCAAGGCAGTGAGTACTTTCGATACTTACAAGTCCGCCACGCGCTGGCCTCCGTCTTCCCGGATGTTGCGTCCATACCGGAGTCCTCCCCCCTGGAGGACAGGGTGCTGGATGGCCATGTGCCAGACAGCACGATCTCCCTTATATATAAAAAACTGATCAATGACAGATCGTGCCTGCTGACTGGCCTCCGCGAGGCCTGGGTTGCCGATGGGCTGGAGCTGGACGACGAGGATTGGATCTCCGCGGTGGCCTCTCCGAAGGAGGTGGCCATCCCGGCTCGCCTTCGTTTCGTCCAGCTTAAGATCCTTCACCGGGTTTACGTCACGGGGCCGAGGCTTCTACGTATGGGCTTTGCTGGTGACGGATTGTGTAAGCGCGGCTGTGGTGCTTTGGCAACTTTTATGCATATACTGTGGGAGTGCCCGAAAGTGGAGCGATTCTGGCGTGGTGTGCATGAGGTTTTGCGTGTGGTTACGCGTGTTGCACTGCTGCCTGAAGCGAGGAGATGCTTGCTGAATGTGTGGGAACCAAATGATTATTCGGTCCCGCAGACGCGGTGGGTGACTCTGGGATACATGATAGCGAAGCGTGACATTGCCCAGCTGTGGGGATCCCAGAGGCCCCCGGCGGTGTTGGCCTGGAAAGAACATATGGATTGGTGTATGTTTCGTGAAAAAGTAGTGTATGTGGCGAGGGGTAAGCCTGGGGCGTGGGTGAAAATCTGGGGCCCCTGGAACGCCTACCGTGGGGGTATTTGTGAGCCGCCACTCCTACCGGCAGCCTCGCCAGCCCCATCTCCTTAGCCGACCCCCTCCCTCAGCCGTGGGCACGTGGCTCCACAGTCCCTGCTATACTCCAATTCCCCTCTTCAGAGTTTTGCTGCTGGTTAGGATCCCCCATTTACGGAGCATGTACTGTCACTTGGATCGCGGGTTGCCTTGCGGGTGTGGTTTTTTTGTGTTGTTCTGTTTGACAAAAGGAAACCGTATTGTGGCCTAGGAGTTATGCGGCCTACGCTATTGATATCAACCGATTTGCCAATCTGCTCCGCCAAGAGACTCTCACTGTATGTATGTTATATGCCTTTTGCTACTCTAGCGGCCGGCCGGATGGTTGTAGGCCCATGCTTGTAACTTTTTCATCGTGCAATAAACGGTTTCAAAAAAAAAAAAAAAAAAAAAAAAAAATTGCCTATCTCAAAACCACCTGGTTTTGCAAGGGGGGTCACCTGGGTTTTTGGCCCGGTGCTTGGCGGCCATCTAGGGAAACCTACCAAACCCATACATTTCTGAAAACTAGACACCCGGGGGCTTCCAGGGAGGTATGGCTTTCGTGGATCCCCCAACGTTTCCTTACCCAGAATCCCCTGCAAACCTCAATTTTAGCTGAAAAAATCACTTGTTCGAGGCATATGAGCTGCAGATTGTACACTGTGCATAGATCGCCATCTGGTGTTGGGCCCGGATGTTTGCAGTTTGTTTTTGTTCTTTGGACAGTCTTTGGAAGTCACGAGTTCGGTGACTCCTCCTTCGGTCCGTAGTGCGCATGGGCTTCGGCTCCATCCTCAGATTGTTTTTTTCCTCGATCGGGCTCGGATGTGATACTTCGTGCTCCGGCTTCGAACTTCTACGGTTCCAGCCTCGACGGAAAATCCTCGTTCATCGAGTTTCTTCATTCCACATTGCTCAAACAGGAGGTGATCTCCCTCCTCCAAAAACACGCTATAGAGCAAGTCCCCTTCAATCAACAAAATTTAGGGGTCTACTCTCTGTATTCTCTAATCCCGAAAAAAGACGGGACCCTGAGGCCCATTCTGGACCTCCGGCCTCTAAATGCATACATACATTCGGACCATTTCCACATGGTCACCCTGCAACAAGTCCTCCCACTCCTCTGTCAGGGAGACTTTCTCACTACCTTGGATCTAAAAGACGCATACTTCCATATTCCAATACACCCTTCTCACAGGAAGTACCTCAGGTTTGTGGTGGACGGTCAGCATTACCAATTCACGGTTCTCCCCTTCGGGGTCACCACCGCACCACGGGTGTTTACCAAATGCCTAGCTGTAGTAGCAGCACACCTCAGACGTCAACATATTCACGTCTTCCCTTACTTAGACGACTGGCTGATAAAAGCCGCGTCCTACGAACAATGTGTGCAACAAACAAACAGCACCATCCAACTGCTCCACCAGCTAGGCTTCACGGTGAACTACCAAAAGTCCCACCTCATACCATCTCACACAAAGCAATATCTCGGGGCCACTATAGACACCTCCAAAGGTATAGCCTATCCCAACTCAGCCAGAATCGCAAGCATACAAGCCTTGCGC
Source organism: Triturus cristatus (assembly GCF_964204655.1). NCBI lineage: Eukaryota > Metazoa > Chordata > Amphibia > Caudata > Salamandridae > Triturus > Triturus cristatus. The sequence goes on along the minus strand of NC_140589.1, from coordinate 1,845,045,330 downwards.
CAAATGTTCATTCCTCAGCACTCTCTCCCAGCGAGAGTGTTCATGAAGCTAATAGGGATGATGGCATCTTGCATTTTCATAGTGCCCCATGCAAGACTCCACATGCGTCCACTTCAAGAGTGCCTAGCACGACAGTGGAACCAGGCCCAGGGTCAGCTGACGGATCTGGTGTTGGTGGACGGCCGCACTCATCACTCTCTGCAATGGTGGAACACCACAAACCTTTCCAAAGGGCGGCCGTTCCTGGACCCGGTTCCCCAGGTGATACTAACAGCGGACGCACCGCTCTCCGGCTGGGGAGCGCACCTCCTACACCTCACAATGCAAGGTCTATGGACGCCACAGCAAAAATTGCTCCACATCAACCATCTGGAGCTCTTGGCGATCTTTCTAGCCCTAAAATCCTTTCAAAAACTGATTTCAGCCAAAGCAGTCCTCATTCGCACAGACAATATGACTGCAATGTATTATATTCAAAAACAGGGGGGGGACACTCTCCCCAGCTCTCCCGCTTAGCCCAGAGCATATGGAGATGGGCAATTCCACAAAACATCTATCTCCTGGCACAGCACGTTCCAGGCATACAAAACACCATGGCAGATCTGCTCAGCAGACAAACGCAACAAATACACGAATGGGAACTGCATCCACAAGTTCTTCGCCCATTCTTCCACAAGTGGGGGCATCCTCAGATAGACCTCTTCGCCACCCACGAAAACAAAAAATGCCCAAGCTTCGCCGCCAGATACCCACACCCATTGTCCAAAGGCAATGCGATATGGATGAACTGGTCAGGCAGATTTGCATACGCCTTTCCACCTCTCCCACTAATTCCATTAGTGGTCAGGAAACTGCAACAGCACTCTCTCACGCTCATTCTCGTAGCCCCAACATGGGCCAGGCAGCCGTGGTACACCACACTACTACAGCTCTCAGTGGTACCACACCAAAAACTGCACCTGTCCCCATGCCTCCTAACTCAGAACCATGGAGAAATCAGACACCCGGACCCAGCGCAGCTCAACCTTGCGATCTGGCTCCTGAAATCTTAGAATTTGGATACCTTAACCTTCCCCCTGACTGCATGAATATTATCAAGGAAGCCAGACGTCCTACCACTCGAGCATGCTATGCCGCAAAGTGGAAGAGATTTGTTGTTTACTGCCGTAACAATACAATCAACACTTTAGATGCATCCATACAACACATTATATGCTATCTACTCCATCTTCTAAGGTGTAACCTGGCATATTCTTCCATACGCCTACACCTAGCAGCGATCGCGGGCCCAAGTTATATTAATTGCCCCGGATTGGCCAAGAAGGGTGTGGTACACAGATCTACTTCACCTCTCATCGCACCCTCCACTCCATCTCCCTCTCAGGGCAGACCTCCTCTCGCAGTCGCAATGGCAGGTTCTACACCCCCACCTCCAGAGCCTGCACCTTCATGCCTGGAGATTGAACGGGGCAACCTGAGTTGCTTATCTCTCCCGCCGGATATAGTGGATGTTATTTTATCGTCCAGGCGACACTCCACTAAGTCAGTTTACTCTTCTAGATGGTCCAGATTTGTTAGGTGGTGTGGAGAGAGAGACATTGACCCTTTGAAGGCCCGTTTGTCTAATATTCTGGAGTTTTCACTTTCTTTGGCACAGCAAGGTTGTACTGTAGCCACTGTTAAGGGCTATTTGTTGGCCTTGTCGGCTTTTCTATGTTTGCCGGACCAGCCGTCTTTATTTAAGTCCCCCATTGTCATGAGGTTCATTAACACCTTCTGTGCCCATGACGAGATGGTCTCGTCATGGAGCACAGTCGCGCTGTGCCCATGACGGGACCATCTCGTCATGACACCCACCCACGGGGGAAGCGCTGGCGCTCCCCCCGTGAGTGGTCGATCTTTTTTTTTTTAACTGGGAAGGCAGGGGAAGACCTTCCCCTGCCTCCCCCCGCCCCCCTCCCCCGCGTCATCACATCATTGGAGGTGTACCCTTTGCTCTCGAAGGCGCAGGAATCCATTTGCTTCCTGCGCGTCGGAGAGTAAAGGTGAGTTTTGGGGCTGGGGAGGGGGGATTTTAGCGATCGGTGGGTGCTGCTAGCGTGGGGGGGGGGCGCAATAAAGTAAGACAGAGGGGTTGCAAAGTGCCCAGATTGATTTTATGTGCATCCAAATACACCAGCATCACAGAGTTTGCCAGTGAAGTGCTACTTTCGTTTTCTCGTCTAACTTTGAACAGCATTGTTGTTCCCAGGGGGGGGCGAAATAAAGTAAGACAGAGGGGTTGCAAAGTGGCCAGATTGATTTTATTTGCATCCAAGTACACCAGCATCAGAGTTTGCCAGTGAAGTTCTACTTTCGTTTTCTCGTCTTCCTTTGAACAGCATTGCTGTTCCCAGGGAGGGGCGAAATAAAGTAAGACATAGGGGTTGCAAAGTGGCCAGATTGATTTTATTTACATCCAAATTCACCAGCATCACAGAGTTTGCCAGTGAAGTACTACTTTCGTTTTCTCGTCTTCCTTTGAACAGCATTGTTGTTCCCAGGGGGGGGGCGAAATAAAGTAAGACATAGGGGTTGCAAAGTGGCCAGATTGATTTTATTTACATCCAAATTCACCCGCATCACAGAGTTTGCCAGTGAAGCGCTACTTTCGTTTTCTCGTCTTCCTTTGAACAGCATTGTTGTTCCCAGGGGGGGCGAAATAAGGTAAGACAGAGGGGTTACAAAGTGGCCAGATTGATTTTATTTGCATCCAAGTACACCAGCATCAGAGTTTGCCAGTGAAGTGCTACTTTCGTTTTCTCGTCTTCCTTTGAACAGTATTGTTGTTCCCAGGGGGGGCGAAATAAAGTAAGACAGAGGGGTTGCAAAGTGGCCAGATTGTTTTTTTTAATTTTACATCCAAATACACCAGCATCACAGAGTTTGCCAGTGAAGTTCTACTTTCGTTTTCTCGTCTTCCTTTGAACAGCATTGTTGTTCCCAGGGAGGGGCGAAATAAAGTAAAACATAGGGGTTGCAAAGTGGCCAGATTGATTTTATTTACATCCAAATTCACCAGCATCACAGAGTTTGCCAGTGAAGCGCTACTTTCGTTTTCTCGTCTTCCTTTGAACAGCATTGTTGTTCCCAGGGGGGGGCGAAATAAAGTAAGACATAGGGGTTGCAAAGTGGCCAGATTGATTTTATTTACATCCAAATTCACCAGCATCACAGAGTTTGCCAGTGAAGCGCTACTTTCGTTTTCTCGTCTTCCTTTGAACAGCATTGTTGTTCCCGGGGGGGGGCGAAATAAAGTAAGACATAGGGGTTGCAAAGTGGCCAGATTGATTTTATTTACATCCAAATACACCAGCATCACAGAGTTTGCCAGTGAAGCGCTACTTTCGTTTTCTCTTCTTTCTTTGAACAGCATTGTTGTTTCCAGGGGGGGCAAAATAAAGTAAGACGGAGGGGTTGCAAAGTGGCTAGATTGTTTTTTTTTACATCCAAATACACCAGCATCACAGAGTTTGCCAGTGAAGTGCTACTTTCGTTTTCTCGTCTTCCTTTGAACAGCATTGTTGTTTCCAGGATGGGAGAGTGTACCATTCCTGGAGGTACTGCAATACCTGGTTGATGGGTGAATTGGAAAACACAATGTGCACCATGGCTCTGTGTTTATGGATGTGGTCTACCATACTGCTTATGTTTTGTAAGGATGTAAGCAATGGACAGTGAAACGGTTCCCTTCAGGGCCCTCTAGTCATGTCCATAACTTTTCAGGTGAAACCACTCGCTGATTTCAGAATAGTTAGTGAGAGATAGTTTAGGTAACCATGTTGTTTCTGCTTACATTTCACATGCTTTGCATTCCCTATGAGTGGTTGCTTTTTTTAGGCAGCATATTACTCTTATCAAGTGCATAATTTGAATTGAGCCACATCCAATTGTTTATAGCGGACACAATTAGGTTACAGCTGAAGGCAGTGCGAGTTTCAGTGGGCAAGTATGGTGTTCAGTGGGGATGTGGCACTATGGCCAGAGCTGTGGAATTTGGAACTGGGGAACCGGGTTCCGCATTCATGACCAGTCCACCACACCACTGTACTGAGGGAGCACATTCCCATGCTAGACCGTAGAAGGCCCCACTAGACCTTAGAAGGCTTGATGTCTTAGCACAAGCAGGTGTACCCTAGTGGTGTCAATTGTGGGTTAACCTTGAAGGCCTGTCCACCACAATCCATACTGAAGTCAATCTCAAATTTCCCACCTCCCAGCGTTCCCCTGGGTCTCCCGGTAAAAATGGTGCCTCACTTGTGTGGGAGGCCCAAGTACCCGCGACAGACAAGGGCCCAAAACGTAGTGAGGTGACATCAAAATTGCCTATCTCAAAACCACCTGGTTTTGCAAGGGGGGACCTCTGGGTTTTTGGCCCGGTGCTCGGCGGCCATCTAGGGAAACCTACCAAACCCATACATTTCTGAAAACTAGACACCCGGGGGCTTCCAGGGAGGTATGGCTTGCGTGGATCCCCCAACGTTTCCTTACCCAGAATCCCCTGCAAACCTCAATTTTAGCTGAAAAAAATCACTTTTTTCACACATTTTTGTGTGGGAAAGTTGTGGCATCACCAGGCTCACTCAAATTTCCCACCTCCCAGCGTTCCCCTGGGTCTCCCGGTAAAAATGGTGCTTCACTTGTGTGGGAGGCCCAAGTACCCGCGACCGGCAAGGGCCCAAAACGTAGTGAGGCGACATCAAAATTGCCTATCTCAAAACCACCTGGTTTTGCAAGGGGGGTCACCTGGGTTTTTGGCCCGGTGCTCGGCGGCCATCTAGGGAAACCTACCAAACCCATACATTTCTGAAAACTAGACACCCGGGGGCTTCCAGGGAGGTATGGCTTGCGTGGATCCCCCAACGTTTCCTTACCCAGAATCCCCTGCAAACCTCAATTTTAGCTGAAAAAATCACTTGTTCGAGGCATATGAGCTGCAGATTGTACACTGTGCATAGATCGCCATCTGGTGTTGGGCCCGGATGTTTGCAGTTTGTTTTTGTTCTTTGGACAGTCTTTGGAAGTCACGAGTTCGGTGACTCCTCCTTCGGTCCGTAGTGCGCATGGGCTTCGGCTCCATCCTCAGATTGTTTTTTTCCGCGATCGGGCTCGGATGTGATACTTCGTGCTCCGGCTTCGAACTTCTACGGTTCCCGCCTCGACGGAAAATCCTCGTTCATCGAGTTTCTTCATTCCACATTGCTCAAACAGGAGGTGATCTCCCTCCTCCAAAAACACGCTATAGAGCAAGTCCCCTTCAATCAACAAAATTTAGGGGTCTACTCTCTGTATTCTCTAATCCCGAAAAAAGACGGGACCCTGAGGCCCATTCTGGACCTCCGGCCTCTAAATGCATACATACATTCGGACCATTTCCACATGGTCACCCTGCAACAAGTCCTCCCACTCCTCTGTCAGGGAGACTTTCTCACTACCTTGGATCTAAAAGACGCATACTTCCATATTCCAATACACCCTTCTCACAGGAAGTACCTCAGGTTTGTGGTGGACGGTCAGCATTACCAATTCACGGTTCTCCCCTTCGGGGTCACCACCGCACCACGGGTGTTTACCAAATGCCTAGCTGTAGTAGCAGCACACCTCAGACGTCAACATATTCACGTCTTCCCTTACTTAGACGACTGGCTGATAAAAGCCGCGTCCTACGAACAATGTGTGCAACAAACAAACAGCACCATCCAACTGCTCCACCAGCTAGGCTTCACGGTGAACTACCAAAAGTCCCACCTCATACCATCTCACACAAAGCAATATCTCGGGGCCACTATAGACACCTCCAAAGGTATAGCCTATCCCAACTCAGCCAGAATCGCAAGCATACAAGCCTTGCGCCAAATGTTCATTCCTCAGCACTCTCTCCCAGCGAGAGTGTTCATGAAGCTAATAGGGATGATGGCATCTTGCATTTTCATAGTGCCCCATGCAAGACTCCACATGCGTCCACTTCAAGAGTGCCTAGCACGACAGTGGAACCAGGCCCAGGGTCAGCTGACGGATCTGGTGTTGGTGGACGGCCGCACTCATCACTCTCTGCAATGGTGGAACACCACAAACCTTTCCAAAGGGCGGCCGTTCCTGGACCCGGTTCCCCAGGTGATACTAACAGCGGACGCACCGCTCTCCGGCTGGGGAGCGCACCTCCTACACCTCACAATGCAAGGTTTATGGACGCCACAGCAAAAATTGCTCCACATCAACCATCTGGAGCTCTTGGCGATCTTTCTAGCCCTAAAATCCTTTCAAAAACTGATTTCAGCCAAAGCAGTCCTCATTCGCACAGACAATATGACTGCAATGTATTATATTCAAAAACAGGGGGGGGGGACACTCTCCCCAGCTCTCCCGCTTAGCCCAGAGCATATGGAGATGGGCAATTCCACAAAACATCTATCTCCTGGCACAGCACGTTCCAGGCATACAAAACACCATGGCAGATCTGCTCAGCAGACAAACGCAACAAATACACGAATGGGAACTGCATCCACAAGTTCTTCGCCCATTCTTCCACAAGTGGGGGCATCCTCAGATAGACCTCTTCGCCACCCACGAAAATAAAAAATGCCCAAGCTTCGCCGCCAGATACCCACACCCATTGTCCAAAGGCAATGCGATATGGATGAACTGGTCAGGCAGATTTGCATACGCCTTTCCACCTCTCCCACTAATTCCATTAGTGGTCAGGAAACTGCAACAGCACTCCCTCACGCTCATTCTCGTAGCCCCAACATGGGCCAGGCAGCCGTGGTACACCACACTACTACAGCTCTCAGTGGTACCACACCAAAAACGGCACCTGTCCCCATGCCTCCTAACTCAGAACCATGGAGAAATCAGACACCCGGACCCAGCGCAGCTCAACCTTGCGATCTGGCTCCTGAAATCTTAGAATTTGGATACCTTAACCTTACCCCTGACTGCATGAATATTATCAAGGAAGCCAGACGTCCTACCACTCGAGCATGCTATGCCGCAAAGTGGAAGAGATTTGTTGTTTACTGCCGTAACAATACAATCAACACTTTAGATGCATCCATACAACACATTATATGCTATCTACTCCATCTTCTAAGGTGTAACCTGGCATATTCTTCCATACGCCTACACCTAGCAGCGATCGCTGCTTACCTGCAAAACAGACAACATTTGTCACTGTTCAGGGTGCCCGCTATTAAAGCCTTTATGGAAGGCCTTAAAGGCATAATTCCACCCAGGGCACCGCCTTCACCTGTATGGAATTTAAATGTAGTTCTTACAAGGCTCATGGGTCCGCCCTTCGAACCACTGCATAAATGCGAGCTACAGTTCCTCACCTGGAAAACAGCTTTTCTAGTAGCTATCACTTCCCTTAGAAGGGTTAGCGAAATACAAGCGTTCACTATACAGGAACCCTTCTTACAAATACATCACAGCAAAGTGATACTTCGTACCAATCCAAAATTTCTACCCAAGGTCATTTCCCCCTTCCATCTCAATCAATCGGTGGAATTACCTGTTTTTTTCTCGCAACCTCAATCTGTTGCGGAAAGGACTCTACATACAATTGATGTTAAGAGGGCTTTACTGTACTACATACAAAGAACGCAACTTTTCAGAAAGACTAAACAATTGTTTGTCTCCTTCTCTCCACCACATAAAGGCAACCCCATCTCTAAATCAGGGATAGCTAGGTGGATTGTAAAGTGCATACAAATTTGCTATCAAAAGGCAAAAAGAACATTATCTGTTCCACCTAAAGCCCACTCTACAAGAAAGTTAGGGGCTTCTATAGCTTTTCTAGGGAACATACCCTTAGATGACATCTGCAAAGCAGCCACATGGTCAACACCGCACACCTTCACAAAACATTACTGTGTAGACGTGCACTCCAAGCAACAAGCTAGTGTGGGCCAGGCTGTACTAAAGACATTATTTCAAACCGCTGCAACGGATACCGGTGGTCGCCGCTAAGGTTGGGTACTGCTATATAATCTATGCACAGTGTACAATCTGCAGCTCATATGCCTCGAACGGAATATGCTACTTACCAGTATGCATCTGTTCTTGGCATGTAGAGCTGCAGAGTTGTACACGCCCACCCGCCTCCCCGGCTACCTGTATCCGTTCCAGTCTATCTTATTTAGATACAACACACATGGGTTTCTCACTGTTATTACTACGCTCCATCATTTCCCTGCTGGCGAAAAACAATCTGATGATGGAGCCGAAGCCCATGCGCACTACGGACCGAAGGAGGAGTCACCGAACTCGTGACTTCCAAAGACTGTCCAAAGAACAAAAACAAACTGCAAACATCCGGGCCCAACACCAGATGGCGATCTATGCACAGTGTACAACTCTGCAGCTCTATATGCCAAGAACAGATGCATACTGGTAAGTAGCATATTCCTTTTCATACATTTTTGTGTGTGAAAGTTGTGGCATCACGGGGCTCCCTCAAATTTCCCACCTCCCAGCGTTCCCCTGGGTCTCCCGGTAAAAATGGTGCCTCACTTGTGTGGGAGGCCCAAGTACCCGCGACAGGCAGGGACCCAAAACGTAGTGAGGCGACATGAAAATTGCCTATCTCAAAACGACCTGGTTTTGCAAGGGGCGTCACTTGGGTTTTTGGCCCGGTGCTCGGCGGCCACCTAGGGAAACCTACCAAACCCACACATTTCTGAAAACTAGACACCCGGGGGATTCCAGGGAGGTATAGCTTGCATGGATCCCCCAACGTTTCCTTGCCCAGAATGCCCTGCAAACCTCAAATTTAGCTGAAAAAATCACCTTTTTCACACATTTTTGTGTGGGAAAGTTGTGGCATCACCGGGCTGACACAAATTTCCTACCACCCAGCGTTCCCCCGGGTCTCCCGATAAAAACGGTGCCTCACTCGTGTGGGAGGCCCAAGTACCCGCGACAGGCAAGGATCCAAAACGTAGTGCGCCTCAACAGGCAAGGGTCCTAAACGTAGTGCGCCTCACTACGTTTTGGACCCTTGCCCGTGGCGGGTCCTTAGGCCTCCCACACGAGTGAGGCACCGTTTTTATCGGGAGACCCGGGGGAACGCTAGGTGGTAGGAAATTTGTGTCAGCCCGGTGATGCCACAACTTTCCCACACAAAAATGCTGTGAAAAAGGTGATTTTTTTCAGCTAAATTTGAGGTTTGCAGGGCATTCTGGGTAAGGAAACGTTGGGGGATCCACGCAAGCCATACCTCCCTGGAATCCCCAGGGTGTCTAGTTTTCAGAAATGTGTGGGTTTGGTAGGTTTCCCTAGGTGGCCGCCGAGCCCAGGGCCAAAAACCCAAGTGACCCCCCTTGCAAAACCAGGTCGTTTTGAGATAGGCAATTTTCATGTCGCCTCACTACGTTTTGGGTCCTTGCCTGTCGCGGGTACTTGGGCCTCCCACACGAGTGAGGCACCGTTTTTATCGGGAGACCCGGAGGAACGCTGGGTGGTAAGAAATTTGTGTCAGCCCGGTGATGCCACAACTTTCCCACACAAAAATGTGTGAAAAAGGTGATTTTTTCAGCTAAATTTGAGGTTTGCAGGGCATTCTGGGTAAGGAAACGTTGGGGGATCCACGCAAGCCACACCTCCCTGGAATCCCCCGGGTGTCTAGTTTTCAGAAATATGTGGGTTTGGTAGGTTTCCCTAGGTGGCCGCCGAGCACCGGGCCAAAAACCCAAGTGACCCCCTTGCAAAACCAGGTCGTTTTGAGATAGGCAATTTTCATGTCGCCTCACTACGTTTTGGGTCCTTGCCTGTCGCGGGTACTTGGGCCTCCCACACGAGTGAGGCACCGTTTTTATCGGGAGACCCGGGGGAACGCTGGGTGGTAGGAAATTTGTGTCAGCCCAGTGATGCCACAACTTTCCCACACAAAAATGTGTGAAAAAGGGGATTTTTTTCAGCTAAATTTGAGGTTTGCAGGGCATTCTGGGTAAGGAAACGTTGGGGGATCCACGCAAGCCATACCTCCCTAGAATCCCCCGGGTGTCTAGTTTTCAGAAATGTGAGGTTTTGGTAGGTTTCCCTAAGTGGCCGCCGAGCACCGGGCCAAAAACCCAAGTGACCCCCTTGCAAAACGAGGTTGTTTTGAGATAGGCAATTTTCATGTCGCCTCACTTTCTTTTGGGCCCTTGCCTGTCGCGGGTACTTGGGCCTCCCACACGAGTGAGGCACCGTTTTTATCGGGAGACCCGGGGGAACGCTGGGTGGTAGGAAATTTGTGTCAGCCCGGTGATGCCACAACTTTCCCACACAAAAATGTGTGAAAAATATGATTTTTTCAGCTAAATTTGAGGTTTGCAGGGCATTCTGGGTAAGGAAACGTTGGGGGATCCACGCAAGCCATACCTCCCTGGAATCCCCCGGGTGTCTAGTTTTCAGAAATGTGTGGGTTTGGTAGGTTTCCCTAGGTGACCGCCGAGCACCGGGCCAAAAACCCAAGTGACCTCCCTTGCAAAACCAGGTCGTTTGGAGATAGACAATTTTGATGTCTCCTCAATTGGTTTTGGGCCCTTGCCTGACGCGGACACTAGGCCTACCCACGCAAGTGAGGTACCATTTTTCTCGTAAGACGTTGGGGAACGCGGAGTGGGTGGAAATTTGTGGATCCACGCAGATTCCGGAACTTTCCACCACAGAAATGTGGGGAAAATGTGTTTTTTTTGACAATTTTTTAGGTTTGCAAGGGATTCTGGATAACAGACCCTGGTGGGAGGCAGTCAAGTCACCCCATCCTGGATTCCCCTGGGTGTCTAGTTTTCAAAAATGTATAGGTTTACTAGGTTTCCCAAGGTGCCCGCAGAGCTAGGGTTCAAAAACTACAGCTAGACATTTTGCCAAAAAAGGGTCATTTTTCACTGCGAAATTGAGGTGTGACCACGTTGCGTTCTGTGCCGTTTCCTGTCGCGGGCACTAGGCCGACCCACACAAGTGAGGTACCGTTTTTCTCGTAAGACTTTGGGGAACGCGGGGTGAGTGGAAATTTGTGGATCCACGCAGATTCCAGAACTTTCCACCACAGAAATGTGGGGAAAATGTGTTTTGTTTGACAATTTTTTAGGTTTGCAAGGGATTCTGGGTAACAGACCCTGGTGGGAGGCAGTCAAGTCACCCCATCCTGGATTCCCCTGGGTGTCTAGTTTTCAAAAATGTATAGGTTTGCTAGGTTTCCCAAGGTACCCGCAGAGCTAGGGTTCAAAAACTAGAGCTAGGCACTTTGCCAAAAAGGGAAAATTTTCACTGCGATATTGAGTTGTGACCACGTTGCGTTTTGCGCCGTTTCCTGTCGCGGGCACTATGCCTACCCACACAAGTGAGGTACCATTTTTATCGGGAGACTTAGGGTAATTCAGATTTGTAAAGGAACTGTTATTATCTATTGACTTTCGATGCATTTCTGCCTTCCAAATGAAAGATATGGTGTAAAAAAGAAGTCATTCTAAAAAATCACTGATAATTCTCATGCTAGTATGAGTATTCTCAATTTCAGAAATGTGCAAATATCTATTGTTTCTAAACTCTATATTTTGTTCCCATTTCAGAAATACATAGCTGTCTTTCATACCGATTTTTCCATGTACACATTTTTACAGAATAATTACTATATACCCGGTACATAATAAAAAACCATTGCAAGTTGCTGCTCAGTTTTTGGCTCTGGGTTCGTCGGGTTCTTGGTGAACCTACAAGTCCTATATATCCCCACAACCAGTAATGTCCAGCGGATGTAATGGTATATTGCTTTCAAAGAGCTGTCATAATTAGACGAAGTTACAGGTGAAAACGTTGACACAAAATGCTGTTTTTTTCAACTAATTTTCAATTTATCCTATAGTTAACTGTTAGTTTCTATAAGAAAACCTTGATGGATCTACACAAATGACCCCTTGCTGAATTCAGAATTTTGTCTTCTTTTTGAAAATGTATAGCTTTCCAGGATCCATTATTGCTTTTGTACCCATTTCTGCCATTAACTGGAAGGAGGTCAAAAGCACAAAAAATAGCAAAAATAGGCTATGTCCCAGAAAAATGCCAAAACTGTGTAAAAAATGTTGGGTTTCTGACAAAAGTCTGGTATCCCCGAAAAGCTGGGAAAATGGTGATTTCAACCCCACAAACCCTTTTTTGATAACATTTGCAGGGAAAAACCCAGATGCTTTCATTTGCAGCCCGTTTTTCCAATTTTTCCGAAAAAAAACAAAATTTTGCTGGATTTTGGCTCATTTTTGTAACCCCTCTAGGAGAATCCACAAACCCTGAGTACCTTTAGAATCCCCATGATGTTGGAAGAAAAGGACGCAAACTTGGCGTGGATACCTAATGTGGTCAAAAAGTTACAGGGGCCTAAGCGCACACTACCCCAAATAGCCAAAAAAAGGCTTGGCACAGGAGGGGGAAAAGGCCTGGCAGCGAAAGGGTTAAAGGTCTTACAAATAAGTTCCCTCCTACACCTTTCATTATGCCTCAGGGGGACTTGAATCTCGTTCTTACCTTTTTAATGAGTTCTCCGTTTGAGCTTCTTCATACTTGCCCTTTGAGGCTTCTTTCTTTTTTAAACAGTTTTCTTGATTGCTCTTACCTCAGCTAGGAGGGCAAGTGAGCTTCAGGCTCTTAGTTCGAAACCTCCTATTTTGACCATTCATTCGGATAAGTTGGTCGTAAGGACCAGGGCTGCTTTCTTTCGCAAGGTGGTTACCCCTTTTCATTTTGGACAATCCATTACTTTACCTACCTTCTATCCTCCCCCTCACCCTTCCAAGGAGGAGGAGAGACTGCATCGTTTGGACCCAAAGAGAGCTGTCAGCTTTTACTTGGATCGGACAAGAGATCTGAAGCTGGAGGATCAGCTCTTCGTGGGCTATGTTGGGAAGATGAAAGACAAGGCTGTGCCCAAGAGGACTCTCTCCAGGTGGATTATCTTGTGCATCAAGATTTTCTACGCCTTGGCCAAGAAGGACCCTCCTGAAGGTATCAGAGCTCATTCCACCAGAGCTAAGTTTACTTCTTTTGCTTTGGCTAGAGGTGTTCCCGTTGTTGACATTTGTAAGACAGCAACTTATGCCTCCCTCCACACCTTTGCGAAGCATTACTGCTTGGACTCTGAGGTTAGGAGGGAGGGCCATTTTGCTCGTTCTGTTTTGCAAGATTTTTTTTGGTCTAGGCAGGTGGACACCCTCCTCCAGGAGAAGTACGGCTTTGGGAATCTATTCATTTTTTTTTTTTTTTAAATGTCCATGTGATATTTTACGACACTTTTATGTTTTTACTGTGTCTTTTATGATTGATAATTATCAAATAAAGACTAACTGAACTGAACTGAACTATTTATAAGGTGAGGAATCCACATGCAGAAGTATCCATCAGGAGAACACGTTACTTACCTTCGGTAACGCTTTTTCTGGTGGATACAGTATCTGCCTGTGGATTCCTCACTGTCCCGCCTGCCTCCCCGTTGTCCACCTGTTTCTACCAAAAAATGATTTATTTTAATATGTCTTAATCATGTTGATATTTTAATAATGAGAGGTGCTTATTCAGTTGCTATTTCTCCTGTCTTTATTGATTATGCATTTGTGAATTTATATATGTGTATATATTTGGTATGCTATGTTTACATTTTTGAAAATGTGTCGGTCCGCCCGTTTGCCACGGTGGCACGGAAAAAATGGGTGGAACTGACGTCAGCACACCGACGAGGTCCTCTTATGGCTCCGATTACATCATACGGTGTCGCGAGCGGAGCCATGCTATTGTGACGTCCTCGTAGACGTGGGAGAGCTAGGAAAGAATTTCCCGCGGAATGCTGGCGCAGGGGGTATTCATAAGGTGAGTAATCCACAGGCAGATACTGTATCCACCAGAAAAAGCGTTACCGAAGGTAAGTAGCTTGTTCATTAGTGCAATTACTAAAAATATGTTCTTTCCGAAACAGATTGTAAAGTCCATTGAAATCATGCACATTGTGTCCAGTTAACCAACCATCTAGTGTTTTGACTGAGTAGTCTACAAAGTCAATCCAGGATTGGTTTTGGGTCTTGTGAGCCCCCCTGAATTTAATTCTGTATTCCTCAGTTGTGAGTCCAAATCCCTCAATCCGAGTTCTCTTCATGAGGTCATAAGACTCAGCATCTGCCCTTGTAAGGGTCAGGAGTCTGTCTCTGCAGTTACCAGAGAACAGTTCCCAAGGGAGTGCCCCCCAGTGTGACTTCTTCACTTTTCTCATTTCACAAGCCCCCTCAAAGGCTGTGAACCATTTTGTGATTTCATCACTCTCTTTATTTTTAGGGACAATCCCTTTGGCGGTTTTAGGATCATAAGATTGCTCTTTATCCTTATTAAGTAAATTGCTGCCACCATTGATGGGTGCTAGGCCCATCTCTGCTCTCTCTCTTTCTAGAGCCAACAACCTGGTCTCTAGATCCAGTCTTTTGGTCCGCCTTACTAAAAGGCTGTCCTCAATGTCCTCAGTAGTGCCTGACCCACCTGTGTGAGATCTAGGTACTGAGAGGTTGATTCTTGGAGTCAGGGGTACTTGGATCCTTTTCTTCCTAGGAAGTGGATGGGGTTGATCTACCAGGTCATCCCCTTCCTCTCCTTCATCTGACTGGTCTTCATCATTTTCAGATGGGTGGTCCTTAGCATACCCAGCCAACATCTCCTGGAGCTTTTGTTTGATGGGATGGGGACCCATGACTATGTTTTTAAGTTTACATAGGGACCTTACCTCCTTGAAAGACAAGTGAAGGTAAGGGGTGAGGTCTACCTCCTCAACCAAGTCCTCTGTCATTCTGATTATTTTCACTAACAGCTGGGTTATTGTTTTGAGACATAGTTAAAAAAACACTTCTAAAATTCTACAGGGACTTAACGAAGGCCCTAACAAGACTTTTAGTAATTTTGGAAAAAAATGGCAATTTGAAAAAATCTGAATTCTAAAGACAATTTAAGAGTTATGTTATGTGATCAGGTGGTAACCAAGTAGTCCAACAAATGCAAAGTATCCCACCGCTGATCCACTGGTGTAGGAAGCTGGCTCTGTATATACTATACCAAAGTGAGGTATAGTGTGCACTGAGTCCAGTGGATCCCCAAAGGTAGGCAGAGTTAGATAGCACCTCACTCTCTATTTGTGGTAGCGTGGTCGAGCAGTAAGGCAGTATCAGAGGACAGTGTTAAGTATTTGTTGTACCCACTCAATCAGCAAATGATTTCACACACTCAAAGACTGAACTTCACACCAATTGGTTTTGTATAAAAATTTTCTTTTAGTTATTTTATTTCCTAGAACCAAGCAAACCTGGCACAGGTAAGTTGATTAATACTTTGCAGTAAATATACAGTTTGAATTGCAAATGTACTTTGAAATGGTTACAGTTTGAAATACTGATAATGCAATACTGTGAAATTCTGTACATATACTTTGTATCGATTTTGCAATAAGAATTACAGGTAAGTTACTTTTACATTACTTTTTAGATTACTTTTTCTACTCAGTGTGATATACCTAGATATCGTACTGGGACATTTCCTAGAGAAAAGGTAAGTAAAGTCAGTTTTGCACAATTGTTATTGTTCAGGTTTCCATACAAATCAACTCCACACTTCAAATACATTTCAGAGAAAAACAGTCAATGGGTTCCTATGGAGAGAAATGAAGTAAACAGTTACCAGGTAAGTAATCGGTCTTTGGAGTTGAGCTTCTGGGTTTAGAACAAGGGTTCCCCCAGGGTCAAGAATGCACTCTCGTTACACCCTCAGCAGCACTAGGGCGGCCGGGTGCAGAGTGCTGAGGCCCAATGTTATCCAATTGGGGATAGGGGGCCTCCAGTTGGTGGCTGCTGGCAAGCAGGCCACTGGGTTGTGGGAGCGAAGCTCCTGGACTTTAGCTCAGGGCAAATGGGGAAACAAAGTAGCACCAAAGGTGCACTCTCAGCGGCACTAGAACGGCCGGGTGCAGGCTGCTGTTTCGACGTCTGGCGCCCTGTTGGTTTCAATGGGGAGCCTCCGGTTTGCTAAGGCACTGCAAGCTCGGGACGAAGGTCTTCTGGGTGCGCCCACCACTTCGAGAGCTAAGTTGGGAAGTTAGGGGTTGGTTAGGCAAATGTCAATTTGGGCACACAAGGACCATGGGGCGTTGGGTGCAGGGGTGCCTTTTGTAGTCGGATCTTCTTACCAGCTCCTGGTCGCAGTTGGGGGGACCTTATGGATTTAGGCTGCAGGCATCGGTTTAAGGCTTGAGGCAGGTCCGGGGTCACCAGATCTCGGGTCAGGATCGCTGGGGTGACCTCCTCGTGGTGTTTGCGCACTCGAGCTCAGGCCGTGGACGGCAGGTGCAGAGTGGGGCGGATCCGCGGTGTCCGACCGGAGCCAGAGGTTGCAGATGAACAAATCCGGTGTTCACTGGAGACAGAGTCTTTGTTGTTGAAGGCAGGCAGGTCCTCCAGGATTTTCGAGGTTGCTGGCTGCAGGACACACTGGGATTTTGCAGGAGCAGGTTCGAGGGGGAGACAGGCTGGGACCAAGTCAGTGGGCGTCTTCCTGTTAGCAGCTGCACGGCTGTTCGGTCCTTCTTCCTCTTCTTCTTGTTGCCGGTTCTTGTCTGAGGAAGCAAGGTTCAGGGGTGCCCCTAAATACTAGATTTAGGGGCGTTACAGATAGGTAAAAGGCAGGGACCAATAGGTCCCTTCCCTGCGGTGGGTACACCCCCTATTATGCCACCCTCCAGTGGGAGGGGGGCATGAGCTTGTCCCTGGTTGGCTGAGTTCCCCCGTCTTCAAGATGACGTAAACTGAGAGTTGTGCTTCACCTCGCCTCCCCCACCTGAGGTGGGGAGTTGGCAGAGGTGGGCACACCTTTCTTCCTCACTTGTTTTTCCCACATGCTCTCCCGCCCAAAGTGGGGGTCAGAACCAGTGGGGACCAGTTGCTGGAAGCAGCAAGTGGCCTGGGGAAGCTTTTGAAGCTTCCCCTTCATGAACCCTGCCCAGCCTTGTGGAGGAGGCTTGGCACCTTGTTCCAGGATGTGCATTGTTTCAGGCCCCAGAGAGCAGCAGGCTCTCGACCCAGGGGTCCAGAAACATGTCTGGTAGTGACAGCTGAAAGAAGTCACTCAGCCTGGACACTAGTGGTGGGTTAGCTTTCAGGGAGCATCTCCAAGATGCCCTCGGTGTGCATTTTACATTAGTGTAAGTTTAATGTGCTGAGAAGTTTGATACCAAACCTCTCAGTTTTCAGTGTAGCCATTATGGTGCTGTGGAGTTAGTAATGACAACCTCCCAGCACCACATACTCTTAATGGCAGCACTGCACTTACAATGTCTAAGAAGGGACTTAGGTACTGTAGGGGTACAGGGCTCATGCACCTGTACCCTCTCCACTGGTATAGTGCACCCTGCTAGAGGGGTGACTGATCTATGCCAGGGCAATGGGTTGTAGGCATGGCACACAGAGATGTGTGCCATGTCGACTCATCACTTTGTTCTGCACCAAAACACGCAACCTACAAAGGCAGTGTGTGTGTGTAAGGGTACAGAACCTCTAAGGGTGGCACAATAAGTGCTGCAGCCCTTAGAGGCCTTCTCTTATCACAGTGCCCTGGGTACCTGTGGTATCATTTACCAGGGGCTGACCTGTGGCCAGAGATGCCAATTGTGTTTAGGCTTCAATGCAGTTTTAGGGAAAGAACATAGGCCCTGGGTACCTGATTAGCAGGAGCCCAGGGCACACTCAGTCAAAGCACATCAGCAATTCAACAAAAAGTGGGGGCAACCATGCAGAAAGAGGGCACTTTCTCACCCAGACCAACACTTGGTCTGAGTGTGGTGCTTGGAGAGGGACCATGACTCCCAAGACTTGTGAGGACTTCCACGGCATGCATCCATAGGTGCTGAGGAAGAATTTCCTCAAGCTCCTTCCCACCCAAACGCCCCCACGACGTTCAAGATCCCGGTTGAGAGGAAGGTCCCGAGACCGCTCTCAGAGCGGCACCTGGCAGTCATCGTCGGGTAAGTCCCATCGCAAGAACACATCGGAGAGGTCTTTGACTTCAACACACCTGTCTCAAACATTGGACGAGGTGCAGGAGTGTCGGCACTCCAGGCCCCACACTTAGCAGAGGCAGGGTTCACTCCATGCTTGCCTGACTTTCCTTGAGCTGGAGTGACCCCCGCCCTACTGAAAGACTTCTATGAGGCCATGCACCTCATATTTTGGCAGACCAAACCTTTGGAGCACCTTTAGGCCTCCACTGGATCCTCACCGAGTTTCACCTCGGACAACTTGGGTCCGCTGCTGGATCCACAGTGGCACCGCATGCGAGACTGCGACCTTTCTCGAAACCCGCTCCAGTACTGATGCTCCCAGCGCTACCAACGCCCCACAGCAGCGCCATCTTCCCAGTGATTCCCGACTTTGATACAAAGCCAGACAAACGTCGTATGACACCAGTTTAGGCACCAACTGGGACCATGCCTTCCGACTTGGAGCCAGTGCCTTTTACACTCAACAGACCCGGAGAGCAGACAAATGCAAGGGGTTGCCTTATGGATAGCAGTATCCCTTAGATGAAACTGAGGACAAGTGAAATGAGGAACTGACAGTTGCCAGTGGGCTGGGCACCCCAACAGACACTGGCTTGATCTCACCCCCTACCATGGCTACAGAGAAGAGTGCCTAATTCACTATGGTAGTGCATAGGGCGGCTGAGGTCTTGGATGACCGGGCCCAAGTCATTCCATTCTTGTGGCTCTGGAATGGGCATGAAGAGTCTGGTATCCGGAGATGTTGAGCATGAGCATCGGACCTCCAGTCTGGCTACCTCTTTGGGAGGTTCTTCTGACGCAGCAACAGGGGAGGGCCCTGCCCATGAACCTGTACACCCTCCACCTTCATACACAGAGACTGATCTGCGATAGTTTATATCTTCTGACCTTCTTCCTGAAGTCTGTGATTTTATTCTGGCAGCCTGGCATCCCTTCACTATGTCTGTATACGCCTGCCACTGGGACACATTTGTGGCATGCTATGCACCTAGGAACATCAGTCCTCTCTCTGCACCCCTATCTCAGGTTTTTCTGTTTGTTCTATCCTTGGCCAAACAGGGTTCTGCTCTGGGTACAGTCAAGTACAATTTATCATTCATTTCACCATTTTTGCGGTAGCCAAACCAACCTTCTTTGTTCAAGTCACCTTTTGTGGCTAGGTTCCTCAAAGTCCTATAACATATGTTTCCTCTAAGGCCATTCATCATGCCCCATTGAGACTTAAATGTGATCCTGACCTTTTTGTTGTGAGCGCCCCTTGAGCCGCTGCACAGCTGCCCTCCAAGGTAATTATACATCAAAACTGCTTTTCTAGTGGCCATTATATCAGACAAGTGGTCAGTAAGTGGCAGGCACTCACTGTGCAACCTCTTTATACCACCTTCTGTTGTGCCCCTGCCAAAGGCAAGCCTGCTTATTGTTATGCACATTGATCCCATTTGTACCTAATGTCACTTTTGCACTTTTGTCTAGGTTTTTAATAATATTGTCATGAAATCGATTGTTTTTTATGATTGTTTTTATGTTTTTTATGACTGTATTTTATATCTTATTGGTGGCGATGACTTGTACTTTTATGGATTTTTTTTATCCGAATAAAGACCATTTGACTTGACTTGACTTGACTGGACCAACACCACCTTGGGACCGGCCCTCGCCATTCCCCAAGGATACAAGATCTCCAGGAAGGACAGCCCCACGAGCCCGGGAGGAGGAATCGTCATCGTCCACAAATCCATCCTCCGCCTGAGCACACTCCCAGACGAGCCCATAGACCTGATGGAACACCTTCACTTCAAGATACTGGCCAGCCCTACCTCCACCCTCCGAGGAACCCTCATCTACCGACCCCCTGGACCCCGCTGACTTTTCACCAACTCCGTCACGGACATCATCTCCCCGCATGCCATCGTGTCCACCAACTACACCCTACTGGGAGACCTCAACTTCCACCTCGACAACCAACTGGACCCCAGCACCACATCCCTCGTGGACAACCGTCACAACATTGGACTCCGCCAGATCGTGACCGAACCCACGCACTCAGCAGGACAAACACTCGACCCCCTCTTCACAACAGGAAACTTCATCACCTTCAGCCACACCACCAATCTCCCATGGACTGACCATCAATACGTCCACTTCACCTTCAGAACACCCACCATCCACAGACACCAGCACCTGCTCCCACGAAGAAACTGGACCAGAATCACTGACGACCAGCTAATCTCATCACTCAGCAACTCCACTCCAACCATCGCGGAACACGACGACGCCAACACCGCAGCCCGAACCCTGCACAGATGGCTCTCCGACAGCCCCAACACCATAGCCCCCCTCAAGAAAAACAACAACACCCACGCCAAGAAAGCTAGATGGTTCACCACGAACTTCGAGAGTCCAGACGCACTTGCCGCCACCTCGAAAAGGCCTGGAGGAACACCAAATCCACAGAAGCCCACAACAACTTCAGAGCCGCCACCAACGCCCACCACCAACTCATCAGAAAAACGAGGAAAAAAGCGATTGAAGACAGAATCTCCACTCATGTACACAACAGCAAAGAACTCTTCAACATCATCAAGGAGTTCGCCCAACCCACTAGCTAGTCCACCGACATCCCTCCCTCACAAGACCTCTGCGACAAACTCAGCACCCTTTTCCACCATAAAATCAAGAGCATCTACGACAACTTTGACGAAGACAACCAACACAATGAACCCTCGCCAACCATCCCCGACACCCTGAAGCCAGCGATCGACAACTGGACAGCCCTCACCACCGAAGACACACTGAAGACGATGAAGTCAATCCACTCCGGGGCCCCCACGGACCCCTGCCCCCACCACATTTTCAACAGAGCCGCCGACACCATTGCACCCATGCTCTGCCACACCATCAACCGCTCCCTGGCAACCGCCTAGTTCCCTGACGACTGGAAACATTCTGAGATCAACTCCCTCCTGAAGAAACCCTTGGCGGACCCCACCGACCTCAAAAACTACAGACCCATCTCCCTGCTCCCATTCCCAGCGAAAGTCATTGAGAAAGCCATCAACAGCCAACTCACCACATTCATCGAAGAGCACAATATCCTCGACTCCTCCCAATCCGGCTTCAGAAAAAAACACAGTACGGAAACCACCCTCCTCACCGCAACAGACAACATCTGTACCTTACTGGACAAAGGAGAAACAGCAGTCCTCATCCTCCTCGACCTCTCAGCGGCGTTCGACACAGTCTCTCACTGCACCCTAATACGCAGACTCCACGACGAAGGGATCCAAGACAAGGCCCACGACTGGATCTGCTCCTTCCTCTCCGGTAGAACGCAGCAGGTCAGACTCCCCCCTTTCCTCTCAGACCCTACACCTACCACCTGCGGAGTCCCCCAGGGGTCCTCCCTCAGCCCTAAGCTCTTCAACATCTACATGGCTCCGCTCGCCCCCATCGCCAGAACCTACGGACTCAACATTGTGTCATACGCAGACGACACCCAAATCATACTCTCCCTATCCAACGAACCCAACACCGCCAGACACAACTTTCGAGAAGGCATGGAAGCCGTCGCCAAATGGATGAAAAATAGCTGCCTACAACTAAACACCAACAAAACGGAAGTACTCATCATGGGCCAAAACCCAGATGCCTGGAATGACACCTGGTGGCTCCCGCCCTCGGATACCCGCCTACCCCCACAGACCACGCACGCATCCTGGGATTCGTCCTTGACTCAGCGCTCAAAATGGACCGCCAGATCAACTCCATCTCGTCCTCCTGCTTCCACACCCTCCACCTCCTACGTAAGACCTTCAAATGGATTCCCCTCGAACACAGAAAGACCGTCACTCACGCCCTGGTCAACAGCAGGCTCGACTACGGCAATGCACACTATGCCGGAATAAACAAAAACATCACCCGCAAGCTACAGAACATCCAAGACGCCGCCGCAAGACTGGTCCCCAACCTGCCAAGACACTGCCACATCTCCCAGTTCCTGCGAACACTCCACTGGCTCCCCATCGAAGCTAGAGTCGCCTTCAAGATGCTAACCCACGCTCACGAGGCCCTCCACGACACCGGACCAGCATACCTGAACAGCCGACTCAAATTCCACGCACCCCAAAGGGCCCTACGATCAGCCCAGCTCTCCTACGCAGTGGTCCCCCGCACCAGAAAGACCAGATCGGGAGGCCACTCATTCTCCTTCCTCGCGGCCAGAGCCTGGAACGACCTTCCGCTCCACCTCAGACAGATAATATCGCTCCCCATCCTCGCAAGAAACCTAAAAAGCTGGCTCTTCGACAGACCCCCTCCTTGATGGACTGGAACCTGCGAACCCCCTCCACACCCCCAGTGCCTTGAGACCCTTACGGGTGAGTAGTCGCGCTTAACAAACACCTGATTTGATTTGATTTGTACTCAGGACATTGCCTCCTTCCTCCCAAAGGTTGTGACTCCTTTCCATCTAGCAAAAAGAACTATTGATGGACAGAATGCAGAACAATGTCATACATTCACCCCAGTACAGAGATCTGGGCCTAAATCCATCGTTTTTTTGCTCACCATACCATGCCATTCCAGTTTGGACCCAGCCCTATGCAAATCAGTCTTGACCCTGTGCCCAATGGGAACAGTCCAGCCAAAACTGCCAGGCCAGGTCCTCCCTGGACTGGAAACAAGCATCCTAGGACCGGTTTCGGGGTTTCACCCCTCTTCAGCCAGGATAGCTTTATTCCAGTGGCATGGAGAGCACGGGACTCACGTCTGAGCATACCTGTCCCACTCGGGGTGACAAATGCAAAAAGAACTATTGATGGACAGAATGCAGAAAAATGTCATACATTCACCCCAGTACAGAGATCTGGGCCTAAATCCATCGTTTTTTTGCTCACCATGCCATTCCAGTTTGGATCCAGCCATATGCAAATCAGTCTTGACCCTGTGCCCAATGGGAACACTCCAGCCCGAACTGCCAGGCCAGGTCCTCCCTGGACTGGAAACAAGCATCCTAGGACCGGTTTGGGATTTAACCCAGATCTCTTGACTGGGGGTGAATGTTTTGATTTGTTCTGCATTCCGTCCATCAATTGTGTGTCTTTTGCTTTTGGATTTAACCCAGATCTTTTGACTGGGGGTGAATATTTTGATTTGTTCTGCATTCCGTTTATCAATTGTGTGTCTTTTGCTTTCGGATTTAACCCAGATCTCTTGCCTGGGGGTGAATGTTTTGATTTGTTCTGCATTCCATCCATCAATTGTGTCTTTTGCTTCCCATCTAGGCCACAACATCACCTTGCCTACCCTTCTTTGCTTTGCCTCACCCTTCTAAAGAGAAGGAGAAATTCCACTGTCTAGACCCAAGAAGAGCATTGTCGTACTACCTTGATCCCATAGAAGAGTTCCTGGTGGATGATCAACTCTTTGTATAGTATGTTGGTGTCAAGAAAGGGAAGGCTGTGCAGAAATGGACCTTCTCAAGATGGATTGCGCTCTGTATAAAGATTTGCTATGCATTGGCCAAGAAGCAGTCACCTGAGGGCTTTCTTGCTCATTCCACCAGAGCCAAGGTTGCAACCACTGCGTTAGCTCACAGAGTCCCTGTCCTAGACATCTGTCAGGCAGCAACATGAGTATCTCTGCACACGTGTACCAAGCACTACTGCCTGGATAGTCATTACCGTCTTGGCGTACACTTTGCCCGTTCTGTCCTGCAGGACTTCCCGGTTTAAATCTGTTTCACGGACCCACCTCCGGAGATGCATTGCTTTGTTATCTATTCTGGGGTAAGTAATCTGCGGCTAGAAGTCTCTATCAGATGAACAAGCTACTTAACTTCCATAATGTCTTATCTGGTAGAGACTCTGTCTAGCTGTAGATTCCTTACTGACCCTCCCATTCTTCCTGCTTTTGTCAGGCTTCATTGTGACTCCATGCTTCTGGCATGGATAGTGGTGTTTTAAAAGTAGCCAGTACATTTAACGTTCCCAAATCTTGCTAACAGTCCATTTTAGTCCCTATTTTTAGGCTTTGCCTACCAGACAGTGCATGCTGTTTGGCTGCATTAGGCCTCTCTTGAACTTACAAAAACCTTCAAGTGGGCTTAGAGTCTGCCCATTGCTTACCATTGGTTGATTTTTGTCACTCTCACTTACTTGCTTCTTATCCTAAAGTTGACTTCAAAACTCCCCAATGTTCCCTGCTGCTCTCTCCCTTGTGTTGTGCTTCACGCCCCATGTGTCTCTCTTGCCCTTGTGCAGCTTTTCCCTCCCCAGCCCACCCATGCCTTGTTGCTTCCCTTTCACCTGCTCTCCCCCAGCCTCTCCTCTATACCTCCCCATCCCTATGATCCTTTTAGTTTATTATTTATGTGTTTGTTTTGTTTGTGGGGCCCCATCCATCTTACAAAAAAGTGCTTTCACAGTAGTAACATGTAATTTTCATTTTCATCCATTTAGGATCGGTAAATCCCTAAAACTACGCCACACGTCATTTCGTATACACATGCAAGTGTGGTGAGGCATGCGCACGCTTGCAGATGACACATACATCATCACAAATGCATTTGCCTACAAATTTACATGACCATGTCATCATATCTTTATTTTCCTCTCATTTTGATTTGACTGATGCTGCACAGCATCAGCAAACAACATTAGCAAAGACAAGAGATCATAAAAGGTGAGACCTATTTGCTTTGATGGTGCTTATTAAGAAGGACGAAAGGTGAGATCCATGATGTTATCATCCAATTTCTTTTATTTTTTTACTTGAGAATGTTGCTGCCACAGTATGTCCTTTAGGGCTGTTTAGGGACTATTGAACAGTGCCTAAATCCACTTATTAGCAAATATATGATGGCGCTTGGTGATTCTTTAGATCTTGCATTAATGGATGTAGGCTCAACCTTTGACTGGAACTATAAGGCTAAGCTTTGGTCCATCCTTGCAAGTATGAAAGTGTGTATATATTTTTTATTATTTTATGCTGATTCGGTCCTAAGGGGAAACTTTAAAGTGCCTTTTTCTTGGTCACAGGGGTACGTCAGTGAGGTGTACTAACCCCTCACCTTTTGCACCTTTTTGTATCTTATATACTAATGGCCGGGGGAGTTCATTAAAGGGAATAGGACAGGACATACCAAACGTAAGGAATCAGGTTATCCCAGTCCTCCTCTATGCCGACGATGCAGTGATGCTTGAATGGTGAGTGAGTTCAAAGACATGTTTACTTAGTGGAAGGGCTTGAATTTTGCAATACCTTCATTATGACCGTCGACCTAAGGAACATATTAAACATTTTGTTGTAGACAAAGTGGCTGTGTTATCTTATCTTGGTGTTTCTTTTGACAATACTGTTCATAGCTCTGTAGAGACCACATTTTTATAAATATGTTTTCTTTTTTTGCTAATAAAATGGGCAATAAACCATTAGAGTACATGATCATAAAAGCAAGTGCTTTTCCTGTGGCTCTTATGGTGCCGGCATTTGAGGCAATACTCATTTCTCTATTTTACAGACAGACTAAAATAAGTTCTGATGGATACATCTGCCAGTGGATTCCTCACCTTGTGAATATCCCACTGAATTTTTTCCCCAGCTCTCCACGCCGACGTGGACGTCATAATTCCACGGCTCCACTCGGGACTCCGTATGACGTCACCGGAGCCATAAGAGAGCCACGTCGGCGTGATGACGTCAGTTCCCTTTTTTCCGCGCCGTCGACGCGTAACGGTTTTCCAGCACTCTCCTTGATAGTATTGTTACTATGTAGTTTCTTTGTGGGTTACTGTTTCTAAAGTACTCATGTCTTCGTCGAGGAAGTCAGGTTTTAAGCCGTATAGGGAATGTGGGGGTCACATGTCCATCACTGACCCCCATGAAGATTGTTTATGGTGTCTTTCGTCGGATCACGACGTGGAAGACTGTTCCTGCTGCAGAAAAATGAATCCTAAGGCCCTAAAGGAAAGGGAAGCGAAGCTGTTCATGGCCAAGGTGAAGGAGGGCAGAGGTCGAAAACGAGATAAGCCGGAGTCATGGACTTCACACTTGTCGAAGTCGAGAAGACACAAGAAGAAGAGGAAGCATGACTCTCGCAACTGGTCGACGAAAAGTAGGGCTTCGAGGTCGCCTTCACCTCGACGTCGCAGTAAGGACTTGGTCTCTCCTTCGCCCTCCCCTCCTCTTCGTGTTTCTCCGGAGAAGTCTCCTTCGCCGAAGATAACTCCGGCGCAGGCTCCGCCACCGATGGATTCTCCAGCTTCCGATGCCGAGACTGATCAGGTTGCCGAACTCTCTCCTGTGCCTGAAGGTGAACCAGTGGATCCAGTAGAGGATCCGTCGGCTCCGGCTCCAGCTACTCCTCGGCTGGATACAGGTTCGAATCCATACCCGCATGTCCCGACTCCAGGTGCGGATCCGATGCATTTTTTTAATGCTATGTATGGTGTTTTCCAAAGAGCAGCCTTCCCATCCGGTGCACCTTCAGGTCCCGTGGGTCCAATGGCGTTCAGTTTGGGCATAGCAAAAACCAAAGGAAATGATGGACGGAGTGTTGAACATTGCAAGCACTCACCCCCAGTCAACTGATCTGGGTTTAATCCATCACCGTTCTTTAGCCCACTCTGCCACCCCAGTTCAGACATGGCCATATGCAAATCAGTCTGACCCCGTGCCTCATGGGAACAGTCCAGCCCGAACTGCCAAGCCATGTCTTCCCTGGACCGGAAACAAGCTTCCTAAGACCGGTTTCTGGCATTTCAGCCGTCTTCAGCCAGGCTTGCTTGAATCCAGTGGCAAAGTGAGCAAGGGACTCACGTCTGAGCATACCCTGCCAACTTATGGCGAACAAAGCAAAAACCAAAGGAAATGATGGACGGAGTGTTGAACATTGCAAGCACTCACCCCCAGTCAACTGATCTGGGTTTAATCCATCACCGTTCTTTAGCCCACTCTGCCACCCCAGTTCAGACATGGCCATATGCAAATCAGTCTGACCCCGTGCCTTCAGTTTGGGCATGCCATAACACTATGCTCAGGCACCATTTATGCCCATCTTGCCGATGGCGCCGTCATGGCAGTTCCCAGCGCCGTCTGGAGAGCCTTCCTCCCATCCTCATCTGGATCGCGTGTCTTTGTCGGAGCCTCCCTCGACGCCGGCGCCGACTCCAGCTGCGCTGCGTGTGTTGCCGCTGACTCCATCGGCGCAACCGACTTCGCGTTCGGCACCACCGACGCCGTGTCCTCGGATCCGCTCTCGAAGAAAGGCTCAGAGGCTTATAGAGGAGGAATAGTATCGAGCAGATGAAGTGGAGGAAGGTGAATTGGGTCACTCCACGGATGAATTTGAAGGTATTCAGGAGGCAAGTGGATTGGACACCACTCCTGAGTGGGAACTTTCTTCTTCCAGATCTTCTCCGCCTCAAGAGTTGTCTCCTTACCATTTGGCTGCGGAGCTTTTGGATTTACAGTTGCCTTCTGCGGACTATAAGCCAAACTTATTGACTGAGGTCCTTTATTCGCCTTCCTCTATTGTCGAGCCTCTGTTGCCTTTTAATGAGGCTATCTTAGATCCTAATATGGACGTTTGGCGCAAGCCACTTTCTTCGCATGCTGTTTCTAGGACTGTGGCGAGAAGATATAAAGTGGCTCCGGGGGATCCAAGCTTCCTTTCCTCTCATCCTTCTCCGGAGAGTCTTGTAGTACAAGCATCCTGCTCAAAACAATCTTCTGGGGCTTTTCCGCAAGCGCCAGCTGACAGGGACTCAAAGAAGATTGAGCAGTCAGCTAAAAAGGTCTTCTCATCTGCTAGTATGGCGCTAAAGTCAACTAATGCCACTTCCTTGTTGGGCCGCTACATTCATGCCTTGATGGACTCTGTAAAACAGTTGGCTCCCAAATTGCCTGATGAGGAGAAGGGTTCTTTTATGGAGGTTATTTCTGACACTCAAGCTGCAGCTAGGCAAGTTATTCAATCAGGCCTGGATACGGCTAATTCTATGGCCAGAGTTGTGGGTTCTTCCATAGCTACTAGAAGGCAGGCTTGGCTCCGCTCTTCCTGATTTAAATCTGATGTTCAGGCCACTCTGCTTGACTTACCCTTTGATGGGGAAAAGCTTTTTGGAGAGAAAGCGGATTCCGCCTTGCAGAGATTCAAAGATAGCAGAGCTACTGCGAAGTCATTAGGTTTGCAGACACAGTCGAAAGGGTTTGGCCTCAAAAAGTATAGGGGTTTTGTAAGGTCTTCCTTTCGCTCCTTCCGTCAACCTCAGCAGCAGCAACAAAATCCTCTCTATAGATCCTATAGAGGGAGACAAAGGGGTTGGCGTGGTTCTGGCCGCAATCCCTCCTCCTCCTCAGCCTCCTCTGCTCCCAATGATGCTACAGGGAAGCAGCCCTAGATCCCCCATCCTGGATCATGTGGGGCCTGTTGGGGGTCGGGTGTCCCACATTCTGCAAGGTTGGAAATCGGTCACGACGGACCTTTGGGTTTTAAACCTTGTGGAGAATGGGTACGCCCTTCCCTTTCGGGAATTTCCTCCCCCTTACCCTCCTTGCCAAGGTTTTTGCTCAGAGGACCATCTGCTTCATCTGCAGAAGGAGGTTCTTGCATTGCTACAAAAGGGTGCGATAGAGGTGGTTCCAGAGCAGAAAAGGGGTCAGGATGCTACCCCCGGTATTTCCTGATTCCCAAAAAGGACGGCAGATTGCGTCCGATCCTGGACCTCAGAGTCTTGAACTTTTACCTGAAGCAGGAGAAATTCAGGATGCTAACCCTTGCTCAGGTTCTTCAGGCGTTGCAACAAGAAGACTGGATGGTGTCGATCGACTTGCAGGATGCGTATTTCCACATCCCAATCCTGAAGTCGCAAAGGAAGTATCTCCGTTTTACGGTTGGGTCGCAACACTACCAGTTTGCGGTCCTCCCGTTTGGTCTTACTACTGCACCTCGAGTCTTCACCAAGGTGATGGCAGTGGTGGCTGCCCATCTCAGGAGGTCGGGGATTCCGGTTTTCCCCTACCCGGACGACTGGCCTCTAAAAGCAGAGTCTCCAGAGATGGTGCAACATCATCTGCAGGTAACTTCTCATCTGTTATTCAACTTGGGTTTTTCAATCAATGTGCCCAAATCTCACCTGGTGCCCTCTCAGCGCAACCTGTTCATAGGGACGGTACTGGATACTACTGTTTGTTGAGCTTTTCCACCTCCACTAAGAATTCTCGACATTCAGGAGATGATTCCCTTGTTTTACGATGGAGCGGTTGTTCCAGTTCTGAAGGTCCTTCGCCTGCTCGGTCTGTTCGCTTCCTGCAAACTGTTGGTCAGTTATGCACGCTGGCACATGAGGGTACTCCAGTGGTGTCTCTGCAGGCAGTGGTATCAATACAATGGAGGTCTCAGGGAGAAGGTCAGAATCTAGAGACGCTGCAGCGGAGCTGACTTGGTGGAGTGTGCAGGGCAACCTGTCTCAAGGAAAGCTCTTTCCGCTTCCTCCGCTGGTGGCCACAGTGACTACGGATGCCTCCACTCTAGGGTCGGGTGCTCATCTAGGGGATCTGGAGGTCAAAGGTCTTTGGTCTCCAGAGGAAAGGTTGCTTCACATAAACCTTCTGGAATTGCGGGCGATACGTTTGGCACTAAAGGCTTTCCTTCCTTCCCTTCGCGGTCAGTCGGTTGAGGTCCAGACGGACAACACTACCGCTATGTGGTACATCAAAAAACATGGAGGTGTAGGGTCGGATCGTCTCTGTCGAGAGGCTCTGCGACTCTGGCCCTGGGCTCAGGGCCATCAGATTTGTGTGTTTGCAAATCATCTAGCCGGGGTGCTGAATGTTCGTGCGGACAGTCTCAGTCGGCATCATCCGGAGGTGGTTCATCACATCTTCCAGATGTGGGGGTCTCCTCGGTTGGACCTGTTTGCCACTCACGAGAACGCGCACTGCCCGTTGTTCTGCAGTCTCCAGTATCTGATGCAGGGGGCGCTGGGGGACGCGTTTCAATTGGATTGGAGCTCGCAACTCCTTTACGCGTTTCCTCCCATACCCTTGATTCCTCGGGTTCTGAGGAAGATTCGCCAAGACCGGGCCCAAGTTATATTGATTGCTCCGGATTGGCCAAGAAGGGTGTGGTACACAGATCAACTTCATCTCTCATTGTACCCTCCGCTCCGTCTCCCTCTCAGGTCAGACCTCCTCTCGCAGTTGCAGGGCAGGTTCTACACCCCTACCTCCAAAGCCTGCACCTTCATGCCTAGAGATTGAACGGGGCAACCTGAGTTCTTTCTCTCTCCCACCGGATGTGGTGGATGTTATTTTATCGTCGATGCGACACTCCACTAAGTCTGTTTACTCTTCCAGATGGTCTAGATTTGTTAAATGGTGTGGTGAGAGATCCATTGATCCTTTAAAGGCCCACTTGTCAGATATTCTACAGTTTTTGCTGTTTTTGGCTCAGCAGGGTTGTGCTGTGGCCACTGTTCAGGGCTATTTGTCGGCTTTATTGGCGTTTCTTTGTTTTCCGGATCAGCCGTCTTTGTTTCAATCTCCCATTGTTTTGAGATTTATTAGAGGCCTTACCAATAGGTTTCCGCCTACTCCCTTTGTTATGCCTCAATGGGATTTAAATCTTGTTTTGACTTTCTTGATGGTTTCCCCGTTTGAACCCTTACATAGTTGTCCTTTGAGACTTCAGTGTTTTAAAACGGTCTTTATTGTGGCGATTACCGCAGCAAGGAGGGTGAGTGAGCTTCAGGCTCTCAGTTCAAAACCCCCATTTTTGATTATACATGCTGAAAGGATGGTCCTCAGGACCAGGGCTGCTTTTCTGCCTAAGGTGGTTACTCCCTTCCATCTAGGGCAGTCCATTACTCTTCCTGTGTTCTATCCTCCCCCTCACCCTTCCAAGGAGGAGAGGCTTCACCGCCTGGATTTAAAAAGAGCGGTGAGCTTTTATTTGGATGCGACTAAAGACTTGCGATTGGACGATCAACTCTTTGTGGGCTATGTTGGACGCATGAAGGGCAAGGCTGTGCACAAGCGCACTCTTTCCAGGTGGATCATCTTGTGCATCAAGATTTGCTACACCCTTTCTGGTAAGGAACCGCCTGAAGGTATTAGAGCTCATTCTACCTGAGCGAAGTCATCCACTTCAGCTTTGGCCAGAGGTGTTCCTGTAGTGGACATTTGGAAGGCTGCGACTTGGGTCTCCCTCCACACTTTCGCGAAGCATTATTGCTTGAATTCCGAAATGAGGAGGGAGGGCCCTTTTGCGCGCTCTGTCCTGCAGGATTTTTTGGTATAGAAGGGTGGACACCCTCCTCCGGGAGTGGTACGGCTTGAGGATTCTATTCAATAGGTGAGGAATCCACAGGCAGATGTATCCATCAGAAGAACAAGTTACTTACCTTCGGTAACGCTTTTTCTGATAAATACAGTATCTGCCTGTGGATTCCTCACTGACCCACCCTCCACCCTTGTATACCTTAAAAGTGGCTTTGTTTTACATGTTTGTTTTGCATTGTCTCTTCTATCTAGCTTTGTATATTTATAGGAAATGCTTTTATTCTTTGGCTTTCCTTTTAATTTTGCACTATGATTATTGGTATGAATTTTGTGTACTGTGTATAGTTTGAATCTGTTGTCGGTCCACCTGTTCACCTCGGAGACACGGAAAAAATGGGTGGAACTGACGTCATCACGCCGATGAGGCTCTCTTATGTCTTCGGTGACGTCATGCGGAGACGCAAGTGGAGCCGTAGCATTGTGACAACCTCGTCGGTGTGGAGAACTAGGAAAAAGTTTCCGCGGAATGCTGGTGCAGGGGATATTCAAAAGGTGAGGAATCCACAGGCAGATGCTGTATCCACCAGAAAAAGCATTACCAAAGGTAAGTAACTTGTTCATCTGGAAAATATTAAATTAGCCCCGCTCTTGGCACTTACCTAAAATACCTTGATTCAAATATTTAAAGAAGTTATGTGATGATTTGAGAGTAACCAATTTATTGATACAAACCTGGTACATTTAAAAGAAAGATCAGCTTTGGGCAAACACATCTCATAGGTACAGTTAGAAGCCATACTAAGTTAAAGAAACTTTTGGTAAGATGTCTATTATGTTTTTTTTAAAAGCAGACGATATTTAACCTTACTTGTATTTCATCTGTAATGGATCTGAGTGTTGGTTGTTAACCGCATTTAGATTTGGTCTATTAGTTTCATGTTATCCTTGCCAATAGGCAGGCTTTGTTTGATTTTTTTATTCCCTATCCTTATGATCAATCATCAGAGCAAACTCCATTGCCCTTTTTTTTGTGCAAATTTTATAAAACTGCTTGCCAACAATTTCTTGTCCCTTTGCTGAGATCCAGAGATCTTATCCGTTCAAGACAGATTTTTACATTTTTTAAATTGTTATCTGTTGGTTTGTTTCCATATGATTCATGTTAATTCAAGAGACATGATTTCTAATAAACAGATTCCTGAGAACATGAACTTACTCATTGCTCACGATATATTGAATCTGCATTATACTTTATTTGTTTACTATTTTAATTCACAATAGTGTTTATGGTTTTATCTAAACTGAAATAAACTTATGTTGTTGATGATGATGGATATCAACAAACCCTCCACAAATCAATCATTTGTACACAAAATCAATGTCCATTTTGAGCACCGTTTTGCCTAGCAACATAAAAGAATCATGAAAATGATTAAGGAGCTTAAACCCACACACTATTGTCATGACATCTTACCAGCTTACACCAGCCAATGAATTGTTCATATCTTGGAAAACTCTTGGCATCTGATTATCAAAGCACTCATAGGAGGTATTTTCCCAACTCCAGTAGAATGCTGACCTCTGCCCAACTTATTTTGCTTGTTTTTTCAGCAATGCTTCATTTTAAAATTCACCACATGCAGCTAAAATAGCTTGAAAGGAGGGCATCTGTACTCAAGTACTTAATTAGTTCTTCGCTTGTGTTTCCCATGATAGTCAATTTATGAAGATGAGTAAATGCACTGCAATCAGTTCATCACGGAAATATAGTATCTCCTAAGGACGGAGTAGTTTTCTGGATATTCTTTTCCAGTCTGTCTTCACGTACAGAAGAAACATTACTTACAAATGCCTGAATGCTCTGCAATATTACAAAGACGTCCTATTTTCTTAGGCGGCTCCTGGTGTCTTTGTAACCCACTAAATGTGGCAAGTTAAATTAAAGCCAACAGGTGTTTGTCTCAGCTATCACTTTCTGTGCTCTGTTTAAGCTTATAAATCTAGGCAAGGTCTATAGCACCAGGAAAACATCTTACTTGTATGTAATAATAGTTTATCACCAGCCTGAAAATAGCCATGCCCATCCTTGTCCTGTTTCCCAGGTATATGCTGCATATGTATGCCTCAGAATGAAGTCAGATTGACACCTTAGGACAGACCATTATGGGAGACCACGTAGCAATCAGTTTTCAAAGATTTGATGGTAAAACCTATGTTTTTGGGATGTGCGGCAATAGAAACACATGCTGTGGATACTCATGTCATCTAGTGTTGAGTTTTAAAGTGCTCAACTTCTTTTTCTTAAAAGAAGTCCTCAAGTCACGAGGTCTAGTGACTCCACCTATTGCTAGTAATGTACATGGGCATCAGCTCTATTGTTAGATAGTCTTGTTTCTTTTATCGGGTTCAGACATGTTCTGCCTGAGCTCTAGGTCGACATTTCGTGGTGTTGTTGCTAGGCCTGTTTGGATCCCCTAGACTTGCCGGTGTAACAGTTGTCGCATTTTCTTTTTCTCTATGTCTTTGTTCGGATCCTCTAGACTTGGTGTAACAGTTGTTGCATCTTCTCTTTCTGTTTGTCTCGAAGTGTTGCGCGACCTCGTTCGCACTTCAAACACTTTGTACCTGTGGTTCCTATCACTGGCCTCAGTACCACGGAGTCCTATGCACTATGGATGAACTGGTCAGGGATAGTTAGCTATGCTTTTCTGCCTCGCCCTCTTCTTCTGTTCATGGTTTGGAAGCTTCGACAACAATCTCCCACTTTCATCCTGGTAGGCCACTTGGGCCAGACAGTCTTGGTTCACCACCAATCTCAACCTCTCCCTAGTGACTCACAAGAAGCTGCCCAGCAGGCCAAACTTTCCCATGCAGAGCCATGGTACGCTAAGGCACCTGAACACAAAGCAGCTAAACCTTCCGATCTGGCTCCTGAGGTCTTACAATTTCTCTACCTCAACCTGACTCAATAGTGTATAACCATCCTAAAGAAGGCTGGCAAGTCTTCGAGGAGAGCCTGTTATTCAGCCAAGTGGAAAAGATTTGTGCACTACTGTATTTCTCCCTAGCACATCAACCTCTCCAGGCAGCCGTTCAAGACACTGTCTGTTACCTGCTTCACTTGCAAAAGTCAGGCCTCGCTTAGACCACCATTAGACTTCATTTGTCTGCAGTTGCTGCCTAGCTTCAGAAAAGGGAACACATACCACTATTCTGGTCATTAAAGAGTTTCTGGAAAGACGTATGCGCCATTCCACCCAGGGTTCCTACAGCCCCCTCCTGGAATCTCAACATAGTCCTCACCAGACTTAGGGGCCCTTATTGGGAACCACTTCATTTAGGCCCTCTACAATTCTTTTCCTGGAAAGTAGCTTTCCTAATGGAAATCACCCCCCTTAGAAGTGTGAGTGAGCTTAAGGCTCCTACACTGGAAGATCTTATCCTTCAAATTCACCCCAATAGATTAGTCCTTAGAACAAATCCCAAATTGCTCCCCAAGGTGGTCTCTTCTTTCCACCTCAATCAAACTATTGAACTCCGGGCGTTCTTCCCTCGTCAATAGTCCATGGCAGAGAGGGCTCTTCACATGATCATCTTCTTTTATATCTCTACCCTCCATTCCTATCTTCACCCTCCGTGTGGGAAATACAGTCTAACAATGGATCCGATGCCCATGCTCATAACTACCTGTAGGTGGAGTCTCTAGACCTTGTGACTTGACGACTTATTCGAAGAAAAACAAGCTGCACAAGTCCGAGATCAACACTGGATGGCAGGAGTATGCAAGACATGTGAATTTACAGCTCTTAATGCCACAAACAGATGCTTACAGGGTAAGTAACGTTTTCCTTTTAGATGGGAAAACTGCCACATTTTTAAAGCTAAATATGCAAAAGCTTTTTAGGTCTCGCCTGAGCCAGCGCATGCGCTGCTCTGGCGAGACATTTAGTAGCTGCTTTAAAAGTGCTACCTTGCCGGCCACCAGCTTGCTATTACGCGCACAGCACTTTTTCCCGTCGCGCGTGCGCGCGCACCTCTCGCGTCACCACTCGCGCTTTTTATTTTTTTTAATTTCATGGTTGCGGCCAATGCTTGCACAGAGCGCGTCATCGCGATCACTTTCGCTTTTACCGTGATCGCGATGACTTTCGCGGCCACGCGGCGTTACTTTTATGGCCGCGCGGCCAATGCTTGTTTTTTGTAGGTGCTACTTTTTCTTTTTGTTTAGGCACTTCATGAGTGTGTGTGTTAGTCTGCTATCTCCCTCTTGTACTGTGTTTATCCTGCCCTCTCTTCTTCCGTTGTTTGTGTTGCTTACCCCGATAATCCCACCCCATTCTGTTATCTGTGTTGCTTGCAAAAATCAGCCCTCTATCCTTCCGTTGTCCTTGTTGATTGCTCTCAACCGCCCTCCATTTTTCTGATGTCCGTACTGCTTGCCACCACCGCCTGCTCTCCTTCCACTGACCGTGTTGCTTGCTCCTAACCACCCTCTCTCCTTCCATTTTCGGTGCTGCTGCAACCACCCAGTCTCGTTCCTTCCCCTGTACATGTTGCTGCCACTACCCACTCTCCCCATTTCCTATGTCTGTGTTGACACCACCCACCAAAACCAACAGTAAAGTGCTGTGACGCAAATACCTCTGGCTGCATCATACGCCCAGCCCCCTATGTTGTCTGTGCTGGACTCCATGTTGCCTTCCCCTCCACACTGACCTCTATGTTGCCTCCCACACTACAATAAAGAAGTACAGCCATATCATAGCGATCCCCCATCCTCCAATCTCAAAGTTGCCTCCCGCCTGCCCACAAAAAACAAGCATTGGCATGGCCAATAGGTTTCGCCTTTGGGACCTTTTAAGGTTTTAGCCATGCAACAGTTATTGTTGCACCAAGAATGTTGTGCTGCATAACTAAATACTTAGAAGGTCCCAGGAGCGAGACCTATAGGCTATGCCAATGCTTGTTTAAAATAATTCTTGTTTCCATTCTTACATCTTCAAAGTTGTTCAAAGCACATGATGCTGGCCAGGATACCCTTACTGAAGAACAGCAACAACTTTTCAAAATTAACTTTTCATCATCTCTATTGTACAGCAGTACCTAGCTGTAAGTAACGCTTTCCAGGAAGGCTAAATAAGGTAGAATTATTTAAGTTTGGTGTGGACTCCCTGTCTTCCACCTTTTACACAAACAACAGCCTTCCCATCCAGGTTTGTTTAACTTTCTGTCATAACCACGAACACATCAAAAAACTAAGGTATTGCAGCTCTTGATGCTCCCTAACCTCATTCAGTCAAAGTACTCTTTGCATTCTGCTGTTCTGACTATGGACCTCATGTTCAGCCAACCGTCATTAACATACTGAAAACCCATTTTTTAAATTATTTCCTTGTGCACCGCTTATTGAGTCATGAAGATGCGCCAGAGGTGATTGTGATTTAAGAGCAGCACTGTACGTCTCATTGTTTAAGCACTGTTTGTTGAGTCTCTCAACTGACAGAACCCTGGAAATCTCTTGTTAGGTTGTGTCTGTAACCGTAGCAGTTTCTGCCCCTGTAGTTGGTTTTCTGAGCTAGCAATTAGCCTTTTAGATCTCTGGACCCTTGTGTTCTCGCTGCAAGTTATGGTGCACTTTCTCATACAGTTTGTTGTCTGTCTCCCAGGAGCTGGAGGCTGAAGGCCGATACAGAGAAGCAGAGTACCACTACCTGGAAGCCAAGGACTGGAGAGCAACAGTGAACATGTACAGAGTAACAGACATGTGGGATGAAGCATACAGAGTAAGTGTCATGACTCAGTCAGAAGATGCTGTAGGTTTTCAGCGTAAGGGAATGACAGAAGAGGATGTTATGCAAGCATCAGAGGAAGTGGATCACACATATGCAACAGAAGGTGATGAACCTGCCCCAGGACATGCATCTAGAATGAGGGTTTTAGTTATTGATTGATCACATTTATCAGTACTTTATCAATGTATTGGCAGATGCAGATCCATCTGAAGCAGGAGCAAGTCCTGTATGCGCAATGATCTTGGTGGGTGTACAGAGAAGGATGCGGCTTAGGGTACCCCCTTTCACTGTGATGTAACAAAATGTCAGTGCTTGGGAGCAGTTTACGTAATCCAGGGTGTATCTCCATTCCGTACATTTTCCTGATCTATTAAGTGGTGACTTATGTAGATGTTAGATTTTTTAGTAGAATGCTGTAATTAGTCACTCATTGAGTATCGAAGAATTCATAAATTCTAAACGTGCATGCAACATATGTTCGCAACAAAGGTATTTGTAATAACGCTTCATCACGGCTAAGTTGATTTAATTTAAAAATTCAAAATGCTCTTCAGCAGGCTACGTAATCCATAAACAAGTAGCAATAGTTTATGGCCCACCTGTCTGGCTGTATAGCATTAAGGATTTTTAACGTGTTGGCTAGCAGTTTGCAGTTTATAATTCAAAGCAACCCAGATCTACTTTGTGAATGTTATAAACAAGCACAACATTGTAGATAAGAAAAAAATGACCTTAAGCCTATAATTCGTCCATATTAAATCTCTTTCCTGCTTTTCTCCAGCATAGAATCCAAAAAGAAATAACAACTTTGTGACTCTTAAAGGAGAGACACTAAAGGACAGTTAAAGGCACCTGATGACCCTCGACGAAAAATCAGATCTGAAGTAAAGAAGCAAAGATTGCAGTTGGCATCTGCTTCAGAGAAGTCACAAAGGAAGACTTACTCACTTGTGAAGGGACCCTCTCACCCCTTCTACTAAGGGTCTGTGTTCTGGTCAGCCACTACCTTCTAAGAAGGAGACTAGGAGTGATTTTATCAGGAAGCATAACCGGTCACTGCCACTAGATTCTGATATGCCACAGAAAGAATACAATCACTTCTTTGTAAATGAGCTTGTCAGTTTCCAAACTTGATGACTACTTGGTCATCCACAACTTCAAGCCTCACCATACTTGTCAAAAAGAGTGCAACTACCAAAGTCTGCTTCATTGCCGATACTACAGTCGGTTGCAAAATTATTGGCGTCAACAGCAACTGCGTTGTCAACAAGTTCCTCAAGTCTTTATACTGTTTTGTCAGGTCCAGTGCACCTGACAAGTCGCTTCTGAGTGGAGCCTGCAGCAGGGTCCGCTCCGTATCTACCTGACTTTCCTGGAACCAGTGTGACTCCCTTCCAAAAAAAGAGGTCTATGAGGCCCTACACTTCATATTTGGGTGGCCCGACCCATCTGAAGTGCCTTCGGGCCCCACGGGCGCGAGAGGGGACCCTACTAGATTCCCAACAGCGAGTTTGTCCTAAGTGCTAGTCGTGCCCCCTGAATCCAGTGCTGGATCCAGGGCAGCACTGTCTATGATACTGCGACCTTCCTCAGTGCCGGCTCTAG
Organism: Triturus cristatus; assembly: GCF_964204655.1. Taxonomy (NCBI): domain Eukaryota; kingdom Metazoa; phylum Chordata; class Amphibia; order Caudata; family Salamandridae; genus Triturus; species Triturus cristatus. The sequence goes on along the minus strand of NC_140589.1, from coordinate 1,845,006,561 downwards.
TACCCATGCTCCCGGCACTGCAATGCCATCCCCATTGTTAAAACCCATCTGCAACATGAAGCCGAATGGGTGTCTTATAACCCCGGCTTTAGGTCTGACCAGGGTCATGGCTTCCGAGTTGGTGCCAGCGTCTTTTTCTTTTGACAGGCTTGGAGAGGATGATGAATTGGAGGGGTCGAATGACTCTTATGGGTCCTCTAGATGACACAGAGGACAACTGGTAAGAGGAAGTGGTCTGAACACCTCACCAGACACTGGCCTAGTCTCTCACCCTGTCGTGGCTAAGAAGAAAGATGCCTTATTTGTAGTGGTGGTGCGGATGGTGGCTGAGGTCTTGGACCTTACGCAACCCTAAGTGGCAGTCAAGAAGAATGTCTTGACGGAGGTGTTTCAGCCAGGAGTTGCCCTCACCGAACCTTGACTTCCATTTAATGAAGCCCTTACAGATGTCCGTCTCAGGGCCTGGTCCAAGCCCTGTGCACAGGACAATTGCCTACCTCCATCGTCCTGCTCCTGGGGACCCCAGTTTCCTTACCCAGCACCCCACCCCGTAGAGCTAGGTAGTCCAAACCGCCACTTCCAGAGTCAACCCTGGCATGTTCCCTACCATTCCATTGGATAGGAAATCCAAGAGGCTAAATCATTTGGGAAGAGGAGGTTCTCTTCTGTTAGCCTAGCACTGCAGTTGGTGAGCAGCGCGTGCCTCTTGGGCCAATATACCCATTTGATCAGGAATTTTGTTGTGCAAGAGCTGCCCATGGTCTTGAAAGAGGCCTCAGCCATACTCTCCCAAGCTATTGCTGACTGCAGAGATGCTACAAAGTGTACCAATCTGGTGTGGATTGTACTTGACAGAATTGCTGGGAAGAGCCATTTCATCGTCAGTGGCCCTTAGGCGCCAAGCCTGGCTGAGAACCACTGGCTTTTCGGGGGCTGTCCAAGCCTCGCTCATGGACATGCCCTTTGATAACTCTTCTCTTTTTGGTGAGAAAGCGGACTCAGCACTAGAGCACTTTAAGGATAACAGAGCTAGGGCCAGTCCATGGCCCCTTGCCAACCCCAGTCCCCCTTCCTCTCCTTTTGTGGCTACAGAAGGGGCTTTCAGCCTCATTCATTCCTTCCCAGCAACCAAAGCCAAAAGGCTTTTTAGTGGCCGAGGACACAGATTTAACAGACCACTTGGGTCTATTAGGCAGAGGTTGAGCCAATCCACCACTCCCCTGGCAGCCGCAGCCTCCAAACCCCTTTAAACGATAGACAACAACTGTTAATCAAAAAACAGTCAACAAAAGAGAATGTAACAATATGTGTATTAAAACATTCCACCAAAGCACATAAAATCAAATCCATAATTAACAGACATTGGTCCTTCATCCAAACTGAACCTGACATTATGCCTCTATTCAATCAAAAACCTGTGTTTGCTTTTCAACTGTTAAGAAATTTGAAAGAGTTATTGTCACACACACAAAAAGTAGAGACAGACACATTCAAATGTATGCAAAGATGTGCAAACTGTGTTCATTGCAACAGTTGATAATGGGCAATAACTTCACTCATCCAACTAAGGGCACTACAGTCACATTACAACATTCTAGCACATGTGTTGGAAAACGAGGCAGCATCTGTGAGGCCTGCACAAATAACATGACTACATTTGTCCTTCACTGGGAACCAAACACCCAATTGTAGCGCCTGACTCTCAGAGGGTAGCGTTGCAGAGCAGTCTGAGGCTTACTCAAGGGAGGTGGTGTGGGCTAGTTATCGCCATTTGCAGGTGCACAAAAATAACACTCAATAATTGATTGTCCAGTCTGTACTCTGCTTTATAAAAGTAAGAGTACATTTATTAAACACACACACTACTCAATACTATGCACCAATTTACAAATATACATAAGCTGTTGGAATTACTTTGTGACATTGCATAACATCTCCACCCCTCCCGCAAAGGGGGTGTGGGGTCTAGTACCACCACTCCCATGTATGCACATCAACTTGCCCCCAATGCAGATAGTTGAACATAACCTGGAGCGAGGGCCCTGCGCACTGGCACCATCCCAGTGGCGACTCACCCCCTTGCCTCAACAAGCATTAAAAAGGGGTAAACCTGCCTTGGTGACACATGACCCTGACTGAGCATCTCCTACTGACCATACAGTAGGCACCTCTAAATCTTAAGGGCTAGCAGTCTGGGATCTTCACCTAAGCGCAGCAGCAAGAATCCATGTTTACGCACACTTTAGAATGACAGCACTCATCACCTTGGTTGATCATTTGAATGCATGGCAATTACAGCCCCTAAAGGCATCACAGATGAAATCGCAGGATTACACATCTACAGCCAGACACCCTAGCAGGACTGTCTGGCAACATAACCCCACTTGGCTTATGACATCTCCTTACACATGTGACTTACAGTCCCTTCAAAAGAAGTACTCCTGGCAACTACACTTCTCCTGCAGTTACCCTCTTCACTTTAAAAGGAATCACAGGTAAAAGCATGGGATTACGTAAATACAGCCAGACCCCCTAGCAGGAAGGTCCAGCAACATAACTCCATTTAGCTTAACATCACCTTACACAGGTACTTCACTTTACACATGTGACTTTCAGTCCACCTAAAAAGAAATAACCAATAGTAAATGCATTTCGGTGCAATTACACCACTTCACCTCCAGGGGATGCCCTTCATCAGACATCCCCCAACTCAGCCCTTCACTCCGTGATGCACTTCATAGTACACCCTCAGCTGTAGAACATAAGTTCCAGCCTAGAAGGTGTTAAAGGCTGGCTGAGCCCTTGAGAGGTTATTCTTTCAGATGCCCCGTGAAACGTAGGGGTGGGCTGTTCTTCTTTATGCTGGGGGAGACTGCACCTGCTCCTGCAGCCCCCCCTGCACCGCTTTTCACACGTGAGGGTGACCCCCTCCTCTGGGGGCCACCAGGCACCAAAATGGCAGATTTCTTCGTGATGGGGGGGGGGGGGGGGGAGACTGGGCCTCTCCAACAGCTCCCCCAGCACCTTTTCACAAGTGAGGGTGACCCCCCTCCTCTGGGGGCCACAAAGCACCAAAACAGCAGATTTCCAAAGGCCTGGCGACGCATTATGGGGCGCTTCATGCTCCTCTTTACCAGCCCCAGCCACTGGGAACACTCTCCTCTGCCCTCTGGGACTCTGAGAGCGTAGATTCAGCAGTGTGCTGTCTTCACTGGCTCCTTGCGCCAGCCTTTCGCCAGGCTCTCTGTCTGGGCCCCTCTTGTCCCTGCGCATAGGCCCCTGTTTCTGTGCACCAGTCCTGGGCTCTTCTTCTGGTGCTGATAGGGTCCTGGGGGCAGTCAGGGGGTCTCTCCTTCCAACTGCCCATTGCGCCAGGCTCCAGCACCTTCAGCCTCAGCCGAGCACACACCCCAGAGAGCTTCTCTTCCTGTGCAAGCACTTTTTAAAAGTTGAGTAGGGGGCTGGCAGGAAGTCTCTGTTGGTCCTATCAAACAGCGACACATCACTTACCTGCCCCTGCTCCCTCCTTCTTGTCCAGCCTCTGGGTTTGTTAAAAATGGTGTCATCCAGTGTCTCTAAAGCCCTTTTCGCTCACGCTGCCTTCCCTCCTTGGTGCAGCCTGGTGCCTGGCACCCAGTGACAGCTGCTGATGGATGAGCCTGTAGCCCCTCCCATCTTCTCTTCGTGGAGAGGAGGCCCTAGCTTGTGGAAGAAAGGTTATCAATCCATCCAGCTGAGGTCAGCCCTCAGCCTGGGTCTGGTCCTGGCTGGCTCAGGGAAATATGACAGTTCTGGATGACCCAAAAGCAGTACAAATATGACTTTGGACTCTGCAGAATACTTCTTTTCACCTCCAATACAAAGGACTTTAGTGCATGTCTGGAAACTGTAGGCCTTGTGGAAGTTAATTTAGCCATGGGCCCCACATTCCCTTAGGGAAATAATGAAGTGAAAACACAGTAAAACACACTGATTTTCCCTGGCATGTTTCTTTCCAGCGTATAAAGCCTATTCCATATCACCATCCAATACTGCATAAGTCCTGCCACACCATTCACTTTGTAGCTGCTCCTGGACTGCGCACGCTAGGAATCTCCCCTGCGCAGCCCGTACACGTGTGCACACGCATGTACACATGTGTCTGCATGTAACCAGCCCGGTGTCCCTTACTCCAGCTGCTGCGCAGTGGCCTGGTCAAGCCAGGGGAACACCAGTAAAATCCCCATGCAGTCTCTTACATCCTGAGTTCACTGTGGGTGAGTCCCAACTTATGAGGCTCCCCCACAGTAAAAGCTCAACAATTAGGTGCTCAAAAATCAAAAAATCCGGGCGGCCCATAGTGTCAGAACCACCTTCTAACAACATGCAACACCGCAAATGTAATTTATGCTTTGAAATGGACAGGTGGTAAATTATATGTGGGAAAAACTGAACGAAAATCCGGATATCCGAACATAAAAGCAACATCAGAAATCACAATGCCAATTGAACTGTGGCAATGCACTGGCTTCAAGCAGGACTCAACATAGCACAATTACGTTTTACCATCTTAGACGCCATTAAACCAAGATTTGAAAAAGACTCTCACAAACAGTTGGCGAGATCTGAATTATTTTGGATAAAAAAACTGAATGCAATGCACCCACACGGGATTAATGACAGACTGGAATTTGTTTGTTTTTTATGAGACTTTATTCATTCATGAGCAATATGGTGTATTTATTTTATTTTTAATTTCATTCTTATTATTATTTTTTTCATTGCTATTTTGGATTCAGGTTCGCTGGGTTCTCATTGCTATAAACACGCTCAATATGTTTTCATATTAATATTGACGTCATATTTGCACTCTGTCACGTTTTGAGTCACACAGCTATTGTTTTTGGATGCAGGGTCTCTTTTATATAACTTTCGGTTTAGATATGGTATACACCTTTAAGAACTTGAATACTGGGCATGTTAAGACGTTTGGCACATCACTCGCCCATATGCATCACTTCCTGATAGCCCTTCACGTTCACTAACATTGGAGGAGAAATGATAAGGAGGTAGGCTTGTAGAAGTTTGTGACGTGTCACTGAATGAGTGAGCACTTTTTGTATATCATTGTTCGATAACAAATTTCCAACCTGGGAAATACTCAGCACTGTCGGTATTAATGGCAGCAACATGTTTGGTTGTTTATGGGATCGGGAGACACTGGTGCACGTAGAGCACTCTTTTTTTAAATTTTTTACATTTTTTTTTAGTTTTCCAAAAACCTTTATTGATAATCTGCACAGTACATCAGTGTAATGTCAATCAACAATGTTATTGCATTAATAGTACGCCAGTATCTTACACCTTCCCGCGCAAATTCATTACATATGATCAACATCCTCCCCCCAACCCAGCTTATGTAATACTCCACCCACCGGTCATAGGGTAGCATAGGAATACAGCACACTAAGAGCAGCACGGTCCATAGAATACAGGTCTTCTGGATTCAACAGAATGCAGACCTCTTCTTTACAGTTGAAATCAGCCAGATGGTCTTGATCTCCCGTGTCTGTGGCAGGTACCTGAAATTTCCCCTGTGTCCCTTGCAATCGTCAATAGTCATGCACTGCCTCATCATTGCAACCCGCTAAGGACTCAGCGTCTATTTGGGGTGTTCCCAATTGGGTGCCAGCACCGCCCTCCTTTACGGATCCCTCCTCTTCCCCTCCCGGATCTTCTCCCTGGACTACCGCAGTTTCCGGTAGATAGGCAGTCAGTGACCCCCAAATATTTTTCTGTCGAGAGTTCATGGGTAACAGTTCAACATAATAGTGCATGTGATCTTGCCACGTAGTCATCTCATTTATCCACTCCTTGAATTTAGGGGCTCGTCCCCGTCCCCACTTGCAAACTACCTGCTGTTTTTGCCAAGAAAAAACCCATAGCCAAGTATTTCTTATGCACTGCTTTTATGCCCTGAGTGAGTCCCAATAGAGCCATGAGTGGGTCCGGGACCATTTGTATGCCTATCATTGTGGACAACCCTTCAAAGACCTGTGCCCAATATGTGGCCACTTGATAGCAGCCCCATGCTAAATGTATAAAATCCGCACCCTGCTGCCCACATCGTGCACAATTATCTTGATCCCTCAGTAGGAGTTTGTGTAGGGGTATGGTATAATCTATGCAGAAACTTAAAGTGTATAAGGCGAAGCCTACTGTTACCAGCGACCTCCTCTGTCTGCCTGCAACTGAATTCCAATTGCTCGTCTGTTAGTGGTTCATCCAGGTCATTGTCCCATTCCCGTCTGGCCCTTGGAAGTCGGGGAGGTGGCCCCTTTCGGATGTGCTTATATAGTGTTGATACAACATGTCGTGGGGTTTCCCCCTGTAACAAGTCATGGAGGGGAGCAAGCGTTTCTGGCTCATCCAGAAATGCTGGGGTAGCCGCCTTCACACTTTGTCTGAGCCTAATATACATGAAAGTGTCCATGGTAGTGGGTTCATGTCCATCAAAAAATTGTGTCTTAGATCGAAATTGTCCCCCTACATAGAGATCTCCCCAGGTGGTGTAGTGCAAACTATCCAGTAATTTGCGGCAGAGCCCTTCATATGTGATTGTAATAAGGGGTCACGCAGCAGACGTATTCTGGGGGAGTACATCATAGAACCTTCACGCTATATGGCCCCACGCAGCAAGAGTACAATCCACTGTGGAGGGGTCTCGCTCTCGCCCCGTCACCTTGGTGAAGAGGTAGCCTTTTGGGGGCGTCGGGGACATATAGCCGTCTTCCACCGCCAGATGCGGCATGAAGAGAGGCGGATGGAACCAGTAAACTGCGAAATGTGCCTGTGAGCAGTAATAATAGTATTCAAAATTGGGAACGTTGTATCCTCCCTGCTGATACGGTAACATCAGTGTGGCTAGGCTAAGTCGCGCTTGTTTCCCGCCCCATGTAAGTCGTGTAAGCTGATTTTAGTGTATTAAAAAAGTGCCGCCCGGGATGATAGGCGATATTGACAAATAGATACAAGAGCTTAGGGAGTAGGACCATCTTAATAAGGGAAATCCTCCCTGCCATTGACAATGGGAGACGGATCCACTTGCCGTTCTTGTCGGCTGTCTTATCGAGAGCACCCCCATAGTTCGCGCGCATCAGTGCATCCCTGTCCCTGGTTATCTGCACCCCCAGATATTTTAACTCATCACTCTCCCAAACCAGGGGATAGTCCAATTAGTGCTGCTGGGTGTTGGCCGTGAGGGGAAATACAGCAGACTTAGCCCAATTTATTTGGATTCCCCAAATGGCGCTAAATTTGGTTATCTCCCGCAACACTGGGTTAAGATTCTCGTGAGGTTTTTTGATATATAGGGTCATATCATCCGCATTTAGTGAAATTAGCAATTGCCTGGCAGGGTAGACCAAAGAGCGCTCCTTGTGATGTTGTCGAAGCTTCGCTACAAAGGGCTTGATGGCTAAAGCAAATGAGATTGGGGAGAGCGGGAACCCCTGTCTCGTGCCTCTAGAAACGGTAAAAGGAGTGGAATGGGCGCCATTCAGTAGTACCATCGCCAACGGCTGCGTGTACAGCAGTTTAATCCAGTTCAAGAGGGAAAACGGCATCCCCATGTATTGCAGGGTGCCTACCAGATAATCCCACTCCACCGAATCAAACGTTTTGGTGGCGTCAAGGAAGACCGCCACCGCCGAGCATTTGGGGTCTATGTCCTGTAGTACTGCAAAGAATGTTCGAAGGTTATGGGCCGTGGCACGATTTGGAATAAAGCCCGCCTGGTCTGGCAGCACCAGTCGCTCCATTAGGAAACTGAGGCGGATTGCTAAAAGTTTTGCTAGGATTTTAGTGTCGCAATTCAATAGAGACAAGGGCCGGTATGACTCGTAATGTAGCGGGGATTTGTCGGGTTTTAACAGCGGAATTATTTGAGCCTCCCGCACAATGTTTGGCAGTGTTCCTTCCTCTAGCGCCACGTAGAACACGATCGGCGCTAAGATTGGCATGTATGCTTTATAAAATTCTATTGGTAAGCCATCAGAGCCTGGGTCTCTCATGTAGAGCACTCTTTTTCTGTGTGTATGGACAATTCTTTGTTTCCAATCATGAGTCATAGCATGAATACTGTTTTTTGGTTAACTCACACAGTGTTTTTGGTTTTCACATATCCGGGTGATTAGGTTATAACAAGGGCATATGTCAGTTATAGATTTATTTTATTGAGGACTAGATTGAGCTAACTATTGTTTCAATTACGTTTTAGATTCTGTAATCTGAAGGCCCCTGACAAAGGGTCATAGATAACCCGAAATGCATTGGGCAGGACTTTCGGATTGATTGGAGTTCAAACTGCAAAATATTGTAAATTACAGATGATACAGCACAATATTGAGTACAACAGCCAATAAAGAAATTGGTGCAACATGATTATAGCTCGCAATCATCGAAAATATATTGAATAATACGTCGACATGATTTGATAAAAAACATCCTTGTTTTTGAGTTAAGTGTGACCGGCAGCCAGGGAGCGGTTTTCCGCACCTGACATAATATAGATTACAGCATATAAAAACGCAGTGGAGACGTACTTGGTGAAAAATTTACAGTAGAGGATACTGCTTACAAGGGCAAAGTGAAGGTGTTCCACGAATAAGGACAAAGTAGAAGTGTAAAGCTTATAAAGATCAACTAGAGATGTTCCGTGTGTAAAGACACAGTAGAGGTGTACTGGTATAAGGGCACATTAGAGCTGTATAAGGTAGAAGGGAACATCAGAGGTGAAAAGTGGAAAAACACTCAGTAGAATTCTATCACTGATAAGGACACAGTAGAGGTGTACTGCATACGAGGAAGCCACAGAGATTTAAAGCATACAAAGACGCAATAAAGTTGTTCCACGTATAAGAATATGCTGAAGCTGTACCTAGTATAAGGGCACAGTAGAGTTTTACCAGGTGTAAACGCAGGCCACTTCGTCAAATCAAACAGAACTCACAAGTATTAGCATTGGCTCCAAGTGCCAGGTTGGTGGCGTCTTTGACTTGATTGATAGGTTGCCCTGCACCAGACACATCTGAACACTATGAGAGGGAAATGTGGCAAGGTGGACAATTGCTTTCCTTAGTAGTGTAATTTAGCAATAGGGAAATGTCCTTTTGTAGTTACTGCTCCTTGAGATTTTAGCTTTAATTTTATTGATTTCTTCCACTCCAGGTGGCCAAGGCCCACGGAAGTACAAATGCTCACAAACATGTGGCGTACTTGTGGGCGAAGAGCCTAGGAGGGGAGGCGGCCGTCAAACTGCTCAATAAATTTGGTCTGCTGGAAACTGCCATTGATTATGCTGCAGACAATGGGTGAGTAAAATCCCTGACACTGTTGCTTCCACCATCCCTGAAAGATAACAACATTTGTGCTTTCCTAGTGCAACCTTTGCTCAGACTGTCTTGTCGTGTACTGAAGTGAGCATTGCCACTGTAGTGCAAAAAAACGGTGTTGTTTGGATATACAGGAGGAGGACCAGTGAAGGACGCAGTCTGTGAATATCCTGATGCAGGGGTCACCTTTGTCTTTAGTCCGGAGGGCATTGTACATGAATTGTAATGTAGCTGTCTCTGGGCTGCAGCATGATCTGAAGCCGGATTAGCATTATTGCAGAAAAAGTTGGTGTTGATGTTATGTTTGAATTGATGTGCTCTAGAGATTTTTGTTAAAACATATCTTTAATGATTTTTAAAAAATATGCTTAGACACACATTGTTTGTTTTGTTATGTTAGTGTATAGCACACAAATGACTCAAGAGGGTATCCAGGCACTTAGGCAAGGTGTGTGGTCCCAAGGTGCTTATATGAAAGCCAGGTCTTCAGCTTCTTGTGGAACTCAATAAGTGAGAAAGAGGCTCTGATGTGTTGAGGGAGGTCATCCCATGTCTTGGGTGCGATGTAGGAGCAATGGAGACCTCCAAATTTGCTTTTGCAGACGCGGGGCACGTGTGCGATTGAGGCAGAGCGTAGGTGTCTGTTCGGTTGGTGAAATTGTATTATCTGTTCGGGTATTCTGGTCCAGTGTTGTGTAGGGCTTTGTATGTGCGTATGAGAAGTTTGAATAGTATGTGCTTATGAATGGGGAGCCACTGAAGCTTCCTGAGCTGTGGAGTGATGTGGGTGTGGTGTCGGAGGTTGAGTATGAGTCTTGCAGCCGCGTTCTGGATGGTCTGAAGTCTGTGTAGGAGTTGCCTGGAGATTCCGGCATAGAGAGTGTTGCCTTAGTTCAGCCTGCTGGTGATGAGGGCTTGTGTGATGGTCCGTCTGGTGTTCTGAGTCAACGATTTGAAGATCTTTGACAGCATGTATAGGATTTGGAAGCAGGAGGTGCACTCTGTTGACTTGAGCCGTCATGTTGAGCTTGTCATCCAGGATCATCCCTAGATTTCTTGTATGATCTGTGGATGTGGGTGTTGGTCCTAGCTCCAACAGCCACCAGGAGGAATCCCATGGGGAGGTCTTGTTGTAGAAGACCAGTAATTCTGTCTTGTCAGAGCTGAGCTTCAGGCAGTTGGTTCGCATCTAGTCTGCTACCAAGGTCATGCAGTTGGTGATGTCTTATGATCGGATGATGTTGGCTCGTGGTGTCATGTACATATTGAAAAAAGTGGTACTGAGGCACAATCCCTGTGGGACACTGCATTTCTGATGGATACATCTGCCAGTGGATTCCTCACCTTGTGAATATCCCCTGCGCCAGCATTCCACGGAACTTTTCTTCCCCAGCATTCCACGTCGACGTGGGCGACGTCATAATACACCGGCTCCGCTCGCGACTCCGAACGACGTCACCGGAGCCATAAGAAGCCCACGTCGGCGTGATGACGTCTGTTCCCTTTTTTTCCGCGCCTTCACATATCAGTTTCATGGTTTCCGAAGTGAAGGGTGGCAGTCTGACTCTTTAGGTTCTTCCCATGAGGAAAGAACAGATTCATTTGACAGCGGATCCATGTATGCCAATCTCGTGGAGTCTTCTCATGAGGGTGTTGTGGTAGACAGTATTGAAGACCGCGGAGAGGCCGAGCAGGATGAAGGCTGCTGTTTTTCCTTGGTCCAGGATGTTTCGAATACCGTTGGTGGCCGCGATGAGGCCTGTTTTGGTGCTGTGGTTCTTTCTGGATCCTGATTGTGTGTTGTCTAGAAGATGTTGAAGTTCAAAGTGGGTTGTGAGTTGCTTGTTAATGGCTTTCTCAATCACCATGGCTGTATAGGGGAGCAGGGAGATGGGTCAAAAGTTGCTCAGTTGATTCAGGTCTGCTGTGGGCTTCTTGAGGAGGGCGTTGATTTCTACAAGTTTCCATTCATCCAGAAAAGTGGCGGACATGATAGAGGTGTTGATGTGGTCAGGGTGGTGCTGATTGGTGATGTTCGCAGATTGTCAATGTGGTGGGGGCATGGGTCCATTGGGGCCCTTGAGTCATTGGTCGGCATGATTACATATTGGAGCTGGTGGTCCCAATTCAGTATTTAAATTGCTAAGGGTGACTAGGAAACAATGACAAAAGGTACTTATGTTGGAAGGGCTTTGGGATGTTCTGGAGTGGGATGGTTACACCTTTCTCCTATGCGTTTCCTTCGGGCTTTGCAACAGGAGACATGGCTTTTGTTGCCTCTTTTTGTTTTGACACTGTGTATAATACATTGTCGGGAGACCTCTTAGCCCTTTTATGGGATAACACACATATGCAGCATGCTGCTTCGTTACAATAACCTGTAACTGATTTTCTTTTCTTTTTATACATACAAAATGAACCTCTTGGAACATCCTTGCATAAATTCCTGTTATTTATAGGTGCAGTTTTGATAAGGCAGCGTGCAGGTTCAGTGCTTCACCTGATTTCTGCGCTTCAGTATGAGAATAGTTATAGAGACATGTGCTGCTGTAACAGTGTGCTTCATACAGAACAGCAGGAATGTTTTTGTGCTTGTTCATCTGAAGGAGTGTGGTACCACACGCTTTGTAGTGAGGGCCTCATTACTTAAAGTGCACAGAATGGTACTCAGTTTTTCGGATGGATATTTCTAACTGCAGATTCCTCACCTTGTTAATTTTCCTAGTCGCCAGACTTGATCAATGACTTGAGACGATTGTCTCAGCAATTCCATTGTGCGTTGGTAGGTGGCATCATGTGGCTCCCCATCGTGTCGGACCTGCTCCAGATGTAACATTTTTGGCCTCAACCTAGATGTCCCCTAGGTTCGCTGATGTCAGTGCTGAGGTGGATCTGGAGCTCACTCCCTCGTTTCTGTGAGAGCCTGACAGATTTTCAGTTTTCTTCTCCACAGTGGAACTGAAATGTTCTCTCCGAAAACAGCATGGTTCAAACCATGTAAGACTCCCACAAACGGATGTTGGTAACGGACCCTTACGAGGTCTGTCTCTGGTGTCTGAGCTCCAAGCACAATTTGACGTTTCGATATCGTTAGACAAATGTTCGATGATAAGGCCATCTAAGATCGCAAAGCCAAATTGTACACCACAAAACTTCCCAATTGTACATCGTGGTTCACTTTAGGAAATCAAAGAAGTCCCGGTCAAGGGCGCAGATGTGCTCTTGCTCCCAAGGCCGATCTCTTCATTGATTATTTTTGAGGTAGAAATCTTCAAATAAGTCCAGGAAGAAGAAACCTAGAAAGTCGAAGCACAGCTCCTCTTCGTACCGCCTTTCCCATCACGAGGCATTGCACAATGTCCCAGATACCTCTAAGCCCTAAACTTGGTTTCCATCTCAGTAGCCAATTCTAGCTCTTGTCTTAATGCACCCCAAATTTCCAGGTCTGTCAGCAACTCCCCAACAACTCAGAGGGTTCAAAAAAGTCATACATAGGATTTTTGGTACCCAACCCCACACTACAGCTTCTGAGGAAATTGCCTTCTTTGCCATCATCATATGAAAGGCAGCAGAAGTTTTGGATATTGTATTACCAACCACAGAGGGCAAGACCAACGTCCTCATGGAAGTTCTACAGAGTGGACGGTCATCGCAAGAGCCACTCCTTCCAGTCAATGAGGCCCTCATTGACTCACTGCTGGCCACCGGGGCCAACCCAAGAACCTGACATTCATATCAGTGAACACCAGCTGCCTCATGGAAGATATTTGCATGCACTATTGGACAGGATGGAGGACATCTTGCCAGCCGTGCCAGAAGTTACCACAGTAGCACTCACACACCTTATCCAGGATGGTCAGCAGTCCCTGTGGACATGCCATTTGATGGCACACGTCTCTTTGGAGACGAGACAAACTCAGCTCTGGAGCACTTTAAGGAAAGCGCGGCAGCAGCATGCTCTTTTGGATTGCCTCTGCCTGTATGGCAGTTTAACCAACAATTTTGCCACTTTCGGGGCTTCAGAATTGTGACTCTAGCAACGACAGTGTCAGATCTTGCCTCTACAGCAGTAGCTCTCTCAAGCCTTTCAAAGCAGATGTCTGGGATCTAGCCGTCAGCGTGCAGTCTTCCAGGAGCAATGAACTGCCCAATCTCCCACACCCCATTCCGCAGCCACTGCCAAACCAATTTAATGTACTTTCAGCAACACACAATCGCCCAGTAGGAGGTTGTGTCACTTTTTAGCTCCCCGGGGTGAGGAGCATCACATCGCATCATTGGGTGCTCCAAATTGTTCAGGATGTTTGCTTCCTCCCCTTTCTCTCCTATTCTCGTGACATTCTTTGTATACCAAAACAGCTTTCGGAAGACCACTTGTTCAGACTTCAAGGAGAAGTTCATGCTCTCTTAGCCAAGGAAGTCATAGAATCAAGACTGGTTGCTATTCCTGTTACTTTTTGGTGTTAAAGAAGGATGAAGTCTACGCTCATTCCTCAGTCATTGCCCTCTGAACGTTGTCCTTTGAAAGGACAAGTTCAAAACACTCACCATAACCCAGGTTTTTCTGGCCTGGATCTGGAAGGCTGAATGGTGGTGTTGGATCTACAGTAGACCTTTGTTTACATCCCCATCCTGTGGTTTTACAGACCCTACCTAAGGTCTCAGGTCGACCACAAGCACTTTCAGTTCTCAATGTTCCCATTTAACCTTACCAGTGCATCTCAGGTGTTCACTAAAGTGATAGTGGTGGTCACTGCTCACCTGTGGCGGTTGGGAACTCCAGTCTTCCCATACATTAACAATGGGCAGAACTCTGGTTCTCTCTTTACGCCACTGTAGAGACCGCGCAGTGTCATAGCTTGTGGGTGTTAAAGTCTCCAAGTTAGTCCTCGCTCAGAGACACTTTCGCTTGGACTGAAGCTCGGGACTCCTTTACGCCTTCCTGCTTTGCCTCTCCTGTCCAAGATTCTGAAGAAAATCAGGAACGACTGGGCACAAGTGTTCCTAGTGGCTCATGACTGGGCTAGGAAAGTGTGGTGCCTGGAACGTCTGGCAATTTGCATCTGTCCTCCTATCCGGCTGCTCCTCCAGGAGGATCTTGTTGCAGCAGTGGGTCAGGGTCCTGCACCCGTGCCTGCACACCTGGCACCTCAGCGCATGAAGATTGAGTAGCGACAGTTGATGACATTCATTCTTCCTTCCAAAGGAGTTGGGGTTGTCTTGGCAGCCAGACATCCCTCCATCCAAACAGTGCATGCGGGACGCTATGAGAGGTTTGTTGTTTGTTGTTCTTTCTGTAACTTACAGTCTCTATAGCCACAGTTAGCTGATAAACTGTTATTCTGTCTCTTTTTAGCCCAGCAGGCCCTTGCTATGGCAAAAGTTAAAGATTACTTATCAGCCCTTTCGGCGTTCCTGCAACTACCTGGTTACCCACCTCTTTTTAGGTCACCTATTGCGATGCGGTTTTTGACAGGGCTCATTTATATGTTCCTGCTAACACCATTTAGAATGTTGCAGAGTTACCTTAGTTTGGTTCTCACTTTCCTCATGTGTGCTCTGTTTGAGCCAATGCACAGATGTTCCTTACATTTCTTGTTAGAATCGAAAACAACAGTGCACAGATGTTCCTTACATTTCTTGTAAGAATTGAAAACAACTTTCTTCATATCGATCACGCCTGAGCTTTGCTTTAGCAAATTACAAGCTCTATCTGTCCAGGAACCATATACAAACTTTTTTCCAGACAAACTGGTTCGTAGAACAAAAGCGGCCTTCCTTCCAAAGGCCGTCACGCCCTTCCACATAGGACAGTCTATCACTCTACCAGTTTTTTTCACCCCTCCATCCATCCAAAGAGGAGGCGAGGCTCCATCATTTTGATCCCAAGAGATCCGTGAGCTTCTACATCGATCAAGCAAGAAACATTGGGTTGTTGATCAGCTCTAGAGAGAAAAAGATGGAAGCAGAAAAGAACCATCTCCAGATGGATTTTCTTGTGCTTCGAGAGCTGTTATGGGCTAGCCAAGAAACAGCCTTCTGAAGACTTACTTGCATACATATTCCAACGGAGACAACGGTGCTACTACCGCTCTGGCATAAAGTGTGCCAGTGTTGAACGTCTGCCGGGCAGCTATGTGGGCATGTTCACAAAGCACTACTGCCTGGATAGGGACATTTTGCCTGACCTGTCCTGCAGGATTTCCTCGTCTGAGCCGTTCCAGACCCACCACCTGGAGAGATACTGTTTTGGTATCTATTCACAAGGTGAAGAATCTGTGGTTAGAAGTATCCATCAGAAGAACAAGTTACTTACATTTGGTAATGATCTTAAAATAAAATAAAAATGCATCAGTGAATTTATTGACTTCTAGGAATATAAACGAGTAAATGGTGCTATTGAGTCAGAATCAAATTTTACTTCCACCCACCACAGTAAACAGCAGAGGGCAGTGGGTCAGCCCACTTTAGCCCAGTGGCTGCTCTCATTGTGAGTGACAGCATTTTATTGTGCACAATGTGGTCATCCCCAAATTAAGTAGTGCACTTCAGTACCAAGGCTCAATAAACAATGTTTCATATCTTAATACTTTTTCTGCTTCCAAGGAAGCACCCCTCACCTAGACTCTCCCCTGTTCTGCTTTTAGCTGTCAGTATGCATCAAATGCACAGGAGTGTTTCAGCTGAGCACTCCCAAAGATTTCGCTGTTCTTTATGTATGTATTATTTTGAAGGCATACAGAAGCTGCCCCTTCATGTGGGAGATAAGAAAGTTCTCAGCTGAGGCTGGCAATTCTGCCTTTATGAAGCCTCCAAATCTTTCTTTCATGTTGGGAGCCAGAATAAATCAATGTAGAGAAGGTCACACTAAGTGATACCTGCTCCAGAATGAGTTTCTATCCGCCTCAAATAGAACTGGTCCACAATTGCCTAGTTTCAGTAAAATAAATGCAATGAATTGCGTACCAGCTATTATTTTTTCAGAAGATAACTTGTAATGCATGGTACATGGATGCATGTCTAGAAAACGTCTCCTGTTTAGACCACTTGCTTAAGACAGTAGATCCTTAATGCGTATATTTGTATGTTTGCTCTCTGTATGGTTCACCACTTAACACTGCTTCTCATCTCCCACCGTGGCACTCGGTCGACAGCTGCTTCTTGTCTTTATAGTAATAAGATTCAGTTTTCTGAAATGCTGAATTTTGGACTTACACGCATACTTTCATTGGAAAGGCCTCTGTGTAATTAAAGACCTATTGCTTCTATACATCTTATGCTACATGAATCTGTATAGCGCTTACTCCCACTTCTATTATCCTCAAGTGAGTTCTAGCACTTGCTGCATAGTTTTGCAGTGCCCTAGTCCTTCAAAGAAACCAGATTACTGGTACTCATTGTATAGACCTCAGTATGAAGTGCTAAGGTATCCCTGCTGGGGCTTGAACCCATGATCCGCAGATCTGAGGAACACACTTGCCAACCCATTTTACCGGCTTGCTTTTTCTTTCAAAAATACTTATTATTCAGCAGTTTACACAAATACAATTATAGGATTTCACCCGCAAACTTCTCTAAGCAGATGTCCTGTAATATTGACTTACAAACTGCCTAGCCCCTACTGCCTCTTAAGTAAAAAGGAGAATTGCCCACACAGCTGCTTTCAATGCACACTATTCTAAATAGGTATTTCAGAAAACCATGCAGCTGAAAGGTTACGTACCTCTGTAGCTGTCTTTTCAATAGAAAACATAATTTCTGATGGATACATCTGCCAGTGGATTCCTCACCTTGTGAATATCCCCTGCGCCAGCAATATTCGGAATTTTTTCGTAGCTCTCCACGCCAACGAGGACAACATCACAGTAGCATGGCTCCGCACACGGCTCTGCTGACGTCACTGGAGCCATAAGAGAGCCACGTCGGCGTGATGACGTGAGTTCCCTTTTTTCAGCGCCGTCGACGCTAACGGTTTTCTGGGACTCTCCGTAGCTTGTCTGGTTACTTTGTTTTTCTGGATTGTTTCTGGTCCTCTCTTGTCTCTTTCCTGAAGATGTCATCGAGGAAGTCAGGCTTCAAGCCCTGTAGAGAGTGCGCAGGACATATGTCCATCACGGATCCTCACGAAGGTTGTGTCTGGTGCCTGTCGTCGGATCACGATGTCGAGGGGTGCTCTTGCTGCCGTAAGATGAACCCGAAGGCTTTAAAGGAGAGAGAGGCCAAGCTGTTCATAGCGCAGATGAGGAAGGAGAAGAGAGGTCGAAGGCGATCCAGGTCCAGGTCGGGTTCGAAGTCGATGTCGGGTCATGCTTCAAGATCAAAGAAGCATAAGAAGAAGAAGAGGCACGGCTCTCGACGCCGTTCAGATAAGGAGACTGCTCCGAAAGCGACTTCTCCAGTTCCTTGGTGTCGTAAGGACTATGTTTCTCCTTCGACTTCGAATCCGGCTTCACCTGTTTGTCCGGCTTCGCCTGCAGCTTCTCCGGAGTGTTCTCCAGCTCCGGCTCCATCTCCGACACTGACACATTCTCCGGCTCCGGTGGAAGAGGCTCCGGTACCTGATGAGTCTTAGACTCCATTGGCTCCACCATGGGCGCCGATTGGCCCGAGTCCGGTAATGACTCAGCCTGAGCCTTTATCGAGCCCTTACTCGCCTTTCCCTGGCCCGGGTCAAGACTCATCGCATTACTTGAATGCCATGTATGGTGTATTTTCAAGAGCAATGTACCCCTCTGGAGCACCTTCGGGTCCCATGGGTCCAATGGCCTTTAATTTGGGGGTTCCTCAGGCCTATGCTCAGGCTCCTTTTATGCCATTCCTTCCAGCGGCACCGTACTGGCATTTCCCGGCGCCGAAGACGTCAACACTGTTCCCTTCATCTTCGGCTCCAGCTCTACCTCGTTCGGCTCAGGCTGTGCCTCCGGATCCGTGTTCGACGCCGGGTCCGGCGGAGTCGTGTGTGGCGCCGCTGACGCCGGTTCCGAGGATAAGATCCAGGCGGGAGGCGCAGAGGATTTTGGAAGAGCAGAGGTATCAGGCAGAAGAAATGGAGGAGAGTGAACTTCAAGAGTCAGGTGACTTAGTTGAAGACTTAAAGGAGGCAAGTGGCCTTGATATGTCCCCAGAATGGGAGCTTTCTCCTCCTTCAGATGCTCCCTCTAAGGATGTGGTTCCTTACCACACAGTCATAAGGAAGGCAGCGGAGCTCTTAGACTTGCATCTCCCAACGGCTGAATTTAAGTCCAATATCTTGACGGAGGTTCTTCATTCTCCCTCCACTGTAGTAGAACCTTTGCTTCCTTTTAATGATGCCATCACTGAGCCAGTTATGGAGGTTTGGTGTAAGCCCTTTTTGGCTCCAGCAGTGTCTAAATCTGTTGCTAGGAGGTACAGGGCGGCTCCAGGAGATCCGGATTTCCGAACATCCCATCCTTCTCCTGAGAGTCTGGTGGTTCAAGCTGCCTGTTCGAAGAAGTCTTCTGGAGCTTTTCCTCAAGTTCCTAGTGATAGAGAGTCAAAAAAACCTTGACCAGTCGGCCAAGAAGGTGTTCTCCTCGGCAAGTATGGCCTTGAAGTCCACAAATGCCACCTGGCTTTTGGGCCGTTACACCCACGCCCTGATGGATTCTGCAAAACAGCTGTCTCCTAAATTGTCTGAGGAAGACCGGCAAAATTTTAATGAGGTCTGGTCGGACACTCAAGCAGCTGCACGACAGGTTATTCAGAGTGGTTTGGACACTGCGGACTCTGTTGCCAGGATCATGGGCTCCTCGGTTGCCACAAGAAGAAGTGCTTGGCTTAAGTCGTCGGAGTTCTCTCCAGATGTGCAGGCAACACTTCTAGACCTACCCTTTGATAGTTCTGGACTGTTTGGAAAGAAAGCAGATGCAGCCTTGGAAAGGTTCAAGGACAGCAAAGCCACAGCTAAGTCTCTGGGCCTGCAGGCGCAGCCTAGAGGTTCCTCTTTCAGAAGGTACAGAGGTTTTGGGAGGTGGTCCTTTCGGTCCTACAGGCAGCCTCAGCAGCAGCAAAATACCCTGTATAAGACCTACATGGGCAGGAACAGAGGTCGTCCATGAGGTCGTCAGCCCTCCTCCTCCTCCTCCTCCTCCTCTACATCCCTCCCTCCTGCCACTGCAAAGCAGCCCTAGATCCACCATTCTGGATCATGTTGGTCCTGTGGGGGGGTCGGCTTACCCATTTTCTGCAAGATTGGGAATCGGTCACTACAGACCTGTGGGTTCTAAATCTTGTGGAAAATGGGTATGCTCTTCCCTTTCGAGAATTCCCTCTAAATTACCCTCCTTGCCAAGGTGCTTGCTCGGAGGACCACCTTCTTCTCCTGCAGGAGGAAGTCCTAACATTACTGAAAAAAGGTGCGATAGAGGTGGTTCCAGAGCGGGAAAGGGGTCAGGGATGCTACTCCCAGTATTTCCTGATACCCAAGAAGGATGGCAGGCTGCGTCCAATCCTTGATCTCTGGATCTTGAACTCTTTTCTGAAGCAGGAGAAGTTCAAGATGCTCACCCTTGCGCAGGTTCTTCAGGAGGACTGGATGGTGTCGATCGACTTGCAGGATGTGTATTTTCATATTCCGATCCTGGAGTCGCATAGGAAGTATCTCCGTTTTACGGTAGGGTCGCAACATTATCAGTTTGCGGTTTTCCCGTTTGGTCTTACTACTGCACCTCGAGTCTTCACCAAGGTGATGGCAGTGGTGGCAGCCCATCTCAGAAGGTTGTGGGTTCCAGTTTTCCCCTATCTGGATGACTGGCTTATCAAAGCGGAGTCGCCAGAGAAGGTGCTTCATCATCTGCAGGTTACAACTCAGCTTTTTAAACAGAAGCACAGATGCACCACATATCAAAAAGTAAGGAAGAACAATTATAAAATCTATTTCCGACATCAGTTTTCTTCTGAAAAAAAATGTTCTTTTATTCCAAAGATCAGTAATTCTTTTGAAAAAACAAGATCATAAACATCATTGTTTTCAACAGCACAGCCGACGCGTTTCGTCCTTGAAGCGGACTTCTTCAGGGCTGTTAAATGCAAACACATAAATATACAAATAAATACATACACATAAACATATATATAACATGTTACATACTACACAGACATTTTGATGCAATTATATATAAAAGGATGCTATTCATTCCAGCTAAGTTTCTTCATTTAAAAAAACATTTATACAATGACAAACCATAAATTACTAAACATCAAAGACAGACCGACATTAATGTACTTAGAAATCTTTACCATTTCCAAACCTGTATACCAGATTCCTACAAGGTGTTCTTTTTGTTATTTTTAATATTTTTAATATTTTTAACATTGAGTTTAAGAGAGTGTGATCAAAACCAACAGATCCTCATAGATAATATGGATTGGTATATATAAACTATTAAACTTAGGTACCCAAGGGAAAAGGAGAACAAGTAGAAAGAAGGAGAAAAAGAAAAGAAAAAAAGGAACTCAAAAATGAATTAAAAAAATAATTATGTGAACAAGAATAATCCAAGGCCAGATGCCTGCGAATTTTATGACCAAGGAGATGCCAATGAAATTTATATCAAATTTGTATGTCGGGATGAACATCTTAGCACCAAACCATGCGATGCACTCCGACGTAAAGATAAGTATTCAAAGGTACCCACCGCTTAATAATCAAAACGGGGTCAGTCCTATTCGAAGAGAGCCAGTGGATAGCCAGATCCGTAGTTTTTAGGTAGTTCCCCTTTTGTAACGGGGTTATCTGAGATTCCAAATGACAAAATATATAGACATGTAAGAAGATATATAAAAAAAAAAAAGAAGAATATAATATAGATTATGCATCTGGTTCAACATAATCACCAATAGTAATCATACCCATTGGAGGAAGAGACTTATCAAACTCAAGTGATCATACTCACACTATATCAAAATTGCACATCCACTTCCTCCAAATCATAGTAGAATGAAAAGAGTTTTT
The DNA here is from genome assembly GCF_964204655.1 of Triturus cristatus. Lineage (NCBI taxonomy): Eukaryota > Metazoa > Chordata > Amphibia > Caudata > Salamandridae > Triturus > Triturus cristatus. The sequence goes on along the minus strand of NC_140589.1, from coordinate 1,844,985,216 downwards.
GTATATGTAGACTACGAGGGTATTTGTAAGAGCTCTCGTCACAAATGGTCCATATTCTGGTCTAAAAATGGGAAGATGGAAGGAATAATGACCATTTGTCCTTTAAATATAATAACCAAAATAATGGGTCTCTATATTTATAGGATCCCAAGCATGGAGATGCCAACAACTTGGTTAAGTCACAACATATAATAGTTTAGAATCCTAATTCCTATGTAGAAATATCCTACAAAACAAGAGACCAACTAAAAGTGTTTCATAATGCCCCCCGACAAAAACAGATATTTAAACAGCATAAGCTCTTTAATATGAGTAATCACTTCAGAGACCCATGAGAAATCCTGTAGTATCCTACTGTTATATCCCACCCACAGAGTTTAATACTTACGTGAAGAATAGTAGTCTCTGGAGTCACTGTAATATTAGCAGCCACACCAGATCATATCCCCTCACAGGGTTCTTTGAATTAAATGAACATGTTCAATCTCTGCAGCCTATGAGTAAGACATAAGGGTGTATATGATCAAGGAGGCTAAAAAGGATAGTTTCCCAAAAATACAGAAACAATTATCTCTTAAGATTATATCAGCCATCCAATCGGTACCAAAAAATCTCCGATTTTTAGCCTTTCCAGGGTTAATATATACCTTGTCTACATACAGTAAACTCTCCCCCTGATCATAATGTAAGCCCAGTACCCTGTGAGTCACGAAATCAGAAATTGGCGAGACGTTTTGAAGGAAGGACAATCCACGAGTCCGCGTTCCTGGCGCGAAAGAGGAACATAGCATCCCGGCAGCCGTTCTGTGAACGCAAAAGCAATCCCACCGAACAGCCATCTATATTCCCCCCCAATGTGCTAGAAGAAAAATAAAAGTGCAACACGGAACTCCCAGTATTTCCAACAGATGTCCAAAACAACGTAACCAAACCATGATAATGCCAAAGCTAGACTGACCCCCACAACTGACTTACCAATATGAGACTGTCTTGATAACCCGAACGTGCTAAGTATCGCAGCCGAAGGGCAAGAAACGGCAAGAAAACAGCAACCATTCTCCTCACAGTCTAAATACTCGCGGCAGCCGGAATCCATTAGGCACACCTGCGAGGCATGGAGATGAGCCGCCACCACGAATGTAGTAAAGTTTGTCTTTTGTGGCGGCCATCTCTTAGTGGTGTTTCTGTCAATCCAGTGCTATTGCTTATAGTCAGGCTCAGAACTTTTACATATCAAATAGTCTATTTATTCAGAGCTTTCTCAAATAGATGAAAAAGAATGAGTAAATCAAACCAAAAGCGTGATAACCAGTCTAATATACTTTTTTAACTTATTGGACAAAATGGCATAATTCAAAGGGCACATTTCTGAAAGCGGTATTTCGTGCATGAATCATTTGATTGAATCGACCGGGATGTCCAGCCGCATTAAGAAAAAATAACAATTGGAGAGCTAGAAAAAGAGTAAGCCATGGTGGCAGTCATCCTGTAAATATTAATCGAACCGAGAATGATATAACGTCGGTTTATACACCTATATGGCATCCATCTTAGTAAAGAACGCATTACAAAAGTAAAAACATCATCCCGTAAGCAAATAGTATCTGATTGAGTTTATATCAGATCAAATGTATATACCAATACAAAGGTAAAAAGATCCATACTAGCAATCCCTCCATAAATATTAATCGAACCAAGAGGATATATCGTCGTTTCAAAGCACGTGTGTGACGTCCATCTTGGCACGGGTTGCATTACAGCATGAGAATACCTTGTCTACCTTGCTGAGTGGCAAAGGCATCAATATAATTTATATAGAAAAAGCGGGAATGGTATTAAATATTATCCAATTTTTATACAATTTTATATGGGGAAAAAAAAACAGAATATCACCAATCCTTAATGACACCCCAGCCCAGGAAACTTTATGCAGAATACCTCAGCATCACTTCAATGAAGACGATAAGAATTTTGTCAGCGTGTTATTGGAAAAAAGTGAATAGAAAAGGATTATAATAGAAACCACACAAATAAGGTAAATAAAGCATAACATAAACAAAACAAAACAGAACAAAACCCAGATGGGTCCCAAAGGAAACAAGCATTTGCAATGCAATAGGTCTCGCATTTATAAGAGTTTGAGCTATTGGCATTGTAAAATTACAATGCCTTTTATTTATGTTTTGGTTTTAAAACAAATAAAAAGCATTGTCATTTACAATGTCAGTAGCATAAACTCGCATAAAAGTAGTGTGTGGAGTGCAGCAGTGTGCGGCGTGTAGCAGTGTGCGGCGTGCAGCAGTGTGCGGCGTGCAGCAGTGTGCGGCGTGCAGCAGTGTGCGGCGTGCAGCAGTGTGCGGCGTGCAGCAGTGTGCGGCATGCAACAGTGTGCGGCGTGCAGCAGTGTTTTGTGTAGTAGTGTGAGGCATGCAGCACTGTGTGGCGTGCAGCAGTGTGCGGCGTGCAGCAGTGTGCTGCGTGCAGCAGTGTTGTGCAGCATGCAGCAGTGAGTAGCAGTGTGAGGCGTGCAGCAGTGTGTGGCGTGCAGCAGTGTGTGGCGTGCAGCAGTGTGTGGCGTGCAGCAGTTTTCGGCGTGCAGCAGTGTGCGGCGTGCAGCGGTGTGCGGCGTGTGGCGTGCAGCAGTGTGTGGCATGCAGCGGCATGCAGCAGTGTGGGGCGTACAGCAGTGTGGGGCGTGCAGCAGTGTGGGGCGTGCAGCAGTGTGGGGCGTGCAGCAGTGTGGGGCGTGCAGCAGTGTGGGGCGTGCAGCAGTGTGGGGCGTGCAGCAGTGTGTGGCGTGCAGCAGTGTGTGGCGTGCAGCGGCATGCAGCAGTGTGTGGCGTGCAGCGGCATGCAGCAGTGTGTGGCGTGCAGCAGTGTGTGGCGTGCAGCAGTTTTCGGTATGCAGCAGTGTGTGGCGTGCAGCAGTGTGTGGCATGCAGCGGCATGCAGCAGTGTGTGGCGTGCAGCAGTGTGTGGCGTGCAGCAGTGTACGGCGTGCAGCAGTGTGGGGCGTGCAGCAGTGTGGGGCGTGCAGCAGTGTGGGGCGTGCAGCAGTGTGTGGCGTGCAGCAGTGTGGGGCGTGCAGCGGCATGCAGCAGTGTGTGGCGTGCAGCAGTGTGTGGCATGCAGCAGTTTTCGGCATGCAGCAGTGTGGCGTGCAGCAGTGAGTGGCATGCAGCGGCATGCAGCAGTGTGTGGCGTGCAGCAGTGTGTGGCGTGTAGCAGTGTACGGTGTGCAGCAGTGTGAGGCGTGCAGCAGTGTGAGGCGTGCAGTAGTGTGGGGCGTGCAGCAGTGTGAGGCGTGCAGCAGTGTGAGGCGTGCAGCAGTGTGAGGCGTGCAGCAGTGTGGGGCGTGCAGCAGTGTGGGGCGTGCAGCAGTGTGGGGCGTGCAGCAGTGTGTGGCATGCAGCGGCATGCAGCATTGTGTGGCGTGCAGCAGTGTGTGGCGTGTAGCAGTGTACGGTGTGCAGCAGTGTGAGGCGTGCAGTAGTGTGAGGCGTGCAGCAGTGTGAGGCCTGCAGCAGTGTGAGGCGTGCAGCAGTGTGAGGCGTGCAGCAGTGTGTGGCGTGCAGCAGTGTGTGGCGTGCAGCAGTGTGTGGCGTGCAGCATTGTGTGGCGTGCAGCAGTGTGTGGTGTGCAGCAGTGTGTGGCATGGTCCTAATCTAACCGAAGGGAATGTGCTGACGTGCCTTCCTTGTGTATAGCGCGGTGACTAACGGGGATGTGCCCCCTCGCCGATGCAAGTACTGGCCCCATTCGTGCTGAGATCTTCCCTGCAGGGTGTCAAAGTGCATGTCTTTGTTAATTGCACGAGGACTTGCGAAAATGCTGTCCACAAGTAAATCTTTAGGAAATACAACCGAGCTCGCGCACAAGCCTCCTCCTGACTGATTAGTTGCCATTAACAATAACTTGCGCAAACGTTTGTCTAATACCAAACTGCTCCCGACTCTGGCTTGGCGCACTTGTGTTTTTATATACTTATGACGGCGTTCATGTAGGTTTGTGCCTTCGGTTCAGTGTATGAGTTGGTGGTCATCCGTGCGTGAGTGCACAATCTAAACCAGACTATCTTCTCGCCAGGAGAGCAGCTGGCTTTGTTCAATGCCAAATGAGAAGTTTTTTATTTCAAACTTTATTTTCATTTTACATAACAATCGAAAATCGAACAGCAGATGATGACATTTCAATTTCGGACGAGATACAAAAAGCATTAGAGTAGACGTTACTGACTCACAATGAGCACGGTCATATACAGGATGATTCTGAGAGTGCATTAGAATTCATGCAATTATTCAGTGCTAGTTTGACTGAGGTAAGCGGTTTTGCTGGAGTTCTGCCTTCAGTTGTAGGGCTAATTGACGCTGCTTTTTACCCCAGCCAGGAATTTGTTTGATGCGACGAAGAGGGAGTGGGAGGGGGGAGTGGGGGCGGGCACGCAGGCTGCCAAATGTTTTTTTTTTTATGAAACGGAAGAAAATATTAAAGTCCATTACATTAGCAAAAACAGATCTTGAAGGAGGTGCCCTGACGGAGCGTGTCATTTATAATAAAAAAATACAACTTTGCTTTAAATTGTCCGAGTGCGTTCGGGTGATTAGCAAGGACAGATCTGGAAGGAGGTGCACGGGGTGCTCTGAAGCTGACGAAGAGGGAGTGGGAGGGGGGAGTGGAGTCGGGCACGCAGGCTGCCAAATGTTTTTTTTTTGATGAGGTGATTAGCAAGGACAGATCTGGAAGGAGGTGCACGGGGTATGTTTGGCAGGGCTTGGAGAAGGGTTTCCATCACGGCGAAAGTGAAAGCAAACGAGTGGTTGCAGGACTCCAAATGGTGCGCGCGCCCGGACGGGTCACATGCACTGTAGTTGGAGGCCTGCAAAGCCACTGTTTGCACTTCCAAAACGCGCTTACTATAAGTCTCGCCAGTGCAGCGCTAAAGCGCTGGTCAGGCGAGACCTAAAAAACAGAGAAATCACTAGGCATGAAAACCTCAGAAATCTCTTGATATAATTTCCTAAAAGTAATATAATCATAATGATCAGGTCTCCTTAGTATCAGCAGACCTGATCTCAACAGCATTACAAACACCTTTTCATTTGAATAGACATAATGGAAGCATGTGTTAACAATGAGCCAACATTGGGAAGGGCCGTAATAATTAATTTACAAGTATACTGAATACATAGAAAATCATGGGTTCATGTGCAGACCAAGTATATCCATCAAGTTAACTTCTAACACATTAACTAGTTCTGTATATTGACAAAGAGCATCTAAGTAGTATACTTCATCCAAGCATAGCATACCAACAACGAATCGAATCAGCCTTTTTACAAAAAGTAATGCATTTCGTCATCACTATTATGCCCCAATTCTACACACCTCAATCTACAGATCCACGCAGCCTAATTTTTTCTCAGAGCCAGTTCCCTGTCCCCTCCTCTTGGGTGAGCCGGAAAATGATCAATACCCATGAACCAGAGATCCTCAGTACCTCCATGGTTCTCCTGCATATGATATGTTAATGGGTATCTAAGGTCCCCTTTACGGAGGGCACGTAGGTGCTCCTGAATTCTTATTTTTAATGCTCTCTTGGTACTACCCACGTAGATCTTATTACATGGGCAGCCCAATATATATGTCACATATACCGATTTACAATTAATCAGGTAATTGATGTTATATATTCGGTTAGTGTTGTAGCAGAATGTTTTGGTCTTATTTTTGCCCAACCTGCACACACTACATTCATTGCATGTGAAAAAACCTGTCATGGACGATGTCAGCCAAGTTTGGGGTTTTGGTGTGGTGACATAACTGGGACATAATACATTACGTAAGTTTTGTCCCCTTCTGTATGTCACCTTCGGTTTAGCAGCCAGTATTCCTTGAAGACTTGGTATGTCTGCCAACAGGTGCCAATGTTTTCGCAGGACATTATATATCCTGCTGCTGTCATTATTGTACTGGGTATTAAAAGAAATGGGTGCCTGTTTAGCCCTTTTCGCTAGATTTAATGTTAGTGTATTTGCCCTAGGCACTTTCATGACTCTCTTATGTGCTTTGTTTAGTATCTCACTTGGGTATCCTCTAGCCAGGAAACGCTGCTCCGTTTCCCTGATATTTTGAAGGAAATTATTTTCCATGCTGCAGTTGCGTCTCATCCGGATCATTTTCCCGTAAGGGATATTGTTAACCACATGGTGGGGATGAGCGCTTAGAAAATGTAGTGTACTGTTGCATGCAGTGCTTTTCTTATGAGTACGGCTCTGGATTTGATTATCATGGACAAAAAAGTTAACATCCAGGAAGTCAATTGCTTCATTGCTATAGTTAATCGTAAATCTGACATTAAATGGGTTATCATTTAGATAGGCATAATACTCCAATAATTCTGGGGCAGGTCCATCCCAGAGCATAATAACATCATCAATGTACTTGCCCCAGAAAATGATATGCTCTATCCACCTTGCAGCATGGCGACCCCAGGCATGCCCCCGCTCAAACCAGCCCATAAAGAGCCCGGCATAGGCGGGAGCAAACCTGGAGCCCATTGCCGTACCCTGGATCTGATGGAACCACTCTGAGTCATGTAGAAAGAAGTTTTTAGACAAAATGATGTCAGTCATTTCCAATAGGACCTCATTATGTAGATAATGATCTGCTGTCCTTTGTCCAAGATAAAATTGTAATGCATGTATTCCAAATTCCTTTTTAATGCATGTATACAAACTTGTTACATCAAGGGTAACAAAAATGAGGTTCTCTGACCAAGTCAGGCCCTCAAATTTGCCCAAGATATCTTTAGTATCCTTGATGTAGGCAGGCAAATGTTGTACTAAGGGCTGGATATAATGATCCACGTACTCCGAAAGTCTTTCTGTAGGGGAATTAACCCCAGAGATAATAGGGTGGCCCGGTGGAAATGGGCCTCCCTTATGTACCTTCGGTAGTATGTAGATACAAGGGGAAGTCAGTTTTTGTACCGTTAAGTATCTACACTCTTCCTCACTTAGTAAGCTACTTTCTCGCCATTCCGCAAGTCTCATATTCATGTGTGTGCTCAAGGTCTTGATGGGATTCCCTGGAAGTTTGGTATAACATGATGTGTTTGATAGTTGCCGATCTATCTCCCTCATGTAGCTTGTCCTTTCCATAATAACTACATTCCCCCCCTTGTCTGCTTCACGGATGACGATAGAGGAGTCAGATTTAAGTCCCTTAAGTGCTTTATTTTCGCCCGCCGTCAGATTGTAATTCCTTTGATTTGGGGGGTAGGGTGTTCCTGGAGTTTGTAAAAACCATGTGTAACCCATCTCTGAACAAGTCTATATTAGAGTGTGTTCCACTTGGGATATATTTAGATTTTAATTTCAAGCCACTATCCAATGACACATCTTCAGTAATTTCCAATTCATTTCTAATCAGATCTGACTCAATTGGTGTTTCATACTCAACAGACATCATCATTTGAATGACATTTATTTCATTTACAGTATGCGAGGGCGGAACACGTTCCTCCAATGGTTTAATACAAACAGATGGGTTGGTATTAAAAAATGGTCCTTTAATTTTAACAGTCTAATAAATTTCGACAAGTCCACAAAAATATCAACATCATTGCCCATCTGATTAGGGCAAAAGCCAAGCCCTTTGCTTAACACAGAGACATCATCCACCGATAAAGTTCTTTCAGAGAGGTTAACAATCATTAATTTCTGGGTCCCATTGTCACTATCTCCATTCAGTCCCTCGAGTTCCCTATTTTATTGGATCTGGTCATTCTGCCAACTGGTTCCTGTTTTGCTTTTTTGTTGTACAAATTGGGTTTCTCGATAAACGTGCCCAAATCTCACCTGGTGCCCTCTCAACGCAACCTGTTCATATGGGCGGTACTGGACACTACTGTGTGTCGAGCATTCCCACCTCCACAAAGGATTCTCGACATACAGGAAATGATTCCTTTGTTTTACAATGGAGCGGTTGTTCCAGTCCTGAAGGTCCTTCGTCTGCTCGGTCTGTTTACTTCCTGCATTCTGTTGGCCAACCATGCACGCTGGCACATGAGGGCGCTCCAGTGGTGCCCCCGCAGGCAGTGGTATCAGCACAACGTAGATCTCAGGCAGTCTGTGAGGATCTCCAGAGAAGCTGCAGCGGATCTGTCTTGGTGGAGCGTGGAGGGCAATCTGTCTCAAGGAAAGCCCTTCCATCTACCTCCATCGGTGGCCACAATGATAACGGATGCATCCACTTTAGGGTGGGGTGCACATCTGGGGGATCTGGAGATCAAAGGTCTTTGGTCTCCAGAGGGAAGGTTGCTTCACATCAACCTTTTGGAGTTGCTGACTATATGTTTGGCACTCAAGGCCTTCCTCCCTTCCCTTCGCGGTCAGTCGGTTCAAGTCCTGACGGACAACACTACCGCGATGTGGTATGTCAACAAGCAGGGAGGAGTGGGGTCATATTGTCTCTGCAGAGAGGCTCTGCATCTCTGGTCCTGGGTTCAGGATCATCAGATTTGTCTGATGGCAAATCATCTGGCCGGAGTTCTGAATGTGTGTGCAGACAGTCTCAGTCGGCAGATCTCTACCGACCACGAGTGGAGGCTCCATCCGGAGGTGGTTCGTCACATCTTTCGGACATGGGGAACTCCTCGGGTGGACCTGTTTGCCACTCGCGAGAATGCTCACTGCCCGTCATTCTGCAGTCTCCAGTATCCGATGCAGGGAGCTTTGGGGGACGCGTTTCAGTTGAGATGGGACTCACATCTCCTTTACGCGTTTCCTCCCATACCCTTGATTCCTCGGGTTCTGAGGAAGATTTGCCAAGACCGGGCCCAAGTCATATTGATCACCCCGGATTGGCCAAGAAGGGTTGTGATATACAAAGCTAGACTGACCCCCACAACTGACTTACCAATATGAGACTGTCTTGATAACCCGAACGTGCTAAGTATCGCAGCCGAAGGGCAAGAAACGGCAAGAAAACAGCAACCATTCTCCTCACAGTCTAAATACTCGCGGCAGCCGGAATCCATTAGGCACACCTGCGAGGCATGGAGATGAGCCGCCACCATGAATGTAGTAAAGTTTGTCTTTTGTGGCGGCCATCTCTTAGTGGTGTTTCTGTCAATCCAGTGCTATTGCTTATAGTCAGGCTCAGAACTTTTACATATCAAATAGTCTATTTATTCAGAGCTTTCTCAAATAGATGAAAAAGAATGAGTAAATCAAACCAAAAGCGTGATAACCAGTCTAATATACTTTTTTAACTTATTGGACAAAATGGCATAATTCAAAGGGCACATTTCTGAAAGCGGTATTTCGTGCATGAATCATTTGATTGAATCGACCGGGATGTCCAGCCGCATTAAGAAAAAATAACAATTGGAGAGCTAGAAAAAGAGTAAGCCATGGTGGCAGTCATCCTGTAAATATTAATCGAACCGAGAATGATATAACGTCGGTTTATACACCTATATGGCATCCATCTTAGTAAAGAACGCATTACAAAAGTAAAAACATCATCCCGTAAGCAAATAGTATCTGATTGAGTTTATATCAGATCAAATGTATATACCAATACAAAGGTAAAAAGATCCATACTAGCAATCCCTCCATAAATATTAATCGAACCAAGAGGATATATCGTCGTTTCAAAGCACGTGTGTGACGTCCATCTTGGCACGGGTTGCATTACAGCATGAGAATACCTTGTCTACCTTGCTGAGTGGCAAAGGCATCAATATAATTTATATAGAAAAAGCGGGAATGGTATTAAATATTATCCAATTTTTATACAATTTTATATGGGGAAAAAAAAACAGAATATCACCAATCCTTAATGACACCCCAGCCCAGGAAACTTTATGCAGAATACCTCAGCATCACTTCAATGAAGACGATAAGAATTTTGTCAGCGTGTTATTGGAAAAAAGTGAATAGAAAAGGATTATAATAGAAACCACACAAATAAGGTAAATAAAGCATAACATAAACAAAACAAAACAGAACAAAACCCAGATGGGTCCCAAAGGAAACAAGCATTTGCAATGCAATAGGTCTCGCATTTATAAGAGTTTGAGCTATTGGCATTGTAAAATTACAATGCCTTTTATTTATGTTTTGGTTTTAAAACAAATAAAAAGCATTGTCATTTACAATGTCAGTAGCATAAACTCGCATAAAAGTAGTGTGTGGAGTGCAGCAGTGTGCGGCGTGTAGCAGTGTGCGGCGTGCAGCAGTGTGCGGCGTGCAGCAGTGTGCGGCATGCAGCAGTGTGCGGCGTGCAGCAGTGTGCGGCATGCAACAGTGTGCGGCGTGCAGCAGTGTTTTGTGTAGTAGTGTGAGGCATGCAGCACTGTGTGGCGTGCAGCAGTGTGCGGCGTGCAGCAGTGTGCTGCGTGCAGCAGTGTTGTGCAGCATGCAGCAGTGAGTAGCAGTGTGAGGCGTGCAGCAGTGTGTGGCGTGCAGCAGTGTGTGGCGTGCAGCAGTGTGTGGCGTGCAGCAGTTTTCGGCGTGCAGCAGTGTGCGGCGTGCAGCGGTGTGCGGCGTGTGGCGTGCAGCAGTGTGTGGCATGCAGCGGCATGCAGCAGTGTGGGGCGTGCAGCAGTGTGGGGCGTGCAGCAGTGTGGGGCGTGCAGCAGTGTGGGGCGTGCAGCAGTGTGGGGCGTGCAGCAGTGTGGGGCGTGCAGCAGTGTGTGGCGTGCAGCAGTGTGTGGCGTGCAGCGGCATGCAGCAGTGTGTGGCGTGCAGCGGCATGCAGCAGTGTGTGGCGTGCAGCAGTGTGTGGCGTGCAGCAGTTTTCGGCATGCAGCAGTGTGTGGCGTGCAGCAGTGTGTGGCATGCAGCGGCATGCAGCAGTGTGTGGCGTGCAGCAGTGTGTGGCGTGCAGCAGTGTACGGTGTGCAGCAGTGTGGGGCGTGCAGCAGTGTGGGGCGTGCAGCAGTGTGGGGCGTGCAGCAGTGTGTGGCGTGCAGCAGTGTGGGGCGTGCAGCGGCATGCAGCAGTGTGTGGCGTGCAGCAGTGTGTGGCATGCAGCAGTTTTCGGCATGCAGCAGTGTGGCGTGCAGCAGTGAGTGGCATGCAGCGGCATGCAGCAGTGTGTGGCGTGCAGCAGTGTGTGGCGTGTAGCAGTGTACGGTGTGCAGCAGTGTGAGGCGTGCAGCAGTGTGAGGCGTGCAGTAGTGTGGGGCGTGCAGCAGTGTGAGGCGTGCAGCAGTGTGAGGCGTGCAGCAGTGTGAGGCGTGCAGCAGTGTGGGGCGTGCAGCAGTGTGGGGCGTGCAGCAGTGTGGGGCGTGCAGCAGTGTGGGGCGTGCAGCAGTGTGTGGCATGCAGCATTGTGTGGCGTGCAGCAGTGTGTGGCGTGTAGCAGTGTACGGTGTGCAGCAGTGTGAGGCGTGCAGTAGTGTGAGGCGTGCAGCAGTGTGAGGCGTGCAGCAGTGTGAGGCGTGCAGCAGTGTGAGGCGTGCAGCAGTGTGAGGCGTGCAGCAGTGTGTGGCGTGCAGCAGTGTGTGGCGTGCAGCATTGTGTGGCGTGCAGCAGTGTGTGGTGTGCAGCAGTGTGTGGCATGGTCCTAATCTAACCGAAGGGAATGTGCTGACGTGCCTTCCTTGTGTATAGCGCGGTGACTAACGGGGATGTGCCCCCTCGCCGATGCAAGTACTGGCCCCATTCGTGCTGAGATCTTCCCTGCAGGGTGTCAAAGTGCATGTCTTTGTTAATTGCACGAGGACTTGCGAAAATGCTGTCCACAAGTAAATCTTTAGGAAATACAACCGAGCTCGCGCACAAGCCTCCTCCTGACTGATTAGTTGCCATTAACAATAACTTGCGCAAACGTTTGTCTAATACCAAACTGCTCCCGACTCTGGCTTGGCGCACTTGTGTTTTTATATACTTATGACGGCGTTCATGTAGGTTTGTGCCTTCGGTTCAGTGTATGAGTTGGTGGTCATCCGTGCGTGAGTGCACAATCTAAACCAGACTATCTTCTCGCCAGGAGAGCAGCTGGCTTTGTTCAATGCCAAATGAGAAGTTTTTTATTTCAAACTTTATTTTCATTTTACATAACAATCGAAAATCGAACAGCAGATGATGACATTTCAATTTCGGACGAGATACAAAAAGCATTAGAGTAGACGTTACTGACTCACAATGAGCACGGTCATATACAGGATGATTCTGAGAGTGCATTAGAATTCATGCAATTATTCAGTGCTAGTTTGACTGAGGTAAGCGGTTTTGCTGGAGTTCTGCCTTCAGTTGTAGGGCTAATTGACGCTGCTTTTTACCCCAGCCAGGAATTTGTTTGATGCGACGAAGAGGGAGTGGGAGGGGGGAGTGGGGGCGGGCACGCAGGCTGCCAAATGTTTTTTTTTTTATGAAACGGAAGAAAATATTAAAGTCCATTACATTAGCAAAAACAGATCTTGAAGGAGGTGCCCTGACGGAGCGTGTCATTTATAATAAAAAAATACAACTTTGCTTTAAATTGTCCGAGTGCGTTCGGGTGATTAGCAAGGACAGATCTGGAAGGAGGTGCACGGGGTGCTCTGAAGCTGACGAAGAGGGAGTGGGAGGGGGGAGTGGAGTCGGGCACGCAGGCTGCCAAATGTTTTTTTTTTGATGAGGTGATTAGCAAGGACAGATCTGGAAGGAGGTGCACGGGGTATGTTTGGCAGGGCTTGGAGAAGGGTTTCCATCACGGCGAAAGTGAAAGCAAACGAGTGGTTGCAGGACTCCAAATGGTGCGCGCGCCCGGACGGGTCACATGCACTGTAGTTGGAGGCCTGCAAAGCCACTGTTTGCACTTCCAAAACGCGCTTACTATAAGTCTCGCCAGTGCAGCGCTAAAGCGCTGGTCAGGCGAGACCTAAAAAACAGAGAAATCACTAGGCATGAAAACCTCAGAAATCTCTTGATATAATTTCCTAAAAGTAATATAATCATAATGATCAGGTCTCCTTAGTATCAGCAGACCTGATCTCAACAGCATTACAAACACCTTTTCATTTGAATAGACATAATGGAAGCATGTGTTAACAATGAGCCAACATTGGGAAGGGCCGTAATAATTAATTTACAAGTATACTGAATACATAGAAAATCATGGGTTCATGTGCAGACCAAGTATATCCATCAAGTTAACTTCTAACACATTAACTAGTTCTGTATATTGACAAAGAGCATCTAAGTAGTATACTTCATCCAAGCATAGCATACCAACAACGAATCGAATCAGCCTTTTTACAAAAAGTAATGCATTTCGTCATCACTATTATGCCCCAATTCTACACACCTCAATCTACAGATCCACGCAGCCTAATTTTTTCTCAGAGCCAGTTCCCTGTCCCCTCCTCTTGGGTGAGCCGGAAAATGATCAATACCCATGAACCAGAGATCCTCAGTACCTCCATGGTTCTCCTGCATATGATATGTTAATGGGTATCTAAGGTCCCCTTTACGGAGGGCACGTAGGTGCTCCTGAATTCTTATTTTTAATGCTCTCTTGGTACTACCCACGTAGATCTTATTACATGGGCAGCCCAATATATATGTCACATATACCGATTTACAATTAATCAGGTAATTGATGTTATATATTCGGTTAGTGTTGTAGCAGAATGTTTTGGTCTTATTTTTGCCCAACCTGCACACACTACATTCATTGCATGTGAAAAAACCTGTCATGGACGATGTCAGCCAAGTTTGGGGTTTTGGTGTGGTGACATAACTGGGACATAATACATTACGTAAGTTTTGTCCCCTTCTGTATGTCACCTTCGGTTTAGCAGCCAGTATTCCTTGAAGACTTGGTATGTCTGCCAACAGGTGCCAATGTTTTCGCAGGACATTATATATCCTGCTGCTGTCATTATTGTACTGGGTATTAAAAGAAATGGGTGCCTGTTTAGCCCTTTTCGCTAGATTTAATGTTAGTGTATTTGCCCTAGGCACTTTCATGACTCTCTTATGTGCTTTGTTTAGTATCTCACTTGGGTATCCTCTAGCCAGGAAACGCTGCTCCGTTTCCCTGATATTTTGAAGGAAATTATTTTCCATGCTGCAGTTGCGTCTCATCCGGATCATTTTCCCGTAAGGGATATTGTTAACCACATGGTGGGGATGAGCGCTTAGAAAATGTAGTGTACTGTTGCATGCAGTGCTTTTCTTATGAGTACGGCTCTGGATTTGATTATCATGGACAAAAAAGTTAACATCCAGGAAGTCAATTGCTTCATTGCTATAGTTAATCGTAAATCTGACATTAAATGGGTTATCATTTAGATAGGCATAATACTCCAATAATTCTGGGGCAGGTCCATCCCAGAGCATAATAACATCATCAATGTACTTGCCCCAGAAAATGATATGCTCTATCCACCTTGCAGCATGGCGACCCCAGGCATGCCCCCGCTCAAACCAGCCCATAAAGAGCCCGGCATAGGCGGGAGCAAACCTGGAGCCCATTGCCGTACCCTGGATCTGATGGAACCACTCTGAGTCATGTAGAAAGAAGTTTTTAGACAAAATGATGTCAGTCATTTCCAATAGGACCTCATTATGTAGATAATGATCTGCTGTCCTTTGTCCAAGATAAAATTGTAATGCATGTATTCCAAATTCCTTTTTAATGCATGTATACAAACTTGTTACATCAAGGGTAACAAAAATGAGGTTCTCTGACCAAGTCAGGCCCTCAAATTTGCCCAAGATATCTTTAGTATCCTTGATGTAGGCAGGCAAATGTTGTACTAAGGGCTGGATATAATGATCCACGTACTCCGAAAGTCTTTCTGTAGGGGAATTAACCCCAGAGATAATAGGGTGGCCCGGTGGAAATGGGCCTCCCTTATGTACCTTCGGTAGTATGTAGATACAAGGGGAAGTCAGTTTTTGTACCGTTAAGTATCTACACTCTTCCTCACTTAGTAAGCTACTTTCTCGCCATTCCGCAAGTCTCATATTCATGTGTGTGCTCAAGGTCTTGATGGGATTCCCTGGAAGTTTGGTATAACATGATGTGTTTGATAGTTGCCGATCTATCTCCCTCATGTAGCTTGTCCTTTCCATAATAACTACATTCCCCCCCTTGTCTGCTTCACGGATGACGATAGAGGAGTCAGATTTAAGTCCCTTAAGTGCTTTATTTTCGCCCGCCGTCAGATTGTAATTCCTTTGATTTGGGGGGTAGGGTGTTCCTGGAGTTTGTAAAAACCATGTGTAACCCATCTCTGAACAAGTCTATATTAGAGTGTGTTCCACTTGGGATATATTTAGATTTTAATTTCAAGCCACTATCCAATGACACATCTTCAGTAATTTCCAATTCATTTCTAATCAGATCTGACTCAATTGGTGTTTCATACTCAACAGACATCATCATTTGAATGACATTTATTTCATTTACAGTATGCGAGGGCGGAACACGTTCCTCCAATGGTTTAATACAAACAGATGGGTTGGTATTAAAAAATGGTCCTTTAATTTTAACAGTCTAATAAATTTCGACAAGTCCACAAAAATATCAACATCATTGCCCATCTGATTAGGGCAAAAGCCAAGCCCTTTGCTTAACACAGAGACATCATCCACCGATAAAGTTCTTTCAGAGAGGTTAACAATCATTAATTTCTGGGTCCCATTGTCACTATCTCCATTCAGTCCCTCGAGTTCCCTATTTTATTGGATCTGGTCATTCTGCCAACTGGTTCCTGTTTTGCTTTTTTGTTGTACAAATTGGGTTTCTCGATAAACGTGCCCAAATCTCACCTGGTGCCCTCTCAACGCAACCTGTTCATATGGGCGGTACTGGACACTACTGTGTGTCGAGCATTCCCACCTCCACAAAGGATTCTCGACATACAGGAAATGATTCCTTTGTTTTACAATGGAGCGGTTGTTCCAGTCCTGAAGGTCCTTCGTCTGCTCGGTCTGTTTACTTCCTGCATTCTGTTGGCCAACCATGCACGCTGGCACATGAGGGCGCTCCAGTGGTGCCCCCGCAGGCAGTGGTATCAGCACAACGTAGATCTCAGGCAGTCTGTGAGGATCTCCAGAGAAGCTGCAGCGGATCTGTCTTGGTGGAGCGTGGAGGGCAATCTGTCTCAAGGAAAGCCCTTCCATCTACCTCCATCGGTGGCCACAATGATAACGGATGCATCCACTTTAGGGTGGGGTGCACATCTGGGGGATCTGGAGATCAAAGGTCTTTGGTCTCCAGAGGGAAGGTTGCTTCACATCAACCTTTTGGAGTTGCTGGCTATATGTTTGGCACTCAAGGCCTTCCTCCCTTCCCTTCGCGGTCAGTCGGTTCAAGTCCTGACGGACAACACTACCGCGATGTGGTATGTCAACAAGCAGGGAGGAGTGGGGTCATATTGTCTCTGCAGAGAGGCTCTGCATCTCTGGTCCTGGGTTCAGGATCATCAGATTTGTCTGATGGCAAATCATCTGGCCGGAGTTCTGAATGTGTGTGCAGACAGTCTCAGTCGGCAGATCTCTACCGACCACGAGTGGAGGCTCCATCCGGAGGTGGTTCGTCACATCTTTCGGACATGGGGAACTCCTCGGGTGGACCTGTTTGCCACTCGCGAGAATGCTCACTGCCCGTCATTCTGCAGTCTCCAGTATCCGATGCAGGGAGCTTTGGGGGACGCGTTTCAGTTGAGATGGGACTCACATCTCCTTTACGCGTTTCCTCCCATACCCTTGATTCCTCGGGTTCTGAGGAAGATTTGCCAAGACCGGGCCCAAGTCATATTGATCACCCCGGATTGGCCAAGAAGGGTTGTGATATACAGATCTTCTCCACCTCTACTCGTGCTCTCCGCTCCGTCTCCCTCTCAGGGCAGACCTCCTCTCGCAGTCTCAGGGGCAGGTTCTACACCCCCACCTCCAGAGCTTACACCTTCATGCCTGGAGATTGAACGGGGCAACCTGAATTCTTTTTCTCTTCTGCCTGGCGTGGTGGAAGTGATTTTGTCTGCCAGGCGTCACTCCACCAAGTCGATCTATTCCTATAGGTGGTCCAAATGTGTCCATTGGTGTGGGGAGAAGTCTATTGACCCTTTGAGGACTCGTTTATCCAACATCCTTCAGTTTGCTCTCTCTCTAGCTCAGCAAGGTTTTGCTGTAGCTACTGTCAGGGGTTATTTATTGGCTTTGTCGGCATTCCTTTGCTTGCCAGATCAGCCGTCCTTGTTTAAATCACCTATTGTGTTACGGTTCATTAAGGGCCTTACCAACAAATTTCCGCCCACTCCATTTATTGTGCCTCAATGGGACTTAAATCTTGTCTTAAATTACTTGATGGGTTCTCCCTTTGAACCGTTGCATAAGTGTCCCTTAAGGCTATTGTCTTTTAAAACAGTTTTTCTCATTGCCATTACCTCGGCAAGGAGGGTAAGTGAGCTTCAAGCTCCGAGTTCGAATCCCCCGTTCTTGACCATTCATGCTCAAAGAATGGTACTCAGGACCAGGGCTGCTTTTCTGCCTAAGGTGGTAACTCCTTTCCCTCTCGGGCAGTCCATTACCCTTCCTTCCTTCTATCCTCCCCCTCACCCTTCCAAGGAGGAGGAGCTGCTTCACCGCTTGGACCCTAAAAGGGCGGTGACTTTTTACCTTGATAAAACTAAAGACTTTCGAGTGGATGACCAGCTCTCCATGGGCTTCATTGGCTGCAGGAAAGGCAGAGTGGTGCACAAGCGCACCCTCTCCAGATGGATTATCTAGTGCATCAAGATCTGCTACTCTTTGGCCGGTAAGCAACCTCCAGAGGGTATAAGGGCTCATTTTACCAGAGCAAAGTCTTCTACTTCTGCCTTATCTAGAGGTGTTCCTGTGGAGGACATTTGTAGAGCGGCAACTTGGGCCTCCCGCCTCACTTTCGCGAAGCATTACTGCTTAGATTCCGAGGTGAGGAGGGAGGGCCATTTTGCGCGCTCTGTCCTCCAGGACTTTTTGGTATAGAAGGGTGGACACCCTCCTCCGGGAGTGGGGACTGTTGTGGGAATCTATTCACAAGGTGAGGAATCCACTGGCAGATGTATCCATCAGAAGAACAAGTTACTTACCTTCGGTAACGCTTTTTCTGGTTGATACAGTATCTGCCTGTGGATTCCTCACTGACCCACCCGCCTCCCCGTTGTCCACCCTTGTATACCTACAATAGTGATAATGTGACAAAATGTATATGTTACTGTCAAAGGAAGTGTGTTATTTCTTTTGCTTTCCTGCATTGACTTCAAACTGTGTGTGTTGGTTTGAATATTATGTACTGTGTATACTGTATATATATTGTTGTTGGTCCGTCTGTGTGCCTCGAAGGCACGGAAAAAAGGGCGGAACTGACGTCATCACGCCGACGAGGCTCTCTTATGGCTCCAGTGACGTCAGCGGAGCCACGTGCGGAGCCATGCTATTGTGAAGTCGTCCTTGTCGGCGTGGAGAGCTACGAAAAAATTCCGAATGTTGCTGGTGCAGGGGATATTCACAAGGTGAGGAATCCACAGCCAGATACTGTATCCACCAGAAAAAGCGTTGCCGCAGGTAAGTAACTTGTTCGTCAGAAAACAGACTACTTTTGTCTGTCTGTTGCTGCACTCGCAAAGGATTAAACAATTTTATCCAGGTGCATTGTCTATTGAAAGAGCCATGCATCCAGTGGAATAAACCCCATTTCCGATGCTACAGTAGTTGGATTTAGCAGTGGTAAAGCCACCACTGCTGTGCTTCGTAGAGGAGTAGTAATGCAGTTTGTGTGGCAGCAAAGCACGCTTCTCTGCACATTTCTAATAAGCAATCTTGTTTCCTTTTTATGCTGTAGTCGAGGTATGTTGTTTTCTTCTACAGCTGTTCTTTAATTGAAATAACATTTCCTTTTAAACTGCTTGGGTCTATCTGTCCATATTTACAGGGACTGGTGAGGGACTGTTAGAACAAACCAGAAAGCTACAGGAAGAAAATATGTGTCAGAATAAAATGGAAGATGCTTTTGGAATCAATGTTCCAAATGCGTACTCTTTTCTTCCTGTAGATTCTTCATTACTGTCTGCCCCATGATCTTCTTTCTTAGCCCCTGTAGCGTTTAGGGAAAAAGCTAGGAAATCCTATCAGCGGAGACAATAGTTCTACATATTCAATTGTGCTTCACTTCTGGTATCATCAGATTAATCATTCAGAGTCTCAGTACTCCCGCACATCTATATATTAAATGCAGAGGCTTTTAAGCCCGGTCACTCCTCAGGTTGTTTGGAAATATAAAAAATGTGTTGGAGGAGTCGAGTGTCAATGGAAACATTGATACGTAATATAGTTGCGTTTTAGCTGTGTTACAAGAATTGTTTCTTCTGCTCGGTAATCATTGCATTAGTTGTTGCAAAAAGTGATTGAGAAACCAGACTGTAAAGCATTTCCTTTGGACCTACATATTCTAAAAATAAATCAAGTAAACTATTCTAATCAATCTTCCCTTTTTTAGGTCATTTGACTTTGCCTTTGAGCTGTGTCGGTTGTCCCTGAAGCAGAAGATGCCAGAGATCCACCTGAAATATGCCATGTTCCTTGAGGATGAGGTATGTGGTCTAACGGCTTACAACGCATTCCCTGGCAGACCTGGCTCGGATGCCTAGGGTTGCTTCATATTTAATGATACCTTTCTTACAAATCATGCATATTTAAGTTGACATAAATATATTTTCCTGGTTTCAATTTCTGGTAGGGTAAAATAATCGAAAACCCCTTTTTCGATTTTATATGGGGTGGCTCTCTTGGTGGAATTTCCAAAATGTGCCTCTAAACAGAAACAGCAGTGGGTCAGAAGGATGCCCAGCTCCAGATTCAAAAGATAATGCCTTACTCAGCTACCCCATATGACTTGCCAGAAGCTTTGAGTTGAGTTTCAACGTTATACTCTCGAAGAGACCATTGGTCACTGTTAGCATTCAGATGAATGTGCCTAAAAACGCACTTGTTGCTTTCTAGAATGACGTTTACATTCCCTGAGTTACGAAAAGCTGTTACAAATGTGGCCCTGTCTAATATGACTACAGCTCCTTTATTCACTAAGGGTTCATTACGAATCAGGCTCAGCATAATTACCTAAGGGAATACCACTGCTCCTGATTAGGAGTGGGTAGGATTTTCCACACTGTTTGTTTCCGGGTGTGGAAAAACCTGAAACATTTCCACCATGTAGTAATTCTGCATCATAAAATCACACAAGGCTTTAGCTGTAGCCAGCAGCAAAGACTCATTACACGTTTTTTCCCACAGGGGTGAGCATACAATATTCCCTCCCGCCAGAAATTACACTCCCCTTCTTGTGCCTCATGTTCAGTCTTATGGACTCCTCGGCTTGTCTTTTGGACAAAAGATGATAACTTTGTGTGCATTATCAAGTCAGATTCTCCTGCCACCCCTCTATTTCAAAAAATCAAAACCAGAATCCTGGATAAATGGGTTTAAAGAACACCACTATGTGTCTCACATGCACATAAGAGGTATGTGTATAAGAGACTAACATTAGCTCAAAGGAGCTTGCGGTGAACTCAAGAGATCAAAATGAGATGCAATGCTGATGGCAACCAGACACCCCACTGAGGACCAGATTGGATGTGGTACCTCTCTAGGCAGAGCAGCCCATGTATCTGTTACTACAGCCAGTGTCTAGATTCAAGCGCTGCTGCAGCGCTATCTGAGGTTACGTTATGTTTTAAGTGGTGCACGCTTTTGATGAAATCTTCTGAGATTCTGTCAAAGCATTAAGTAAATAGAAACTGAGATATGCTTATTCACATTTAATGTTCCTGCACGCACAGCGGTTCTTGCTACAGAGGTGAAATTCATGATTGCACCTGATAAAGACTCAAAATTCTGGTGGATGCATTTAACCACTGGTTCCTCAGGCTGGATCTGGATGTTTTCACAGTTCTGATCCCACAAGCTGTTAGGTTGCGCGTTCAGCTCTGCGTTGGCCTCTTTCTGCCCCAGAAATAATGTAGCAGAGCTACATATAAGCGGCTCACCTACGCACCAACATCAGTTCATTTCTGTCCGCACCTTCTAACGTGGATCACAAGCTCCGCTCCCTTTTTCGTCAGTTTACAAATTCTTTCAGATTGTTTTTCCAGAGTTCAACGGATTGATGTCCCCACTGAAGACTACGGGGTTCAAACCATGCTGTGTTTGTCAGCAATAGGTGACAGACCTGCATGAGGAGGGCCATTGGTGTTTGGTCTTGAAGTACAACTCCAAGTCCAGTCATGTACCTTAAGGCGATCTGGGAGGTGAATCAATGCTGTATGTCGAGAAACATTGAAAGAAGTCACAGACTTTGTGTGAGTCCTCCTTCAAATTGAAGCTGCAGTCTTGTATTCAATATGTCTTCTTTGCGATTAAAGTCATCCGGTAAGTTGAAGTCCACGCTGAAGATGAAGCATATGAACTGAGAGCGAGTCGTGAAATCATCTTGCCAATCTCTATCCAAAAAGAAGTCGGGAGGGCATCAGGATGCTAATCGATCTCGCTCCCGGCTGTACAGCAGGTCGAGTATTTTAAGGAGGACATGCTGCATATATTTGGCACTCTTCCGGCTCCCTTTGGTGTGCTTTCAGGCCCAAGTGATCCACAGTGGCCTCCAGTTGTGTTACACCAGGGATACATTCTCTGTGCTGCCTAAGCCCCTGGAACCCATCGTGGGTGCTGCACCATCTCTGGTACTGACTTCTATTCCAGCCCCAAGACCCAGTGCCAGTACCTCTTTCGTCGATGCCAATACCGACTTCGCCAGCGCTGGTGGGCCATCCGGTGCCGGCTCAGATGTCCTACCCTGAACTGAATCCATCCCAACCCCTACCGAATTCGCACTCCGACTGCTGCAGCGCACCCAGTCCCTCTACAGTCTGGCTCCGATAACACACTTCCACTACTGCGGAGCAGTATTCAGAGGCTCAATCGCTTTTTCGCCAGAGGTTGCTATCACCTGACAATGACAATAGTAATTATTGGAGTGATTTACCCCTTCCCGCTAAGATGATGACCGTTTCTATGTGAACGCCAGTGCTTCATTTGCCATAATGATTAGACGAGTAGCTGAGGTCTTGGACTTACGGCTGCCTTCTGTTGAGGTCAAGACAAATGTCCTTACTGGGGGTTTTTACCATGGGCCTCCTTAATCAGGATCATTACTTCCATTTAATGAAGCCCTGACTGACACCTCTATAGGCACTTGGGCTAAGCTTTGCTCTTGCCCAACCATGAACAGGCAGGTGCCCAGACACCACAGACTGGTGCTCTATAACCCACATTTTCTTATTTAGCATTCTAGTCCTGGAAGGTTGGTGGTCCAGGCTTCCACCAGCAAAGTGAATTGAAATGTATTCCTCACAACACCTCCACAAACTGGTTTGAAAAGGATTGAGGTGTTTGGAAAGCGAATGCTGTCTTTAGTAGGCTTGGCATTGAGGTTGGTGAATGTGTTCTTCTGATTAGGCTGTGATGCACAAACCCTCTGGGACATGGCCAGCAAGATCTTTCCAGTGGCCCCAGAGCAGTTTTGGGCCTCCTAAGCTCAATCCATTTAAAATGGCAGGGATGCAGCCAAATATGTAATTTGGACTGTTTGGGATGCTACTGATTGCTTGGGGTCAAAAGTGGGCAGAAGTCTGGTGCTTCATCGCCATACATGAATGAGAGCCACAGGCCTTTTTAGAGGTACGAAGCAGCCCTTATAGAAATTATTTTTGATGGGTGCCCTCGGACGATATAGGGAAAGTAGAGATATGGCGCATTCTTTAACCTTTTCAACCCTCTGTCAGACAGTTCCCTCATCATTTTCGACCCTTCCGAGGCTTCTCCAGAGGGTTGGTGTATAGACAACTCCAGGCTCACCCTTATCCATCTTGCCAAAGGGGCCATCAAGAGGGTAGAGGGTACCCCCTGATAGACGAGTTGTACCTTCGGATATTTGCTTTTGTGATAGATGTTCCTGCTTTGCAAGGCTGGGCAGATTCGTTTTCAGTTAACTGCTGTACTCTTGTTTGGCTTTACCATGACCCCTAAGGTGTTTGCAAAATTGTTGGCGGTTTTCACCGCCAATCTTCAGAGTTGGGGGATACCAGTTCTCCAGTATAGGGGTGTCTTTCATAGATTCACATGCTTGAATATTCCCCGTCGTCGGAGTGGGAGTCCCACGGTAAATAATATAGCAATATATACAGTCATAATATATATATATACATATACATAAGTAATCATGTAAAAACAGAGATATAAGTAAGTGATAAACATCAAGAATGTCCCTATATGAAATCTCCATAGAGATACATGGAAAGAGAAAAAAGACATTCGCAGTCTATCTCTGTCATTATGTTAGTCCAAACTACGGCCAATCAGGCGCCAGCTCCTCTCTAGAACCTTCTCCTCAGAGCTCCTCACCTCAGATTTTCTACCGCACGTCGTGTGAAAGGGAGTCTCCCTGAGCTCTGCTCAGTTTTGTTCTCTTCAGCATGTCTTCAAGTAAGAAGTCTTTGTTTAGACCTTGTTCTTCTTGTGGAAAGCTACGTTTATTCTCAGAAGATCCACACAGTAAGTGTATTTACTGTCTTTACCCAGACCATGAAGTGGCTAAATGTAAGTTCTGTAGAACTTTTTCTACAAAAACTCTGAAAGACAGGGAAGGCTGTCTCTTGCTGTGGCTCCAGAGACTTAAGGATAAAGATAAAGTGGTTTCTGAGGTAGAAAGCCTTACTTCTGGCCGTTCCCACACAGCCTCAAAGCGCAGTAGTATACAAGATTTACCTTCTCCTTTTCTGAAAAAGAAGAAAATGTCTTTGACTATGACATCTGCCACTTCTTCTTCCTTGACTACTGCTTTGTCGCCCACGAGACATAGTTCTCAGGCTGCTGAGGCTTCCACTTCCCAGTTTTCAGGGAAAAAACTGGCTTCATCGTCGACGAAGCTTCCGACGACGAAATCCGCAATTTCCTGCTCGTCGACGGTGACTCTGACGACGACGTCAGCATCAACATCGTCGACGACGGTTCCGTCGACGTTGTCGGCGTTGACGATGATAATCAGTACCATCAAGACTGTATCATCTATATAACCTATTGCATCGTCGTCGACGAAGAAGGAAAAGATCTCGTCGACATTGACATCGTCGTCGTCAAAGGTTGTGAAATCGTCCTCGTCGACGATTACGTCGTCGATTGATCCGTCGACGAGTGTCCCGTCGACGAAGAAGAAGACCTCGTTGTCGTTTACGAAGGTCCCGTCGACGAAGGTCCCGTCGACGAAGGTCCCGTCGACGATGGTTCCATCGACGATGGTTCCATCGACTATGCTTCCGTCGACGATAGTCCCGTTGACGATGGTTCCGTTGACAAGTCCGTCTACAAAGATGTCCTCAGTACCTTCTATGTCTCCGATCCCGTCAACTGCAGTCTCTTCAGTGAAAATAAAGATTAAAAGGACGACTTCTGCTCAGAGGTCCTTAAAAGATCAAATTTCTTCCACGTCTACAGCACCTACTTCGTCTTTTGCCGCTGCTCCTTTGGTACCATTGCCACCGGGTTCTCGACCAGATATGTCGGGTGAAGTTATATCGTTTGAGGATTCCCACCTTCCTTCTCCATTGTTTGCCACGGATTCTGATCAAGATTCAGAAGAAGGTTTACCTGAATCGTTTGGGACGGCACGCAGCCCCTCAGATTTAATAATAAAATGCCAAGAGGATAGTAGTGAAGATGAGGAACAATTTTACCAGGAAGAAATTCCTACAGAAAGGCAAACTGCGACGCTACCACTGTCCCTGATAACAAATCTTCAACTCATGTTGGACGATTATAATCGGCGGTTTCCTTTATCACCACAAGAATCTGTGGTCCCGCCTCCTCCAGTGGTGCCAACAACTATATCGGAACCGGTGCCAGCTCCAATTCCATCTGTGGTAACACCTTCACTACCGCTGCGAAATTCTTCAACTCGGACAGTACCTTCTCATGTTACTGAAGAAGAAGAAGAAATTCCTCAAGACAGAGAGGATGGTGAGATTCTCGATTATGGTGGCGATGATGATGATGATGATGATGAGGATGATGGTATGGCGGAGTGGGATGATTATCATGCTCAAACACCATCTCCCTCTCCAGTGATACCTGGTGACTCACCAACGGTGGATATTGCAAGTTTTCACCAGTTAATGGATAGGACAGTACAAAGATTCAAATTGACAACGGAACATAAGGAAGAGGATTGTTTCCTTTACGATTTCAAAAATCAGCCTTTTAAACAAACACATACAATCCCTATAATCGAATTTATTTGGGAGGAAGGCAAAAAGATTATGAAGACCCCAAATAGTCTTCCGGCACAGGTGCCCAGATTGGAAAAAAAGTACAAGTCGCCTTCGGGAGCGTCAGCGTGTCTTACTGGTCAAGCAAAGGCAGATTCTGTGGTGACGCAGGCAGCGCAACGTCGGGCTAGAAACCCTGCGTCAACGATCACTACACCACTTGATCGTGATGGACGTCGTTTGGACGCCATAGGGTGGACATTTTCTTCAATGGCTTCCACCACTGTGAGAGCGGCTAATGCTTTAGCCATCTTAGGCCGTTACGACCGTCAGGTATGGGCGGATATATCAACGCTAGTTGAACAACTGCCGGAACCATCAAAGAGTGAAGCCCTAAAGCTACTCCAGGAGGGTGAGAGTACATCTGCAGAGATGATAGACTGTGCAGTTGATATCGCCTATATGGGATTCCGTCAACTTGCTGGAGCAGCGGTATTGCGCAGGCAAGGTTGGTTGCGCTCAACATCCTTTCGTCAGGAAGTACAGGCAAGAATATTGGACATGGCATATGACGGAGAGGCTTTGTTTGGAGATCATGTGGATGAAGCTCTCCAATCGATAAAGAAGGATACTGAGACTGCTCGCTCTCTGGGCACATTACAATTTCGGAAACAGTCCTTTCGAGGTGCACGCGGACACGGCACCTCCTCTAATTTTCGACGAGGAAACAACTAGTATAGACCATATAACCAGGGTTCCAACCGTTATTCCTATAACCAACAGCAAACCTCTTGTCAGCAGTCTTCCAAGACTTACAGAGGAAAATCCTCTTATAGGGGTTCTACCCCTAAGAGACAATGACTTGTATCAGTCCCAGAAAATTGGAGGTCGAATCTCTCTGTACTCTTCTCAATGGTCCTCCATAACAAGGGACCGTTGGGTTTTGGACATTGTAGAAAGAGGTCACACTTTAGAGTTCACCGAATTCCCTCCACCCACACCACCTACCGGACCACCACCGGCTCATATCAAGGAACTGTTACATCAAGTTCAACTTCTAATAGACAAAGGAGCTATAGAGGTAGTACCAAGATCTCAAAGGGGAAAAGGATTTTATTCCC
Source organism: Triturus cristatus (assembly GCF_964204655.1). Classification (NCBI taxonomy): domain Eukaryota; kingdom Metazoa; phylum Chordata; class Amphibia; order Caudata; family Salamandridae; genus Triturus; species Triturus cristatus. The sequence continues at coordinate 1,844,958,795 of NC_140589.1, read as the reverse complement.
GATTTTTTCTTATTACCAAAAAGAACGGGGAATGGAGGCCCATTCTAGATCTGAGGGCTCTCAACAGGTTTCTGAAGAAACAATCCTTTCGCATGTTGACGCTTGTAGAGATCTTGCGATTACTCTCACAAGGAGATTTCATGGCAACAATCGATCTCCAAGATGCATATTTTCATATCCCCATACTACGACAACATCGAAAATTTCTTCGTTTTCGAGTGGGTCGGAACGATTTCCAGTTCAAGGTACTACCATTCGGCCTACGTTCGGCCCGTGAGTGTTTACAAAGTTGCTAGCCCCTGTGGTAGCGTTCCTACGTCTCCAGGGTGTCCAGATCTTCCCATATCTGGACGACTGTCTCCTAAAATCACAATCGGAAGTGCAACTTCGACAGCACACACGTCTTTGCAAGGAGGTGTTTCGCACCTTAGGGCTCTCCATAAATGCCACGAAGTCCCATCTACAGCCTTCTCATCACAAGGATTTTCTGGGAGCAACTTTGGAGACAGTGTCAGCATGGGCATTTCTCTCCCAAGACCGTCTTCAAAGGATTTTCCGTCTGGTAACCCATATCAGATCAAAAAGATCCGTTTCTGTAAGACTGTTAAAGTTATTTCTGGGAATGACGTCATCATGCATTGCATTGATCCCTCATTGCAGGTTACGGACACGCCCGATCCAAGAAGAACTGGATGTTCAATGGCGTCAGGTTACGGGTTCTTTCAACGATCTCGTAACCGTCACAGATCGGATGAAATCGGCGCTAAAGTGGTGGACACAACCGTTAAATCTAATGGAAGGCATTTCTTTTCTGTCAATAGTATCAGACATGACAATAACAATAGACGCTTCTCTAGAAGGATGGGGTGCTCATTTGGAGGATCTATCAATCAAGGGAAAATGGACAACATGCCAAAAAGCCTGGCACATCAACAGGTTGGAGCTCATGGCTATATTTCTGGCTCTCAAATCCTTTCTCCCTTTAATCCAAGGAGAAATAGTCCTAATACAGACAGACAACACAACCTGCATGCACTACATCAACAAGCAGGGCGGAACAAAATCTCCGAAACTGTCTCTACTAGCCCAGTCGATCTGGGATTGGTCTCTCAACCATCACATCACGATTGCAGCAGTTCATCTACCGGGGGTATCCAATATCCTAGCGGATTCCCTGAGCAGGTCCTCCTCCTCGACCCACGAATGGGAGTTACATCAGCCAACTCTAGAGATGATATTTCGACGTTGGGGTCGTCCACAGTTGAATCTCTTTGCCACACCAGAGAACCGCAAATGCCGAGATTATGCAAGCTGGCATCCCCACCAAGGATCACGGGGCAATGCCCTTTTGATGAACTGGTACAATCTGTTTGCCTACGCTTTTCCTCCAATCCCACTCATACCTCGTGTCCTGTGGAAGATGCAGAGGCAACCTTGCCATCTACTTCTAATAGCCCCCCGTTGGCCTCGGCAAGCATGGTTCTCAGAGTTACTCCTAATGTCTCAATGCGAACCAATCCTTCTACATCCTCGTACAGATCTACTTACAATGAGCAAGGGGAAAATTTGTCATCCGAATCCCTCCTCACTGAGCTTATCAGCTTGGAACCTGAGCACTGTGAATTTGCCCATTTAGACATCCCACAGGACTGTAGAGACATCTTGGCTCAGGCGAGGGCTCTTTCTACGGTAAAAACGTACACATATTAAAGTGGAAAAGATTCTACCACTGGTGTGCAGCTAATGGGGTTCACCCGTTTCACTCCACGCCACAACAATTGCTACTTTTCTTCTTGCATTTAGCTAACTCCGGATTGTCTCATGCAACCTTGAGGGTTTTTCTGGCGGCAATTTCCCGTTTCCGTCAGGATGGTTCGACGTCCCTTTGTCCTTCAAGGATTATCCATCAATTCTTCAAAGGGTTATTTCGCAAATTTCCTCCTGTTAGACGCCCGCCTCCATTGTGGCATCTAAACATTGTATTGGCACAACTAATGAGGCCACCGTTTGAACCTATTCACAAGGTCGAGTTGAAGTATCTAACATGGAAGGTGGCTCTTCTTCTGGCACTAACGTCTTCACGTCGCGTCAGTGACATTCATGCATTTACCATAAATCCACCTTTCCTACAGTTCAAACCAGATTCTGTAGTGTTGCGTACAAATCCAACTTTGTTGCCGAAGGTGCCTTCAGACTTTCATATTAACGAACCAGTGATTTTGAGAACCTTCTTTGCTAATCCTCAAACTCCTGCGGAGCAGATATTACATTCCCTGGATGTGAAACGATGTTTAAAGTTCTACATCAGCAGAACAGCTTCTTTACGAAAGACTGATCAACTCTTCATAGCTTATGGACGCTATCACAAGGGACGTCCAGTCACAAAACCAACTATTGCACGTTGGGTTTCAGCAGCCATCGTCTTCTGCCATCAAAAGGCAAACAAGCCATTGCAGTCAACAGTGAGGGCTCACTCCACTAGAGCGATGTCTTCTTCAACCGCATTATTTGCTGGAGTGCCGTTACATCAGATCTGCAGAGCAGCTACGTGGTCAAGTAGACATACGTTTACAAGACATTACTGCTTGGCAGCTTTAAACGAGGAGGATGCTGCAGTTGGGCAGGCAGTGCTTCGCAATCTTTTTAAATAAGGTGATCCTCTTCCTTCCCTCCTCCATATTGTTTCCATGTACCGTTGAAATAATGGTTCATTTACACTTATATAGATATTCTGTAATATCATATATATAAGGATATTGATTGGCATTACAATTGTTTAGTGCTGTTATGACTATGGAAACAATGATAATTGTTACTGCTAGCTATTCTATATTCAAGCATGTGAATCTATGAAAGACAACCCTATACTGGAGAAGAACAATTGTTACTTACCTGTAAACAGGTGGTTCTCCAGTATTGGTGTCTTTCATAGATTCACATGCGACCCTCCCTCCTCCCTTCAGAGGCTCTCTTCTCCTCATACACTCTAAAGTCACTTTGGTGCTACGAAAATCTGAGGTGAGGAGCTCTGAGGAGAAGGTTCTAGAGAGGAGCTGGCGCCTGATTGGCCGTAGTTTGGACTAACATAATGACAGAGATAGACTGCAAATGTCTTTTTTCTCTTTCCATGTATCTCTATGGAGATTTCATATAGGGACATTCTTGATGTTTATCACTTACTTATATCTCTGTTTTTACATGATTACTTATGTATATATATATATATTATGACTGTATATATTGCTATATTATTTACCGTGGGACTCCCACTCCGACGACGGGGAATATTCAAGCATGTGAATCTATGAAAGACACCAATACTGGAGAACCACCTGTTTACAGGTAAGTAACAATTGTTCTTTTCCTCTATCTCGACAACTGTCTGTTGAAGGTAGGCTCACCACAGTCAGTGATAGATCACCAGCAGACAATGACAAACTTCCTGAAATCATTGTGGATCTCGATCAACGAGCTGAAATCACACTTTACTCCTTCACACAGGGCACCTCTTTATCTGAGCTGTTCCTGACACCATGCAGTGCAGGGCTTTACTTCCGTCGCAATGAGTCCAGGACATTCAGGGTATGATCCAAATGTTTCAGCCTTGTCCTGGATCGTGGTGAGAGCAGCTCTGAGACTTCTTGGCCTGATGACCTTATGCAACTTACTTGTCTACTTTGCCAGGAGGCGTGTGCAGGCTGTGCAGTGGGATCTGAAGTCTCAGTGGGCTCAACTCCAAGGAAACCTGTTGCATGTCATCCTCGTTTCCAGAATACTGCACAAGATCTGTAGGGGTGGCTACTCATCTGCAATCTAACCAGCAGCAGACCCCTCTCTCTTTCCCACTCAGAGCTTATTGTTTTGACAGAAGTGTTATTGCTGGGTTGAGGGGGGTCTTCTGGGAGAGGTGGAAATCAGGGGGCTCTGATCTCCAGTGGAAACCAAACTTCACATCAGTCTTCTGGAGCTGTGGGCCATTTGTTTGCAATGGAATCCTTCCTACCCCCATAAGCAGAAGGCTGATACAGCTACTCACAGATAACACCACCACAATGTGGGACTGCAGCAAGCAGGGCCGAGTGGGGTCCTGCATCCTGTTCAAAGAGGTGCAATGATTCTGGAGCTGGCTGGAGGGTCAGGGCATCTTCCTGATCGTGAACCACCTAGCAGGATCAATAAAACGTAAGGATGGACAGGCTTTGGCGGCAGCACCTGGCAGATCACGAATGGCGAAGGGCATCTTCTGACAAATGGGAGAACCCTCTCTGGATTTTTTCATCACTACTGACAACATGCAGTGTCAAAACCTTTGCGCGTTAGAGCTGCTAAGAATGCTCTCTCTAGGATACACATTCAGTCTACAGTGGAACATAGAATGCCTCTTCTGCCCCATGCTTTAAAGAAGCAACTGGCCCCAAGTAATCCTAATAGCTGCAGATTGGACCAGGAGAGTGTGGTACTTAGGGGAATGAGCATCTCTCTTTCGCTTCAGGAGGATTATCTGTTCCAGCAGCAAGGCAGGGTTCCGCACCCGAACCTGCACAATCTATGTCTCCATGCATGTGAATTGAGCGGCAGCAGCTGACTGTGTTCAATCTACCACCACCGGAAGCTGTGGGTGCCATGCTCACGTCCATGCACCAAGCTTTCCGCTGCCGCTGGGATAAATATGTGGCCTGCAACACAGACCCATTATAAGCCAAGCTGTTGGATGTCTTCTTGTTTGTTTTGTCTTTGACCCAAAAAGGTCTTGCAGTGAGTATAGTTACATGTTATTTGTTTGCCCTATCGATCATTCAGCCTTTTATCGACCAACTGTCCTTGTTTAAATCACATGTTGTGATGTGATTTCTTTAAGATTTGACACATGTTCCCTCCCAAACCATTTTCATGCCCTACTGGAATAATTTGTAGTCCTAATTTTCCCCATGCGCACTCCCTTTAAGCCGATGTAGAGTTGCTTTTTGTGCCTTCTGACTCTTAAAACTTTCTTTCTAACTGTGATCACCTCGGCTCATTGCGTCAGTAGCTCCAGTCGCTCTCAGTGCTACAACCCTACTCCACCTTTCCCCCCAGATAAGCTGGTGTTGTGGAAGAATGACGGTGTTTATGCAAATGGTTATGATTCCTTTTTACGTTGGGCAGTCCATCGCCCTCCAAAAGTTCTTTGCCCCACCTCATTCCTCGAGGAGGGGAGGGGGGACTCCATTGATTGGACCCCAAAAGAGCCTTCCACTTTTACATTGATCGCACCAAAGACTATTGGGTGGACAATCCACTTTTGTGGGGTTCTCTGGGGCAAAAAAAGATAAAGCGGTACCGAAACCGACATTGTCAAGGTGTATTGTCCACTGCAATAAGACCTAGTAAGGCCAAGAGGTAGCCTCCGGTGTGCCTGTTCTTGACATCTGTCAGACAGCGGCATGGGTTTCAGAGCTTACGTTCAACTAAGTATGGCAGGGAGGACATTTTGCCCTTATTTTGCTGCAGGACTTTTTGTTCCGAGCCCACTCCAGACCCTTCATCTTTGGGAAGTACTGCTTTGATATCAATTCTAAAGGTAAAGAATCTACTCTTGGAAGCATCCATCAGAGAACCAGTTACTTACCTTGGTAACACTCTTTTTGGTGGCTACTCTATCTAACCTCAGATTTCTCACTGCCCTTCAAACTTGTCGTTCTGTGAGTGGTCTCTCTTTACTGTCTAAAAATGTCCAAAATTATACACTGGTATCTCCAATTGTTCATGCTCTGCATCTGAGGATGCAGGGTTAAGCAGTAAACTGATGTAGACACGTAGGACTTGTGCTTGTATGCAGCTTCTCTTCATCACTTCGGGGCAGAATAAGGCCAGTGTGGAGCTGAATGGCGTCACCTACTGGCATGTAGGGACACTGCTGTGAAAATCTCAGTCCCAGTCTGGCACCTTGGAGATATTCTAAAGGCGAGGAATCTGCAGTTTGATAGAGTATCCACCAAAAAGAACATTGCCAATGGTAAGTCACTTGTTCAAATGGCTCTCAGTCCTGATAAATGTTAGAAACCTCAAAGAAGAATTGCAACCAGTGAATCCATTGTAGTAAACTTTTGTTTGGAATTCTATGAATTAATTTATAGAAAACCTGTCTTCGGACATAAAATATTTTATTGAAAAACATCTTACACCCACATGTTCAGCTTTGAAAGCAGTTAAACAGTTTAGTGTAGCCCTCTCTGACTTAGTAGGGGGAGTTCTGGTGCCACTAGTGGTCCTTCTCAGTATCAGGTTTACAGGAGTTTGCACACAACACTGGATGTGGCTAACTTCCTGGGCCTGGCAGTGAATCTCAGGAGCTGATAGTTAGATCCCTTTGTAGAGTATTGCTTCATTGTAAGTGTTCTTTATCTGCTTCGGTACTAGAGTAAATATTTCAGTCACTCATCTAACAGTAAACTGGTATACCCGAAAGAGATATCTTTCCACCGAACTTGTCTGCTCTCTATAGACGTCATATGTGCAAATAGTGCTTCATGCTAGGTTGAGAATTAGGTTGTTGTGCACAACATCCATTGAAATCCATTAGTAGGAACAACAAAATCTGTTGCTAATTACTCACAGCTGTGATCTCCCAACAGGGAAAAGGTAAGCCAGGTTTATTCTGCCATGTTATTGCTGTCCTGGGATGTGGTCAAATGTCCAACTCCTGTGCCCCCTCCTCGACAGAGCACAGGGAAGCTGTGGAATGTCACATGTAGGTCCACTGCCACCTCTAGGCCTACAAAGACCACTGTGCTCAGGCATGTGGCCTCAAATGTATCCATTTCTGAGATCAGCACAAATCCACATCTTACTGTGCAGAATACAAGTGGGTGTTTTTGTAGCTCTTCATCTTTCATTAGCAATATGCATGGACTGCGTAGATTGGTTCAACCAATCACAATGCCAAGTATGCTTGCTCTAAGTTCTGCTGTTTGCATGCATTTTAGGTTCAGTAGAACATGATGTAGACAGTGGAGGACTTTTTCATGTTCAGATTAGGTAAATAACTGGTAAAAGCCTTAGTGCCCACATGTTGCCCTGCATTCACAGCTGTTTGTTTTGCTCAGCCACCATAATTGTGGGATCGTCAGTTGCTAGCGGTTAACTTCGTTTGAAGAGGGTGTGAGCCATGGTTAATGCTCGGAACACAGGGCAATTGCTTGTAATGTCACATTTAAGCACTGGAGCAGAAGCCTATACTAAAGTACTTTTATATTTGCCCTGTACACTGATCATTCTAAGGAATAGTAAACATTCTCCTGTAAACATGTTCTTATTCCACAACACAAACATCATCTAACACGTTGGGTTCATAATTTTTCCTGTGTGTCTGAAAATAAAGAGGCTAAGCAACAACTGCTTTGAGTGTTCGCTAATTCATTTCTCATGTATTTGACTCTTTGTCACAGCAGTTGTGAGAAGTTGGCCTGATGTATGATGTCACTAGTTCTAGTGTACACCTTATATCAGTCCAAACAACCCTTATGGTGATTGGTTGTAGAGTCAACCTTATAGACCAGCTATCCTAGTGGTAGCATGGACAAGAGCAGTCTTAGGCTAAACTCTGAATGGCATGTGAAACCAGCTGTGATACCATATATAATCCCGTGAATACCAAATGAAAGGACACCACAACAGATATATATATAAAATAAAGTGTATTTATTCTAGTCAAACCCTCAGCACTCTTTATGAGATTAGAGGTAAGTACAACACAGTCTTATTTATGCATACATTAAGTCACACAGGTAAGTAATACAGTTAGGCCCTAGGGGCCACGCAAACCATATACTAAGTAAGTGGTATAAGGACCACTGTCACGGAAATAGGATAGGCCTAGGCCTAGGGAATCGCGGGACTAGCAACAGTTAGGAAGTGGGAGGCCCACGGGATTCAGGTGCAGAGTGGAAACACTCACGCGTAATGCGTAAAAGTCGATAGAATTACTAGCAGTTAGAAATTAGCAGTTTAAGGACACTTCTGAAGCAGCTAGAGAGTCGAGACTCGGAAACTAGACCCTAGGATAGTCACTACCCCTGTGAGCACCGAAGTACCCAAGTTACCTAGCCCACGGACTGCGGGTGCATAGGTGTGAACTTGCGTCGGGTTTCATCGTGGACTTCTATGGATGCCTGAAGGAAAGTTGCTGACAGGCAGTCAGTGAAGAGTGTCCGGTGGATCCCAAGGTTGGGATCAAGAAGAGAGGAGACCTGCAAGCAGGAGGGACAGAGTCAAGGTCACTAGCCAGTGACCACGTGGAACCAGGAAGGAACCAGGCGATGTCGTGAAGATTGCAGGTGAAGGTGAAGCTTGTCGCTGCAGCCACGAGGACCAGGGAACGTCGAGGACGACCAGGACCAGGAGGCGAGCTGTCCCACGAAGGCTCTTGCTGTCGGCGGCGTCGAAGTTGGACTAGGACTCACCAAGCCTTGGCAAGCGGAACCCACGAAGAACGGAGGACTTGCTTCTGGTGCAGACCAGGAAGGTCTGGGGTGCTTCTCTTTTGCAAAGAAGCGGGAGCCAGTCTGGAGGAGCCAAACCAGCAGTGAAGATTTCTGGGTGCGTCGTCACAAAGGCCACTAGCCAACGGGCAAGCAACCGGACAGGCGCGGCAAGCAGGAAAATGCAGAAGGGCCCCACGCAGGACTCGTGGAGTGTGGGGGGCTGATCTTCGGTGCAGATGGTGCTTGGGGTTGGGGCTTCTCAATCCCCGGTGCACAACTTCGAGGGTACCTCAGAAGCTGCGCTGGAAGATACTCGCCACTTTTCCCAGGTAGCCGGTCCCACGTCTCTCGTCGCCTCCACGGATCTCAGCTCGGCTGTGGATGTGGATCAGGGTCGGAGAAGTCTGGAAGTCAAGGCTCTGGTCGGGCTCTGCAGTCGGTCCCTCGTAGAACTTCAGCAAAGCAAAGGGTAGTCTCTTGATGGTGCCTGTTTGCACAGGGTAGCCACTCCTTGGCCACAAGGGAGATTCTTCAGTCTTCTTCTTTCGTCGAATGTCGAAGGTCCAGAGTTTCTGTTCAAGTTGCAGGTTCAGGATAATCTAATCTCCTGGGGCCCAGCTACCACTCTTATCCAAATCTGGGGGGCTGGGTTACCTGCTAGGTCACGCCTTATGGGTGGGACCTGGGAGGGGGGTGGTTACACCCCCTTCCCTTTGTCCAGTTTCGCGCCAGGACTGGGGCTGGAGAGCCCCAGCACCGGTTTGAACTGGACTATGCACGGGACACCTTGTGTGCCCCAGGCATGTCTCATTCTTTTCATCCCTCCCTGCCCCAATACACTAAGGCCTGTCTGGGGTGGTGCTCACACCTCCCAAGGCAGGAATCCTATTGTCCAAGCCTCCCTTGCCGGGATCACTCCCAGCAGCAGGAGGTCAGACTCGTGTCTGTGGCAGCAGCATCCATTTTGTGATGCTGGGGCACTGGTTAACTTTAACCGGGTAAGTAGGTTATAACATGTCTTCTCCCTCTAAAAGGGAGGGATAATATCCTCATCCCCAGAAATGGGATGGGGGTATTATTCCAAAGTGTTAGACACCTTACACGACATGTTTTGATAAAGCCAAACCATAGTTACCATAACCGTTTAAGATTATAAGGCACTTTAAGAGTATATGGTAGGCTATATCATAGAACAGCTATAAGGACATGGTTCCGAAAGCTGCAGACAGGCTCAGCTCATGCTAGAGCACCATCTCACATGTTACCAAGCACTCTGCCTCCAGGATTGTTAAGGCCTGCCATAGGAGTGGCTGATAGGTACACATGTGTCTATATGTAAGCTAGGTATAGGAATACTACACCTAAGCAAGGAGTGATTACACGACCTTGCCCCAGTTGAGTGATCAGCCAGTTGTGTCATAATGGAAGGCCAGGCCAGGGGTGGCATAATACATGCTGCAGCCCCTGGTAGGCCTAGGTTACACCTATGCCCTGGGTACCTAAGGTACACTGTACAGGGGCCAATAAGGTGATCCTATCCAAATGGGTTATGTACCTAAAGTGCATAGTATCAATTTAGAGAGAGAACAGCAGGGCTGTGGGTCTGATTAGCAGGCCCACAGCCACATCTAAGTCGAAAACCAGTAAAGCAAAAGCAAAAAGTGGGGGTGAACATAGAAAGCAGACCCTACTCTCCTACAGCAGTGCTTGCTTGTCTTCTGATACTGAACTGCAGATGTCTTGGTGTTTGCAGGGAAGTAATAGAGTGAGCATGCCCAGTGCACTTAGTGACCTCGCACAGGGTACAATGAGCATGAATTGTTTGAGCAGTGATGATCTAACATGGACACATACTAGAACTACCTGTTCCTATTGTAGGCTACGTTTCCTGATCTGAATGAGTGTTTATTTGTTGTCCTCACAGGGCAAGTTTCCAGAGGCAGAAGCAGAGTTCATCAAGGCAGAGAAACCCAAAGAGGCTGTTCTAATGTAAGTAAAAAATATAGGACAATTTAAAAATAATATGAATTGCTGATTATACACCATTTGTGTACTGTCCCCTGTATGTTGGTTTTTTAATAAAACTGATTTTACTCCTATATTTGTACTCTTTCTTTTTTCTAACATGTAACCAGAAACTGCTTAATTATAAACAAATATATCCAAAACTGAGCAAACTACCATGCATGTGTAATATGTGTCAAAAGTAGTTGTTTCTAAGATGACATTTCTCAACTGCTCAGTATGTCCCAGAGGCTTCCACTTTGATAAACAGAAGATTTAAAGAATTCTCCAGTATTGGGGTATCTTTCATAGATTCACATGCTTGAATCATTCCCCGTCGTCAAAGTGGCAGTCCCACGATACATAAATAGCAGTAAGAATTACTCTATCATTAAAGTTAATAGAGAAAACCATTTCACTTTATTATCTCATCCTGGTCATTAGAATAGTACAAACTTCAGCTAATCAGGTGACAGCACCCTCTAGAACCCTCTCCACAGAGGCTCCATGCTCTCAGATTTTCTACCGCACATCGGGTGAAGGGAGTCTCCCTGAGCTCTGCTCAGTACTTTCTCTTGGCCTTCTGGATCTCTTCAGATCTTCATTCCAACATGTCATTTTCTAAAAGATCTCTCTTCAGGCATTGTGATTCTTGTGGGAAACTAAGACTTCATTCAGAGGATCCCCACAAGAAGTGTATCTACTGCCTTCACCCTGATCACCAGATGAGCGACTGTAAAATCTGCAGGACCTTCTCTCAAAAAACCTTGAGAGATCGAGAAGGACGTCTTCTTCTGTGGCTACAGAATTTTAAAAATGAAGACAATCTTTTATCTGATGAGAGTGATACTTCATTAAAGACCACAGCTTCCAAAAAAAGAGCTGGTGAGGCGGAGCTAGTAACTCCTAAGGCTGCTAAGGTGTTAAAAAAGCATCACCACACCTCAAAACATGAAGACCAGCCTGCATCTTCTAAAAAAGAATCAGCTTCTCTTAAGGGTCAGTCTTTGCCCTCTACGCCTTCTAAAACGTCTTAAACAATGAAGCAGACGTCAAAGTCGCTTCCTGAGACAACTTTACCTCACACTAAAGATGCTCCGTTGGCTCAGCTGTCGACTAACTTCAGTTGTCACCACTACAACAACGTCTTCTACCTTCTCTTCACCTCAGGCAAAAATGATCATGTCGTCGGCGTCTTCTCCGTCGAGGTTAGTATCTGTGAAGGTAAGACCATCATTGACGACAATTTCGTCTTCGTCGATGGAAAAAAAAGTCGACGCTGCGGCTGTCGGTGGCTCTCAAGAATAAGTCTTTCTCACGGGCATTGGCTTTGTCGACAATTGCCTTGTCGACAGAGCTGAAGACTTTAGATCAAGATCCTCGTCGACGAACCTTGTCAACATCTGGACCGTCGACGGAGGGAATGTCGACGAAAACTTTCTCTACATCATCCTAGTCAGTGGTTTGCTTGACATCATCGTCGATGCTTGTTCTGTCGACAAATCTGAAAGCATCCAAATATAATAAAGAACTTTTACCTAAGAAAAGACCTTCTCAGGAAATAATACTGCCTATCCGCACTTCTCCAAGTAAGGTGTCTCCCTGTTCTCCAGAAGAAATGTTTTATTATGGAGCAGATGAGGAGGAATCAGAAGATGATGGGTGGCTCGCAGTTGTTCTGACCTTCTAATTAAATGCCAGGACGATGAAGAGGAGGACTATGTGTATTACTCTGAGGTCACCAACCAGGAGAGACAAGGTGAACAAACTATCCAGATGCCTGTTTCCCTGGTCTCAAACTTACAACATATGATAGAGGATTACTACCACAGATTTCCTCTCTCAGAGCCGGCATCTTCAGTTCCTCAGACTCCTATTACACAGCCCTCCTTGCTGACTAGGTCTCCCCCCCCCCTCCGCAACAGTAGCATCAGGATATTCACACCACTGATGATGATAGGGAGGAAGGAGAGTTAGATGAGATATTCCTTCCTAATGAATGACTATCAGATCCAGACACCATCGCCTACAACTCAACCTCCAATAGATTCACCACCTGAGGACATAGGGGGTTTCCATACCCTTATGGAGAGAGCGGCAAGGAGGTTTCAGCTTCCCATAACAACTAAACAATCTGATTGTTTCTTCTATGATTTCAAAGCACAGACAAAGAAACAGGTTCGCTCTATTCCAATAGTAGATTTCATATGGCAGGAAGGCTTGAAAGTAATGAAGACACCAGCTTCAATTCCGGCAGTCTTACTAAAGTCGGAGAAGAAATATAAGGCTCCTGATAATTTACCTGCCTGCCTTATTGGGCAACCTAAGCCGGATTCTGTGATCTCGCAAGCGGCCCGTCATGCTAGAAATCCGGCTTTCCTCTGTCTGCTCCTCCGGATAGAGATGGAAGATGTCTCGACTCCATCAGAAAGACATTTTCCACCATGGCGGCAACCACCATAAGAGTGGCTAATTTTTGCCATTCTAGGCAGATACGACCACCAAATGTGGTCAGACATTTCACCATTTATAGAAATGCTACCAGAAGAATCCAAATCTGAGGCACTCGAGATTCCACAGGAGGGAGAAAGGATCTCGGCTGAGATCATGGATTGCGCAGTGGATGTTCCCTCCACAGGATTTCACCAACTGGCTGGGGCTCCGGTCCTGAGGCATCGGGGCTGGCGAAAAGCTACAAGAAGTTCAGAAGAAGGTGATTGACATTCCTTACTATGGCGAATCCCTATTTGGACACCACATCGATGAAGCCCTTTGGACCATCAAGAAGGACACAGATACTGCAAAGGCTCTTGGCACTCTACAATTCAAGAAGCAGCCCTTTCGTGGGGCAAGAGGACGTGGTTCGTCCTCCTTTCAGGGTGGTAACAGCCAGTACAAGCAGTACCAGCCATATCAGGGTCAATCAAGGTACCCATCATCAAAACAGCAACAGTAATTTAAACAACCTCCTGCTGCTTTCTACAAGCTACAGGGGAAAAAAGGCTTTCAGAGGCAGGGTAACTCCACGAAGCAGTGACAGATGTAAACTGCAGGCCAGAGTTCCCATCAACTCTGTCAAAGTTGGTGGAAGAGTTTCCTTTTTCCTTCCCGAATGGTCTACAATAACAACGGACAAATTGGTTTTAGATATAGTTCCCAACAGTCACACTTTTTTAAAGATTCCTTCCAACTAGCCTCCTAGAGGTCCCTGTCCTGATCACCTGAAAGAACTTTTGTCTCAAATAAAAAGAATGTTAAGAAAGGGAGCTATCGAAGTGGTACCAGCTTTACAGTGAGGAACAGGGTTCTATTCAAAGTTTTCCTCATAAGGAAGAAATCGGAGAAGTGACATCTCATCTTGGACCTTCGTTGTCTGGAAAAAATTCTAAAAAAGCAATCCTTCTGTATGTTGTCACTTCAGGAGTTGCTTCAATTGATAAATCATGAGGATTTCATGATGACCCTGGACCTTCAGGACACCTATTTTCATATCCCTATCCTCCCCAGGCACAGGAAATTCTTACGCTTCAGAATGGCTGGCAGGGATTTCCAATTCCGAGTCCTACCATTCGGCCTTCATTCAGTGCCCCGAGTGTTCACTAAGGTCCTAGCACCGGTGGCAGCTCACCTTCGCCAAGCAGGAATTAAAATCTTTCCTTATCTGGACTTCTGCCTCATAAAGGCAAAATCAACGGACATTACACATAAACCTTTTAGAGTTAAAGGCAATATTCCTGGCCCTGAAATCTTTCCTCTCAATAATATCAGGAGCTTCAGTATTAATTGGGACAGACAACACAACAAGCATGCACTATTAAAACAAACAAGGGGGGACAAGATCAGCTATGCTATTTATACAGGCTCAGCCGATCTGGATTGGGCTATTCAACACCAAATAACGCTAACAGCAGAACATGTTCCAAGAGTAGCAAACAACCTAGCAGATTTCTTGAGCAGCTCGATTACATCTAACCACGAATGGGAATTCCATCAACCAATGCTGAATTACATCTTTCAGTTGTGTGGCAAGCTGAGGTTAGAATTATTTGCAACCAGTCTGATCCGCAAATGGCAATTCTTCGCCAGTTGGCTACCACAACAGGTATCGTAACGGGAATGCTTTTTCGATAAACTGGTCAAAGATTTATGCCTACGCTTTTCCTCCGATTCCTTTAGTCCCAAGGGTGCTTCAGGAGATGAGAAAAGAACCCTGCCGAATACTTCTCATACTCCCAGGTGGCCTCGCCAGTTCTGGTTCACAGAGCTTCTGCTCCTATCGGAGGGCAGTTCCAGGTTGTTAGGCCCATTACAGAACTTAATGAAAATGAATTGTGGCCAGGTCTGCCATCCGGACCCAACATCGCTACGATTAGCAGCTTGGCTCTTGAACACTAATGAGTTCGCCGACTTAGTAATTCTGGCTGACTGTCGAGAGGTCCTGGCTAATGCTAGAGCTCCTTTCACTATTAAGACTCACAAACTCAAACAGAAAAGATTCTGTCATTGATGTGTAAACTCTGAGGTGCATCCTATTCAGTCTTCACCGGAACAATTACTGCCCTTTTTCCTGCAAGTGGCCAAATCTGGCCTTTCTCATTCCATTATTAAGGTATTCCTTGTCGCAATCTCCAGATTTTAACGGCAGAAAGGGTCACAGTCGCTTTGGTCATCAAGAATAATAAAACAGTTTCGCAAAGGACTGTTTCGAATGTTCCCTCCAATTAGCGTCCACCTCCATCTTGGCATCTCAACATTGTTCTAACACAGCTTATGATGGCCCCATTTGAGCCTATTCATAGGACCGACTTAAAATACATTACTTGGAAAACGTCTCTTCTGCTGGCTCTTACATCAGCCAGACGAGTAAGCGACATACAGGCTTTCACTACTCATCATCCTTTCCTCCAGTTCACTACAGACTCTGTTATACTCCGGACAAATCCTACCTTTATACCCAAGGTCCCATCGGATTTTCACCTAAACGAGCCAGTAGTATTGAAGACTTTCTTCCCAAATCCACAGTCACCTGCAGAAAGACCTTTGCATTCCCTGGATCTAAAAAGGGGCATAAAATTCTACTTACAGAAAGCAGCCTGTATACGTAAGGTTGATCAGCTTTTTGTGGCGTATGGGAAAATCAAAAAGGGATATCCTGTCACTAAACAGACTATAGCTTGTTGGATATCTTTTAAGATCCAGTTTTGCCATCAACAAGCAGGCAAACTGCTACTTTCAACAGTGAAAGCTCACTCTACGAGAGCAGTCTCCTCCTCAACGCCTCTTTGCCAGTGTTCCTATTCATCAGATTTGCAGAGCAACAACCTGGTGTAGCAGGAACACTTTCACCAAGCATTACTGTCTGGAAGCTGCAAGTAATACTGATTCAGCTGTGGGGCAGACAGTGCTGTGAAATCTTTTTCATCTGAAAGAAACAGTCAGTTATAGATTCCTTACCTTAGAATTACTCCCAGGCGTCAAACTGGATCCGGAAAGTTTTTCGTCAGCAGTACCCCTGCATGTCGAAAGATGGCATTGGTCGACTCCGCGTTTGTCGTTGGCGTCGTGGTCACCGGGATGACGTTGCGGTAGCTACATAGACAATGCCCTTGCGCACTGACGGCAGTTCTTTCTTTTTCCGCGCCAGCCAGCTCATTTCCGGAGAGAGCGGTACCTCCAGTCACTTTTTGACTGACTTCTTGCCGACTTTTGTCTACACCGTTTTCGAGTCTTCGACTCCTGGTACACGTCTGGGATGCCTGGCTTCAAGGCTAGCGGTACCTGTAGCTGACTGATGTCGGTGACCGATCCGCACCGCATGTGCCTGTTTTGCTTGGAGCGTGACCACGACCCCAAGTCGTGCTCCGACTGCCGCGCCGTGAATCTGAAGTCTTTGTGGGAGTGGTCTCGAAAGCTTCTCGAGGCCCGGCATCATCATCACTCTTCTTCCAAGTCTTTGCACTCGATGTCAGGTAAGTTAAAGCACAAGAAGAAGTCTAAGAAGCATCGTCGCTTTTCGACTTCTCCCCGTCCGTCGGCCGACGCGACGAGGGATGTGGGTGGTGCCCCTCCCGCGGCTGCGCGTGCTGAGCCCAAAGGGTCGATTCCAGGTTCCCCTTCCTTCCCAGGACCCGGAGAGACCCCTACCCAGCTTTGTCAATTTTACGAAGCAATGCATGCCATCTTTGGACAGCCTGACTCCGCAGGCACGCCTCTGGGCCCCGCAGACTCGGCTGGGGGTTCTAGGCCTTCGACACCAGCGGTTCCATACCTGGCACTGCTGGGTCCCCTTGGATACAGGCCTAGATCGGATCAGCGCCGGTCGACCTCATTACGCCTCCCCCGGTGTCGATTCCACCGGCTCCACGTCCGCAGCCGACACCGGTTCTGTCCCCAGCCGGCGTCGACCCCGGCCTCCATCCCGATGTGGACACGTGGCGTCGACCGATGACGTATCCGGCGCTGACGGTTACTTTTGTGCCCTTGTTTCACCCTGGCTCTTTTAGACCAGATTGGCAGCCAGAGGAGGGTGAGGAGGACTGAGAGCGGTCTGGAGACCCTCTAACTGACCAGTTGGGCTATGTACCGGACTGGAGAAAGAAACTGGGGGAAGCCAGTGGTTTGGATACCTCACCAGACCTTGGCATGTTGTCTCCTCCTACCATGGCTAGCGCGGAGGGAGCGTCTTACGCCATAGTGTTGGGTAGGGCGGCCGAGACTCTCAACCTCGAGCTACCTACGGTGGCAGTCAGGACTAACCTCCTGACAGAGGTGCTTCAACCGGCAGCGAGCTCTTCGGAGCCACTGCTACCGTTTAATGAAGCCCTCACCGACATCCTTTTGGGCACCTGGTCCAGGCCCAACACGGGGGCTCCTGTGGATAGGATGATTGCCCAACACCACCGCCCTTCTCCTGCCGACCCCATTTTCTTCTCCCAACACCCCACCCCTGAGAGCTTGGTGGCCCAAGCCTCCACCTCCAAAGGCGCATTCCGTAAGGCACCAGCTGATAGGGAATCCAAAAAGCTGGACCATCTTGGTAAGAAAATGTTTTCTTCCTCCAGCTTGGGACTGCGGTCGATAAACACCGCATGTCTGTTGGGGCCGTTACACCCACTCTATGTGGGATACGGTGGCGCAGGTGCTGCCTCAGTGCCCGGAGGAGGCCCGGGCAGTGCTCTCCTGTGTAGTCGCTGAGGGGAGAGACACAGCGAAGTTGTATCCGCTGTAGGCTGGATACAGCCGACTCACTAGGCAGGACAATTTCCACGTCGGTAGCCCCTCAACGCTATGCCTGGTTGAGGTCAACTGTGTTTTCAGGGGATGTCCATTCCACTCTTATGGACATGCCCGTTGATGGCTGTCGCCTATTCGGCGACGAGGCAGACAACGCGCTGGTGCGCTTTAAGGACTCTCGAGCTACAGCCAGGTCCTTGGGCCTCTACACCACCCGCCCTGCGCAGTCTGCCTTTCGCGGCTGCGGAAGGGGTGCCCCGCCACGTCCTGCCCAGAGCCACAGGCCAGCGCAAGCTGTTCAGCCCCTGCACGGCCGGGGACGTGGGAACCACCGCCGTGGTTCTGGCGGCCAGAGGGTGGGCCAGTCCACCACAGCCCCCTCTGCAGCAGCCTTCAAACCCTCCTAGTCCGACCTTTCAGGGCCACCAAACACCAGTAGACAGCAGGATTCACCATCACCTCCCCCACTGGCGCACAATCACGTCCGACAGGTGGGTTTTGCAAATAGTCCGAAGGGGCTACCCCCTCCCCTTCGAGACAACATCCTCCATCCATGCTACCTCAGTTTCATCGCATGTCAGAGGATCATCCGGCCCTTCTCCAACAGGAAGTTTCGCCACTCTTGGCCAAGGGAGCCATTGAGCGAGTTCCTGTCCCAGAAGTAGGTCATGGTTGCTATTCCCACTACTTTCTGGTGCCCAAGAAGGACAAAGGCCTGCATCCTATCTTGGATCTCAGGAACATCAACCGCTTCCTCCGGAAGGAAAAGTTCAAAATGTTGACGCTAGCTCAGGTCCTGTCTGCCCTCGACCCTGGAGACTGGATGGTAGCATGTAGATGACCAGCTCTTTGTTGGCTACGTGGCGCCAAGAAAGTTCGGGCCGCGCACAAGCGTACCATTTCTAGATGGGTCATTTTGTACATCAGAGCTTGTTATTCCTTGGCAAAAAAGGAGTGCCCGGTAGGGTTACAGTGCCCATTCCACCAGGGCGACGGCAGTTGCCACTGCTTTGGGACTTGGAGTCCCCCTTAATGACATCTGTGTGGCAGCTACGTGGGCATCGCTGCACATGTTTACAAGACACTACTGCCTGGACAGCCATGTCCGGAGAGACTGCTTCTTTGGTCGTTCTGTTCTCCAGGACTTCCTGGTGTGAACTTAGTTTGCAGACCCACCTCTGGGGTTGGTATTGCTGGGGTATCTATTCTAAGGTAAGGAATCTAAAACAAACTGTTTCTTTCAGATGAATAAGTTACTTTCCTTCGGGAACGAAATATCTGTAAGAAACATAGGTTAGTAATAGATTTCTTACCGCCCCACCCATCCTCCCCGTTCTGCGAACTGACTTCTAGGGTTAAGGACTTCCTTTCAGGGTCCTAGTTATGTGCACCAGTGGTCAGTGTCTTGCATGGCTCTGCACTTCTGGCGTGGAAAGTCGTGTACAGAACTGACGTCAGCACGCGAGGGCTGCGTCTATTTAGCTACCGTGACGTCATCCCGGCGACCACGATGTCAACGACGAACGCGGAGCTGACCGATGCCACCTTTCGACGCGCAGGGGTACTGCTGACGAAAAACTTTCTGGATCCAGTCTGACGCCTGGGGGTAATTCTAAGGTAAGGAATCTATAACTATGCTATGTTTCTTACAGATATATCGTTACCGAAGGTAAGTAACTTGTTCAATAAGGTGAGCCTCTATAATTCCTGCCTTCCTTTATGTTTGACAATTGTTGAGATAATATTGATATTATTGTTATTCATACATATGCATTGTCAAATATTTATGTATGTACATACATTTTTATATACGTGTGTAGGTGTGTATATATATATATATATTTTTTTTTTAAATATATATATATATATTTTTTATACTTGTATTATTAAGTGGTATGGGAATTGGCTATACACTGGTGATGTACAAAATCCTGTACATTGTGTAAAAGCATGCATACCTACGTTACAACTGCTATCCAGATTCAAGCATGCAAATCTATGAAAGATACCCCAATACTGGAGAAGAAAGTAAGTTACTTACCTGTAAACTGTGGTTCTCCAGTATTGGTATCTTTCATAGATTCACATGCGTCCCACCCTCCTCCCCATAGAGGCTCCCCTGGTTTTTATTGGGTTTATACCACACTTGTGCTCCAAACTCTGAGAGCCTGGAGCCTCTGTGGAGAGGGTTCTAGCGGGTGCTGTCGCCTGATTGGCTAAAGTTTGACCATCCTAATGACTAGGACGAGATATTAAAGTGAATGGGTTTTCTCTATTAACTTTAAAGATAGAGTAATTCTTACTGCTTTTTATGTACCATTGGACTCCCACTTTGAAGACGGGGAATGATTAAAGCATGTGAATCTATGAAAGATACCTATACTGGAGAACCACAGTTTACAGGTAAGTAACTTATTTTCATACTCCTCCTTAGAATGTCTTTTTCACGCTTTGAATACATTTTTCTTTTCTTCTCAATTGCTTTTGAATTTTGTATGCCTCCCTTGCTCTTTCGAGTTCAAATATGTCTTTGTTTTCCCTGCTTCCCCTTCACAGAAGTGTCCCTGCATTTATAGGTTTGGGGTGCAGCCTATGACTTTTCAGGATCTGGTGGTTCTGATACACTTCTTGTTGCGAATAAAAAAATGTCATGTGCTTTCGTGAGATACGTTGCTGCCCAGATGGATAGTGGGAGTGCTTCTGGCTATTGAGCATTTTAGTCCTACAATTTTTCCTTTTGCCTTTTTATGTGGTCAGAGAAAGGATTGTATCTTTTTCGAGGTTTTTACAGGTATCCCCAACAGGCTTTTGTCTGTGAGTAGATACACCTCCCTCTTACTTATCACTCTCTGGTTACATCTCTTCCTGTTCCATGTGCCACTCTGCCCCACAGTAGACACCTTCCACCTCAGATTCCTCTCTCCTTTTCATTTGCAATGGGCCCTTTTCTTTCTTAGATAATGTTGATTCCTCTTTTCACAGCACATAGTACATTAGGGGTAACATTTGGTTCTCCAGCATTGGATCATTCATGGATTCACATGATTCAATGTTTCTCCTTGTTGAAGTTTGTAGTAAATATCTGATAGAGACTACTAGCCGCAGATTCCTTAACGTAGAATTATCCCCAGACGTGAGACTGGACCCGGAAAACTTTCTTTGCCCCAGCATCTCTGCGCGCCGGGGGGCTGTACCACGCGACTCCGCTCTGACGACCGCAGCGTGACGTCAGCGAGGTCATATAAGCCTCACCCCTGCGCGCTAACATCAGTTTCCTTCTTTTCCGCGTGCAACACGGATCCGGATCGTGTCCCTGACTGTTTTAAGGCCTTTTTTTTCACGCTTTGCGTTGTGGGACAGTGTGTGAATGCCTTCGGGCTTTAAGGCGTGCTTGTCTTGCGCGCGGCAGATGTCAGTGGCAGACCCTCATCCTATTTGCATGTGGTGTTTGGGCGAGCACCATGATTCCACGGACTGCGACGCTTGCCAGCATCTGAAGCCTAAGTCCCGGCGGGAACGCCAGATGAAGCTCCTTTCATCCCGGTTGTCCAGATCGGTGTCATCTCTGCGTCCGTCCTCGGTGGAAGGGTCCAAGAATCGCCGCTTTCGCTTCAGACAACGCCCGTCACCGAGGCCCCTAAGGCGTTGCTTGCCCGTCGGTAAGTCTTACAGCTTGTCCCGAGGCCTGGTCCCCATGCTGCGGAGGGCACGGGTTCTCCGTGGGACATGCGACCTCCTTTGTCGCCACCCTACCCGCCGTTTCCCGGAACAGGGGCGACCCGGGACCAAATGGAGGCCTATGCTGTGGCTCTGCAGGCTTCCTTGGCCCTTCCTCCTCCTCTTCCTGGGACGTCCGCGGATCCCTTTCCACATGCAGGGCCTTCCACATGCAGGGAATCTTCCACTGTTCCGGGGCTGGCCAGTTCTTCCTCCGGCTGGACTCTGGGATGGCCGGCTTAGTTTACAGCCGTCACCCACGGAGGAATTGCTTTCCCCCCCCACGACGCCCTACGGAGGCAAGTGCAGCCTTTGCCTGGGCCATTTCCAATGCTTCTGGCATTTTTCACATGGGTGACCCCGCCACCCCATTTCCTACGGACCATTTGCTTGAGGTTCTCCACCAGGGCTCTGGCGGACGGGAGCTGCTTCTTCCCTTCGGCGCTTTACTCTATAATTCTCTTCTGGGGGCCTGGGGGCATCCTGCCACGGGGGATCCGGTGCCCCAGTTGCTCCTCCACTGCCACCGTCCTGCTCCGCACGATCCAGTCTGCCTTTCTTTCCATCCTTCTACCGAGGGCCCTCTTCTGCAGACTGCTTTCCCTTCCTTGCCTTTGGTGTTGTTTCCTCCGTCACGGGAGGCCTGGTGGTTGGATTCCGGGGGGCGTAACCTATTCGCTTCCTCTAGTGCTGCTTTGCGAGCGCTCAACACGCTTTGTGTGTTGGCCAGGGCTACTTCCAGCTTGTGGGATTCTGTGGAGTCCCTTCTGTCTTCGGCCTCTCAGGAAGGAGTCTGCGCTGATCTGCGGTGCCATGTGATGGATGGCCGGGAGTTGGCCGCATTTATTCTTCGTTCGGCCCTGGACGTTTCTGATGCTCTCGGCCGTACTATGGCTAGTTCAGTAGCTCTCCGTCGCCATGCTTGGCTGAGGGATAGCGTTTTGCCTGAGAACGTTAGGGAGCGTCTTGTTGATCTGCCCTTTGATGGGGTGCTTTTGTTTAACACTCATGCGGATGCCGCCATTCAGCGGTTCCTTGCGGGGCTCCGTCCCCCTCCCTGCTCCGTAAACGTGGTTGTCGGTCCTCCTCTGCTGCTTTATGGGAGGCGTTATCCCACCCCTTCCTTTTTTTCGGGGGTCTAGTTGTTCGGTTGGACCTTCTGTGTATTCTGTGTGGGTTGGCGTGCCTTTGGGGTCCTTAGGTTGACCCTTTTGTGCTGTTGGCTGCTGGTACAGCCCCTTTGGCTTTATGGCTCTTGGGTTGTTAGTACACCCGTATGTATCCTCATTTTTGGGCTTTCTGTATGGTTTTGTTTGGCTGCTTGGTAAGCCGTCTGTGGTTCTGTCTGCAGGTCCTTTATGTTCTTGTCCTCTGCTGCGGGATTTTTTCCCTAAGAGGTGTTCCCATGTTTTCTTGGGAAGTATCATACCTTACCTTATGTTCTTGTCCTCTGCTGCGGGACATTTCCCTAAGAGGTGTTCCCATATTTTATTTGAACGTATCATACCCTATGTGGGGTACTTGTAGCTACTGCATAGCCTTGTCCTGCGCTGGGAAGGTATGGTTGCTCTTTTTCAGGTCCCTTGCCTTTCCTGGCATCACTGTATACTGCTGGTGCGGTCTCTTCTTTCTTGTCCGGGCGCAGCTTGCGCTGCTCCATGTTCTCGGTGTTCGCTGCATGGCTCGACCAGTCTGGCATGCTGTCTCCGGTGTTGTGTTGTGGCGTTTCCGCCTTCCTGTCAGGCGTTTCAGCCTGGTCCCCTGTCTAGTGTTTCAGGGGGGCTGGGTTTCTCCTGGCTTCCCTGTGTTCTGGTTGACGATTTGGGTCCGTCCTCTGTCTCCCTTTTTCTCTTTTGGCTGGTCCCACTTCTCTTCGTGGGTCGGTGTGTCTCTATTGACCGATCCTCCTTTGGGGATTGTTCTGAATTTCCCTGGCCTCTGCCCTCGGCCTGCGCCTGGCTTGTTCTGGGTGCACTGCTCCATGGTACTGTCAGCTGCCGGCTGCGCACGCCTGCTCATTCTGGTCCACTGCCGTGGCCCTTATTGTGTTCCCTTGTGCCCCTGCCTCTTGTTCTGCTGGGGCTTTGCGCACCTGTGCCTTTCTTTTTATACCTGCTTTTCTCGGCTGTGGAGCCGTTCCTGCCTTGCCTGCTTCCTTGCGGATCATGCCTGTTCAGCTGTCCTCTGTCGCTGTGTGTTTTCCCACGGCAGGCTCTGCCACCGGTTCTACCTCTTCTCCCTGGAGTTGGGGTCGTTCTTTTCCTCCTGGGTGCTCCTCTGCGGCTGTCTGTCCCTACGAGGGTTTGTGGCCATTGTACCTTGAATGGGCTTGGGGGTCTCCTAGTCTTCCCTTCGCCTTGTTCTTGTTCTTCTGCTTGGTGGGGGCTGGGCCGCCCTTCTTGTCCCCGTGGCACGTCGCCTGCTGGGGCCCTGTGTTTCTTCCTGCTGGGGAGGTTCTCTCGCAGGCCCTCCTCCCCTCTGGGTATGGCTAGGGTATCTATTCTACGTTAAGGAATCTGCGAATAGTAGTCTCTATCAGATGTACAAGTTACTTACCTTCGGTAACAATGTATCTGGCAGAGATGATTCTAGCCGCAGATTCCTTCACGGACCGCCCTTCCTCCCCGTTCTGCGAGGACCTTCAGTTTGGCTTTCTGCACTTGCCTCCCTCCGGGTGGCTTGTCTTTTGTGGGTGTCTGCTTTGTTCTGCTTGATTTTTCTACCCTTCCCTTATGGTACCTGGTCGGTTGGTTCATATGTGCTTCTGCATCCTTCCGCCCTGATTTTTTTCTCCAGTGTAGGGGCCTACTTTTATTCTTTGCCGATTTGCTTGCTTGGGGTTTCTGATTCCTTTACAGTCCTCTATGTTTGTTTTTTTTTTGCCTGTACCTCGGCCTTTTTGCTCCTTTCAGGGTATACGGCCCTGCTTGATGGTGTTGTCTGGGGGTGAATTGCTGTTACTCCTCTGTTCCGGGCTTGTTGCCCTTCCCCTGTTGTGGATTGTGCTTGCAGTTTCTCTCGCTCTATTCTGCTTGGCATTTTTTCACGTGCTTTCCGCCTCTAGGGAGGGTGTCGCCTTAGCTTGCAAGGGGGTTCCTCAGAGCGGTGCTCTGCTCTTTCCCTGCTATGGCCTTCACCGCCATGGCTTTTTGTATCTTAGTGCTTGGCACTTTTCCAACTGGTGCTGTTCCTTTCTGTTTCACTGATTTTTCGCACACTGTTCCCATACTCTCCACAGTTTTGTTTGTGATGGCTCCGCGTTGTGGCGCGGGAAAGTTCTCCGAAAAAAACTGATGTCAGCGCGCTGGGGTGGGGCGTATGTGACCTCGCTGACGTCATGCCCGCGGACGACGTCAGGGTGGAGTGGTGTGGTACCGCCCCCCCCTCGGCGCTCAGAGATGCTGGGGCAAAGAAAGTTTTCCGGGTCCAGTCTCACGCCTGTGGATAATTCTCGTTAAGGAATCTGCGGCTAGAATCGTCTCTACCAGATACATCGTTACCAAAGGTAAGTAACTTGTACATATACCCACGTAGAGGACCTAAATGCAAAGTATTTTTAGTGCCTCTACCTTGAGCATACACCTCAGAATTATAAAATCTACAGAAAATTCTTCTCAAAGATGCTTCAGGGTCATGAGAGCAGGACGTAGTACCATCTCAAGAGGGAAGAAGCTCCCTTCTCTGGGAGAGAGCTAATCATGAGTGTTCCTTCAACCTTAAGCATCAATTGAATATTCAGTCATGGAATCCTGTGCAAAAGTGCTTAAAAACTCTGTCATGCAAGTAAATAACCTGAAGCTAAACCTTCCTCATCCACTGCACAAATAAAACTTTTGCTTAAGCAGCTGCATTGTCAACAGCCACCGTCAACAGTCCTTCATCGATGATTGCACCATCGATGCCATTACGAAGAACATTAAAGTCAAGGATGAAAGAGATATCTTTTTAGCCAGGTGGCTATTTACACCATTTGTAAATGAGCCTTCTGGTGTACATCCTTACCAGACTTTGCCCAGTAAAGTGTTTCCTGAAAAGCTATTTGACTCTGTGGTTGAACAAGACTGTGTAGATTCTGACAGTAATGGTCCATTTGGACTTGTATATAGTCCTGGTAATTTCAGAGTCAAGTGCCAAGATGATAATGATCAGGAAGAACATTATTTACATCCAAGAAGCCTTTCCCTGTCATCGGCAGTCTGTCTAAAGGATGGACAGAACTGGCACTAAGGACACATCCATTATGATTGACACTTTGATCCATATTACAAGGAGCCTCGAAATGATCACCCTATGATGCACATATATTTAGGATGTTTGGGCCATGTTGACCAAGTGTTATTCCAGATTCCCACAACTGAACTGGAATCTGCTCACCCATTGCAGCCACGTCGGTCACAGCAGCCACTGGATCCGCAATTACCACTTCAACAACTGCTTCCTAAGCCTTTACCACTTCTACCACCACCACGGGTAGCAGACGTAGATACCAAGAGGAAGATGATGTTGAAGAAGAGGAACAAGGTTAAGTCCTTAAGAAAGTCAACCAAGAGTGGGACGACTACATTACGAACCCAGGAAGGCAAGTGGATCTGCTGTCTATAAATCCCCCCGAGTCAATATCTCTAGTTTTCACTCTGTCATAGAAAGAGCCTCTAAAAGATTGGTCCTACCAATCCAAGTTCAGCAGACTGGTTGTGTACTCTGTGATTTTGAAGACCGGCTGACAAGCAAAGCTAGTTTCATAGTCCCATGCTTCAAGCTCAAGAAGTGGGGAGGTTTTCCCTTCAGCGCTCTGGGAGCTACTACTTGGAACTCTATTCCTTTTCAGATTTGTTCTTTGAATCCTCTGAAGACTTGGATCTTCACTTGCAGCACTTCAGTCTTAGCTAAACACCTCCAAGGAGTGTCAGTCTGCGATTTACAAAATCCTGTAACTAAATAAAAATATAACTAGGATTTTGGCAGCTAGAGGGAGTGCAGTGCTATGCTGTGAAGGCTCACTTAGGCTTACCACAGTTTGATCAGAGGTGAAAAACTGTATTCTAGACATGACGCTTGATAGTGAATCATTGTTTGGCTGCTACGTGGGTGATGTCCTTTAGAATCTGAATGCCGGTCTGACATAGCCATATCATTGGATTCTGTTCAAGCTTGCAGACAGCAATCCTTTTGGGGCTTAAGAATCTGGGGCTCTATGTCATTCAAAGGTTCATACCAGCCATATCACTCATATAAATCACACCATCAACAACAGTACTCCTACTATAGGAGACCTTGCTATCCTTCTCAGTAGACCAGAGGAGCATCAAGATCGCAATAGTCTGACTCAGCTGACTCATCCCTTTAAGAAATATTCCAAGCTAGACTATTTTATGATTACTGCCACTGAGATCAGTTCAGTAGAAATCTGCAAACTACCCAAGATAATCTCAGACCATAATCCACTGTTATTAACACTAGCTATTAATAGACCAGCTAAATCATTGAGGCCATGGACTTTTGATAAGAAGCTCTTAACCGATAGTACATATATAGCATATATCAAGAATTGGTCACAGGCCTTTTTTGATGCTAACAGATATAGTGCATCGCGAAACTCTGTCTGGGACTGTTATAAAGCTGCCTTAAGGGGAGAAACCAGTAGCTACACCTCTCGTAACTGGAAACAACTTAACTCAGAAAGAGAGCAATTAATGAATAAATTAATAGCTGCGGAGGAACAGCATAGGAAAGATATACTGGACAGAAGGTCGGACATTATAAGCTTAGAAAAAGTGAGTACTATCAAAGCTGAGATACAAAAGCAATTAGCCGAAAAAGCTGCTTCTGAATACCAAACACAGAGAATGAAGATTTATGAGACGGGGGAGCAAGCTGGGAAAGCTCTGGCACTACGTATCAGACAAGCGACGTCAAAAAATATTATTCCACGCATAGCAGAGCTTGGCAGGATTTATGAGCAGCCAAAGGATATTATAGATGTCTTCAAAAGATACTATCAAATATTGTATCGGGAAGATATGGTGAGAGTGGAGCCATTGGCTGAGTGGACAGGTTCAGGGATCAAAGTGGCCCATGACGACAGAGAAAATCTAGAACAACCTGTCACTATGGATGAACTTTCAGATGCCTTACAAGATCTAGCAGCAGGGAAGGCCGCAGGCCCCGATGGCCTACCAATCGAACTTTACAAAAGCTTTTTCGAAGAAACATCAATACTCTTGCTAGACCTTTTTTTTTTTTTTTTGAAAACCTTTATTGACAGTTCTATCAAGAACAAGTATGGGCCTACAACCCCCCGGGGCCGGCCGCTAAGCAATCAGAGCAAAAACAGGCAAGTGTAAAAACAGGCAGCACTTCGGGGAGTAGAATCGTAATGCTACTACCGTGAACAAAGTAGGTAGGGCACCAGGAGAAAAAGGTTTTCATTTTATAATGAAACAAGGCAGAAGGATCAGGTGCCAAACAATTTTCAAACAGCAATCACAGATATGCAGAGTAATAAACGTAAGCGATTTACAGCAATCCATTAGGTCAATGGCGCAAACACAAGAACATCAGGATGGGGAAAAATATCATAAGCAGTTGCGCCTGCAGTCCTACGCCAGAACTCCCGGAGAGCGCCCCGGAAATTGCGGTACACACGGAGCGGCAACGAGTCATAGCAAATGAGGTGTATCACGCTGATCCCAGAAAAGAAAAACAAAAAGAATCAGAGAAGAAAAAGGAGGCCATAGAAAAAGAGATAAAAGACTAAAGAATCCCCTCCCCCAACCCCCCACCCTGCACCTCTGCAGATGAGTACGGCCCCCCCCCCAGCAGTGTGCCTGTCGCCCTGGAACCAGACCCGAAATATAGGAGAATAGGGAAAAAGAAGTAGGAAAGGAACCCCACCAGACGGGGGGGGGTAGAGAAAGTATTAATAAACTGGAGGAGGGCCTTCAAAACATACCCCCGGCTTCTCCCTCCCGCACGGTAAGTTTCCCCCAAAGTGAACAATAAACGGCACAAAATCTATCTTCTCAAAGAAAAATGGGGAGCATTATGCACCTATTATGCTGTTAGCTATGCCAGGAGAGCACGCAACCCCTGAGCCCGCCCGTCCACTAGATGACCACCCCTGAAGGATCAGCCTCATCCCTGACCACTCTTTGGGAGTCTGCCCATGCCTACCCCTCGACCCAGCACCATATCCGATGTTCCAAGGTAGAGGATTGTCCAAAAACGTCCGAGAAGCGACGCACACAGGTGGGGTGGAAGTCTCTGAGCATCAACACAGTCCGCATCGTGGAGAAACAGGCTTCCCAGTGCTGCACAAGGATATGCACTGCACTCCAGGTCCAGGAAGGCAGAAGCAGCCAAAGCAGACAATAGTTGCTGGAGTTGTCTCTGGGTCGCAGGAGGGCACGTACGGGACGAGGCTACCACATCCCACTCAGGTCTAGTGCCTCCGGGGCAGATCAGGTCCTCAGCTGGACGAACACACTGTAGCATACTGGACGGAGTGTCCAGCTGTGCACTAACCTCAGGGATGGCCGTCAAAGTGTCCTCCTGTGCGCAGTGTGGGTAGTCCCTGTGTACGTGCGAACAGGCGGGCCGCCACTGCCCCAACGCCGACACCACACCGTCGAGCTTACTCCCCAAGACCCCGACACCATGAATCAAGGAGGAGTGAAGAGCACCAAGGGCCTCGAGGAGGTCGCCGTACCCCAGCACAGCTCTCTGCGATCGCGCCGCCACACTCCCGAAAGTCGCACTCTCACAATCCCGCTGCGGCCCAGCGGACAGGATGGTAGGCTTCATTGCAACAAGATGGCCGCCAAGTATGCCCGACCCTCACCGGGGCCGGGACCCTGGGACAAGCGTCTCGATGTCCACGTCGCTGGTGACCGGGTTCCGGGGGCAGGCGAAAAGTTATCCGTTGCGTGGTCACGGGCAACAGTCGTCCCCACTACGGACCAGCTCCCGTAAAAATTCGGGGGCGGCCCGCAATGATCAGGGCAGGATACGGGCGGCGGCCGGGCAGCTCACCATCAAAGGCAGGGGCAGCCACCGGAGGGTCTGAGAATTGCACCCCCGGGCATGCACTCGGTCCGCTACGCATGACAGTAGAGACGACCACGACGAAATGTAGGCCGAGTTTGGCACCGCTCCGGTGGACCGACTCCACCCAGTCACAACAGGCCGCTGTTGTTGAACTGCCACCCGGCCACGGCGTCCACTCGAGGTCCCGGCTCCAGGGCCGCACAGGCCGCAAAGTTCAAATGCACATTTCTCTGGCGATACCGCAGCCAGAAACCTCGGAGTCACACAGTCGGGTGCCTCTCTCCTTCAGAAACACGACCGCGTAGCACAGGTTAAGGATCTCGTGCAGGATATCCGTGCGGGATGCGGAGGTTCACGGAGCCGGGAGTCTACGCTGCCGTCCCGGTCGCCATCTTGGCTCCTCCTCTTGCTAGACCTTTTTAATGGGGTAATAAATACAGGTTTAATCCCTGAGTCATGGATGAACACCAATATAGTGGTGTTTCATAAAAAAGGTAAGCCCGAGGGGAGGAGCCTAGCGCTTGACCAAGATGGCCGCGTGAGCTTAGAGCTCCCGAGACCCCCGCGCCCTCCGTCGACTATCCTGTCTCTAATCCTGATGGTATGCATGGCATCGTGTTGGTGAGTTGTCAGGGAGGCGATTGATGCTAACCGCGGTTTGATCGCCCATCGGGAACCGGACATACGCCTGGCGGAAGATTGCGGCCTATCTCCCGGGGATGCCAGGGACTAGAGTTGGCAGGATGCCCGGCTCCTAGTTGATCAACAACGGCCAGGCGAGGTGTGAACTGTCGGACGGAGGTCCCCGCTCTTTCACTTTCGATTTCGTTCCCTTTGTCTGCCCGGACACTGGAGTGCTCCGGGTGGCTTTATTACCCCAAGGACGCTCGGCGGGCTACTCTGGCAGCATAAGGCAGAACTGCTCACTCCTTATTCCTCTCCCTGAGAGGGAACAGTCTTAACTGCACTGGACTGCCTGGAGTCCATTATGTCGGGCAAAGCAGAAGGGGATCGGCTGAAGACTAAGTCTACCAGGCGGGGAACGTATACCCAAGTCAACAGCATGGACCGCTACGCTCTCCAGAAAGCATCACCGAGTGGATCGAGCCAGGCGCCGGATGCCCAGAAGGAGGACTCGCCTGTGACACCGGAGCTCTCCCTACAGGATGTCATGGGCGCGCTCGACGGGATGCAGACCTCGATGGGGAGACAGTTCGAGGCCCTGGCGCATAAGGTGGATGCCATCCTGGTGGATGTCAATCTGATCCGCTCGGACCTGGGCAAGACGAACGAACGCGTTAAGAACCTGGACCTCAAGACCACGGGCCTTACTGATGATGTTGCGGAACTGCAGACCGAGGTCCGTAAGCTGAGGGCCGAGAGTGACCTCGTCGCCCGCCGGCTGGAGGACTTCGAGAGCCGGGCCAGGCGCAACAACGTGCGCGTCATCGGGGTCCCGGAGTCCTCGGATGAGGCTTCGGCGGACCTGCTTGTTGAGGATTTGGTCCTTAACCATCTGAAGCCTAGGGGCCTTGGAAAGTTTTTTGCGGTGGAAAGGGCCCATAGGGTGCCGGGCGGGCGGCCCAAGGCGGGTGCCCCGCCGCGGCCGATTGTCGCCCGGCTCTTTCATTTTCGAGATCGGGACGCTATCCTGCAAGCATCGAGGGTGGCGGGCCCAGTTCCTTTCCAGAATGCGTCGGTGTATTTTTATCCGGACTTCACCCAGCAGGTGCAGAGACAGAGACAGCTTCCTGGGGGTGAAGCGGAGGCTTCGGGAACTGGATCTGAAGTATGCCATGCTTTTCCCTGCCAGACTACGGGTGGTGCACGAAGATCGGACATTCTTTTTTGACTCTCCTGTTATGGCCGACGAATGGCTGGACGCTTTGCCCCGGCGACGGACGGGGGACGACACAGCCGAGCATGGAGACAGTGGCCGGGATGGACAGGGCTGATATCTCAGAGCCGGCCTGACTTGATTTGACTATACTTGAGAAATTGAGTGCAGTAACTGTGGAGGGTTGCGGGAGGACGAGGGGTGCTCTTTTCCTCCCTTAGGGTACTTTTTGTAGACTTTAGGTTTTGTAGGGCGACAGGCACACTGCAAGTTGGGGGGGCTTTGTAAGCTGCAGCAGGGGTGCAGGGTGGGGGGAGTTTCCGGGATTTGGAGTTTGTTGTTGGGGGGTTTATTTCTGCAAGGCATGATGATTATCCTCAGGGCTGTTCCATGGTGGCTCCTCGGGTGTGGGGTGGGCCTCTTTCCGTTTGAGGATGGGGGGTAGAGGCTTAAGTGTTATAAGCTGGAATGTTAATGGTTTGGGGGATCGCATCAAGAGGGGGATTGTTTTGCAATTTTTGAAACGCTCAATGCCAGATGTTGCCCTGCTGCAGGAGACGCATCTCATAGGTAATACGTGCTATGCCCTGAATAGGAAGGGGTATAAATTCATTGCACACTCGGGATTCTCTTCTGGGTCCAGGGGTGTGGGCATCCTAGTTAGAGCATCGTTGCCTTTTGAGGTGGACTCCACCATTGTTGACGATAGGGGGAGGTTTGTGGCGGTGGCGGGCGGTGGGAAGGAAGGACTTTGGTTTTGGTTTCGGTTTATGTCCCGCCGGCCCTGCAGGCCTCCACATTTGCTGATCTGGGCAGGGCTTTGCTGACTCTCCCGGGGGGTATGCTGGTAGTGGGAGGGGATTTCAACACTGTGGGCTCCGGACTGTTGGATAGATACCCGCCCAGGGACACAGGGGGGGCTCAGAAATGGCTTCCAGATTTCCTAGACACGCTTGGTCTGATAGACTGCTGGAGGCTCCGGCACCCCACACAGAGTCAATACACGTTCCACTCCGGGGCGCATGGTAGCCTCTCCAGGATTGACTACCTGCTCACTCTTGCTGCACATGCCTCGTTGGTATCCGAGGCGAGGCACATGGCACGCGGTATCTCTGACCACTCGCCAGTGTGGATCCGGCTGGATCTAGGTCGGGCGGGAGGAGGGAGGGTGGCCCCCATCAACCCATGGTATTTCCGAGACCCCAAGATGCGCAGCGCCCTGGTAAAGAAGGTAGATAATTACTTCAAGGACAATCTGGGAACCGTGGACTCGGCGGTGTCGCTGTGGGAAGCTTTTAAGACCGTGCTTCGGGGGGAAGCCCTCTCCCTGGTGGTGGCTGCCAAGAGTCGGAGGGATGGCGAGGTACGGCAGGTAGAGGAGGAGATCGCGGCCCTTGAGGGGGCTATGGAGGAGGGGGTTACAGAGTCCTCACTGCATGAGCTTTGCTTGAAGCAGACGGAGTATAGGGACCTGGTGACGAACGCCGCTAAGACCCTCAGTAGGGAACAACAGGGCCACCTGTATGATGTTGGTGATAAGGCAGGGAAACTCCTGGCGTGGTTGGACAGGAAAGAACGGGTCAATAGAGTGGTGCCAGAGTTGACGGGAGAGAGGGGAGAGGCGATTGTGGATCCTGAGGGGATTGTGAAGTGTTTCGCGGAGTATTTTCGTAGGGTTTATTCCTCTGTGTCGGACAGGCCGCCCGAGGACTCATCGGATCTCCTCCGTGATATCAGGTTGCCCTGCCTCTCTGACATAGATAGGGACGATTTGGATGGTGACATAACGGTTGACGAGGTGGCGGGGGCTATTCGCGTGTTAAACTCGGGTAAGGCCTCTGGACCGAACGGATTGCCGATCGATCTGTACAAGCTGTTCCCGGAGAGGGTCGCCCCTCAACTGCGCGCCATGTTTTTGGAGGCGCGGGGGGATGGGATCCTTCCGTTGGATCAGCGGCTAGCGTCGATCGTGGTCATACATAAAGAGGGTAAACCCCGAGATAGGTGCGCCTCCTATCGGCCCATTTCACTCCTCAACGCTGAGCCGAAAATTCTGGCTAAACTCCTGGCGACCCGTTTGATTAGGGTACTTGGCGACTTGGTCCACCCGGATCAATCCGGCTTCATCCCGCACCGAAACACAGCATTAAACCTTAGGCGTCTTCATGGCGTCATCGCCAGGGCGGGCACGCTGCGTGAACCGGCTATTGTGGCGTCTCTTGATGCCACAATGGCCTTTGACACGGTGGAGTGGGCATACTTATGGGCCGTGCTGGCCAAGTTTGGTTTTGGTCGCGGATTCGTGAGTTGGGTTAGGTTGCTGTACGAGGGGCCGCTAGCGAATGTTGTGGTGAATGGTCGGGCATCTACTCCGTTTCGGCTTGGTAGGGGTACTCGGCAGGGTTGCCCCCTGTCGCCTCTGTTGTTCGCCCTCGCCCTTGAGCCGTTGGCTGCGTGGATACGTTGGCACCCGGATATACGGGGCCTTCGGTGGTCGCCTGATCACGAGGACCGTATCTCGCTTTATGCCGATGATATCCTGTTGTATCTTGCCTCACCTAAGAAGTCACTTATAGTGGTCTGTGACGTACTCGCATCGTTCGGTAGGAACTCGGGGCTCGTTATTAATTGGGGCAAATCGTACTTGTACGTTCTTAGTGGCGAGGTCCCACCGATCCCTAGAACATGTTCGATACAGGTCGTCCAGCAGGGTTTCATGTATTTGGGTATCTTTATATCCATGGACCCTGCTGTGCGCTACGAGAAGAATCTGCTCCCCCCCCCTGGCACGCTTGAGGCGAGATGTTGAAGGTTGGCGGAGGCTGCCGCTCTCCCTTGTTGGGCGTGCGGCCCTGTTCAAAATGATGTCTCTTCCCCGCTTCCTCTACGCCCTCCAGAACACTTTGGACTGGGTACCGGCCAAATACTTTCGGGAGGTCGAAGGCCTCCAACGGACGTTGCTGTGGGATGGGAGGCCGCGAATAGCTATTGCAAAGTTGACGCTCCCGTGGTACGATGGGGGCATTGCGCTCCCAGACATCCGACGGTACTATTGGGCCACGCAGCTGAGTGCGATCAACCATGGGTTTTATGGCCCCGTCCTCAGCCCTGGGTATGCCATGGACAGGTGGTTGCTGCGTGGTGGCAACTACTACAGGGCGTTGTATTCGCGGTCCCTAGACTCGTCCCTCACGGGGCCCACAGGTGTGGCGGTGCGTGTGTGGAAGATGGCGACTGACTCGCTGGGCTGGAAGGATAGGCTCACCCTCGCTACCCCATTGTTTGAATCGGAGAGATTGGGAAGGCTCTGGCATACGAAGGGCTTTGATAAGTGGGACCTGATAGGTATATCCAAGGTGGGAGATGTGCTGCATAAGGGGAGGGTGAAGTCCTTCGAGGAGTTGCAGACTGAGTATGAGCTGGGGCCCTCCGAGTATTTCAGGTATATCCAGCTGCGCCACGCCCTCCGATCAGTCCTCGTGGAGGGTGAGAAGGTGCCGGAGTCCTCTCCCCTTGAGGACCGGGTCCTTGATGGTCATATGCCCGAGAGCACGATCTCGCTCATATATAAGAAATTGATTAACGTCCGGGCAGACATGCTTTTGGGGCTGAGAGAACAGTGGACTAGGGATGGCCTTGAGTTGGATAATGAGGACTGGCAGTCAGCGGTTTCTTCTCCAAAGGAGGTTGCGATCCCGTCGCGTCTGAGGCTGGTGCAGCTTAAAATACTGCACCGGGTGTATGTGACGGGGCCAAGGCTGGTCCACATGGGATTCTCGGAGGACGGCCTGTGCAGGAGGGATTGTGGTATGGTGGGTACTTTCCTGCACATCATTTGGGAATGTGGTGTCATTGTGGAGTTCTGGAGGAGAGTCCATGCAGTTATGGGGGAGGTGACGGGCATTGCTGTGCAGCCGGAGGCGCGGTGCTGCCTCCTGAACGTCTGGGGGCCCACTGACCTCGATGAGGCGCAGACCCAATGGGTGACTCTGGGTAACATGGTCGCTAAAAGGGATATCGCGCGATTGTGGGGCTCCTCGGGACCCCCTACTCTGACCGCGTGGAAAGAGAACATGGACTGGAGCATGTTTAGGGAGAAGACGGTCTATTGCTCCAGAGGTCGCCCCCGGAAGTGGCATGCCATCTGGGGGCGGTGGAACCAATACAGGGGGGGAATATGTCTTGCCCCGGATCTGGAACCTCCCGAGGAACAGCTTTCCCCCTGACCTTCTTTCCAGCACAGTTTGGCCTTAGGAACCGTTTTGGGCCTCTGCTGTCCCCCTTCTTCCTCCGTACACTGGCTTGTAACTAGTAGATGAGTGGGGTCCGGCCTCCCCTGGGGGCTTTCACCATGGGCTTTCAATGTTCTTGCCTTGCTGGGGTTTGTTGTGGGTTTTTTTGTGTTTACCTAAAATTGGACCTTTGCACTACTCTTTGTACTGTACTGGGGACACATCACTGTATCTAACTCTCAATGCTGCCGAACCTTCGGGCTGTCGGCTGAATAGCTGTGTCCTGATTTTTGAAATAAAGGTTTTTAAAAAAAAAAAAAAAAAAAAAAAAAAAAAAGGTAAGCCCACGGAAAATCCGGGCTCATACAGACCCATATCCTTAATAAATGCCGATAATAAATGATATGCTAAAATCTTGGCAACCCGCCTAGGACGGATCGTTGGGTCCCTGGTCTCCCCTTGGCAACACGGTTTCATTCCTGGTAGGGGAACCACAGATCATATCAGACGAGCTATCACGCTGTTCGATATCCATGCTGCCGGGGAAGGAGGGGTCGCAATGATCCTCCTAGATGCGGAGAAAGCTTTCGACCGCGTCAGATGGGAATTCCTGTGGCGAGTGCTCGTCGAATTGGGGTTTGGACCAAGGATTATGAAGGCTATTCAAGCCATGTATGTCACCCCAGTGGCGAAAATTCAAATGATGGGCGAGAGTTCAGATAAGATCTTTATTACGAGGGGGACAAGGCAGGGTTGTCCATGCTCACCCATATTATTCGCACTATACATCGACCCCCTAATACGCCAAATAATCAACAACACAGCAATTAGACCGGTAGTTACAAATGGATTTCAAACAAAAATTTTGGCATATGCAGATGATCTTGCTGTCATTACTAGTGATCCCAAAACAGCTATGCGTGAAGTAGTGGATACCACGAGCAAGTTTGGCGAACAATCCGGCTATCGTCTAAATGTGGACAAGACACAGGTACTCTGCTCCAAGAACATAAATAAGCTAGACGCCAGATTTGTTGACTCTGTGGTTTATTTGGGGATAACGATCAACGCACAGCCGGAGTTAATAATTAGAGACAATTTCATCCCTCTCATGGAATCCATGAAGGAGAATTTGAAAAGAATAGACACACTACAACTCTCAATAATTGGCCGCGTCAATGTAATCAAAATGACTATGCTCCCCAAGGTGTTATACAAATTTCGGTCGATCCCCTTTAAAATAGAGGGGAAAATCATTAAGGAAATAGAATCTAACTTTATGAATTTCCTGTGGCAATATGGTAAGGTCAGAAGATCTTTAAAACATATGTCACTACCTCAGGAAAGGGGTGGTCTGGGAATGCCAAATGTTAGATACTATAATTGGTCCTGTCTTCTTACACAGATGGCTATCTTATTTGAACCAGTGGGAAGAAGCTCAAACCTCCCGAGAGGACAAGACGCGATCCCATCTATCTTTGAATTACTACTCGGCAGTGAGGCTACTGGTGTTCTACTAAGAAGAACTGAAAGGAAATATTATAGCAAGTCGAGACTTAAGATACTCGAAGGAATATGGGGGGTCTGGGCCTCGACTCAGAAAGTATTTTCAATCCCCAAATATAATCACCATACCCACTCTGGAATTCTGGCCTCTTTCCCAATCTAAGCAACGATGGGTCCTGGAGACACTGGGCAGGAAAAGGTATCCTGACACTGGGGCAAGTAATTCTTAGAG
This sequence comes from Triturus cristatus, assembly GCF_964204655.1. Taxonomy (NCBI): domain Eukaryota; kingdom Metazoa; phylum Chordata; class Amphibia; order Caudata; family Salamandridae; genus Triturus; species Triturus cristatus. The sequence goes on along the minus strand of NC_140589.1, from coordinate 1,844,921,526 downwards.
ATGAGTGTAGAACTTTGGAAGAATTAAGACTAAGGCACTCCCTTCAGGGTATACAAGATTATAAATATGCTCAGGTGGTCAGTACTATCAGATAAATAAGGCCCCGAATCGTCTTAAGGGAGAGGTGTAAGCTATTGGATTATTTGAAGGTTGGCGATCCTAGAATCAATGGTGTGTACAGGTTGTTTTTGCAGGAATCCCAGGACGATATCGGTAAAACCGAGGCAGCCTGGGCTGCAAAGCTGGAAGATCCGGATATCGACCTGGATAGAGCTCTTGAATTGGATAGAAGATTTCTACGCTCCTCCAATTTAAAAGCTCAACACTTCAAAACATTATTCAATCTTTATTACACCCCCTCTAAACTTCATGATTGGGGCAAGCGGGAGGATAGCAACTGTCCCAGATGCTGTAAAGGCCCAGCCGACATTATTCACATGTTCTACAAGTGCGAGAAACTAGAATCAATTAAAATAGAGATTGAATCATTCTGGTCAGGACTGCTGGATGCCCAGATAACCTTGTCTCCAACACTAATGATTATTGGATGTCAAAGTCAATTGAAATTAAATATTGAGACTGAAGCCCTAATTTTTATCTCTACTGCTGTACTTAGAATCTTAATCTCAGCAGCTTGGAAAGATACACAGGCCCCAACCTTTCAAATGTGGCTATCCAGATTTCTGGGTATACATAATGTGGAGGGGGCTCTGTATCAACATAAGGGAAAAAAATTAAGAGAATTGGGGTTGAAGATTTGGGCACCAGTGGCTGCTTGGCGCACTAGTAGAATGTTGTAACCTTACTGATCTTCAGAATATGGCTACGTTTATACTCTAATATTTATACCTTCATTAGCTATACCTTCCCTCTCTTTCTTCTTTTTCTTCTTTTTATTGTGGCAGCTGGCATTATGTTTATCATATGCATTTCAATGTTAATATCATATTTATGCCACACCATTTTATGATTCACAACCTCCAATCTCAATTAGATACTAGAAATGTAATTTGTCAACCGATTTCTACATGCCTTGTTCTTGCTTTATCCATATTTCCTTGCTATTTCTGTAATCTGCTTATATCTCATTCAGCTTCCTTATTTAGTTAAAATGTATTCATATTGTATTGATATAATGTAACATGAATTCTCAATAAAAAATTAAAAAAAAAAAAAAAGATATTAAGAAAAGAGGAGGAAACCATTCAAACAACAGCGACTTCATACCAGCACTGTCTATCAAGTACGCCCACTCCACCTGTGTTGGGGAAAAATTGTTGCCTTTCTTTAAGAGTGGTCTTCAATCACCATATACAAGTGGGTGTGGATATAATGCAGTATTGGCACACTTTTGGAGTTCAATAAAAAAAAACACCTGTAACCCTGCCCACACAGGAAATGCATCAACATTTTACACTTCTAAAGGCAGAAATTCTTTCCATGGTGCAGACAGGGACCCTCAAACCCTTTCCCAACCAAGTCCCAACACAACGTTAGGAAGAAGTCTGGAGAATAGCCACCCTTTGAATCAGAGGTGCCCGTAATAAATACCTCAGAAAAGTTGTTTCGCTAGGTAACCCTTCAAAGCATAATCCACTTGCTTCAGAACTGAGACCGTATGATGTTGCTTGATCTTTAAGATGCGTATTTTCACAACTCAAATCACAGAAAGTAGTAGTTGACATTGCCAATTCTGTGTTCTTCTCTTTGGCCTGAAATCTGCACACCATAATTTTACAGAGTACCTGGTACCAGTGGCAGCAGAGGATGGGGCCTCCATGTGTGCCAGTATATGGATGATTGGCTCATCAGAGCCAGCAGCAGAAGAGAAGCAATGGTGTCTACTTCTGCTTACCTTGACCATTTTAAAAGCCTAGGTTTTAAACCAATGCAGCAAAAACTTCCCTAACGATGGCAACCAGGATTCGGTTCTCAGCATTCACGTGTGGGAAAGAAGATGCCTTTCAGAAAAGCGTGCCATCTATCCACAAATGACTAGAAATCAATCTCAACAGCTTCACAGTATGACAGTCCACAAGTACATGTCCCTGTCTGGGATGATATCCTCCTGCACCGGAGCGTACTGTGACCGACGAAGACGTGGGAGCACTTTATAAGTTGAATACTATAAAGCAATAGATGGTATAAGACCGCTGACCGTGAGATACACAGACATGGATGTGTGCCTCTCCTTTAACAATACCAGCAAGAGGATTGAATAAATATTTAGTCCCTACTTAGCCAGGTATTTTTTAACCCTAAAGCAGACCCTCCCACTCATATACCATCTACTGCTTTATAGTATTCAACTTATAAAGTGCTCCAAAGCCTTCATCAGTCGCAGCACGCCTCATCCCACTGCGGGATGGGAAGAATCCTATGATGAAGCATGCCACCATGGGACAACTTGGTGGGTGAGGGTTATTTTAAGAACACTTTCTTTTTTGCTAAAACTATTAAGAACAGTGGAAAGATAGCCCATGTTGCATAGAGGGACTCTTCTTGGTTGTTAGACTGAGTAAAGGAGGCTGAGTTCTCTGTATCCTGGTCTCTATCTCCCCCCTTTTTTGATTTACGGACAGACAGCACCACACTCATATATTACAACAGACCGAGGTATCAAGTCCCTAGCACTTCCACCAGAGCCTCAGGAACTCTGGTCATAGGCAAATGGTAATGTCATCATTATACAATTGGAGCATTTTCCAGGGGTCACAAACAAGTGGGCAAACTAGCTCAGCAGGCTAGGAGAAGAATTCCACAAATAAGAGCTGAACCATATGGTTCTGTAATCAGTATTTCATAATTGTGAACTTCCCAGTTGCAAACTGTTGGCTCACGATGCGAGAGAATAAGAAATGCTGGTACTTTGTCAGCAGACTGACAGTCATGGACGAGGTGTGATATTTTTTTGATAACATAGTGTTTGCTGTCACATTTCAGTTGTCTCCTCGCATTCCACGGACAGTCGCCAAAGTCAAACAAGAACGTGGCACCATTATTCTCGTAGCCCCAACCTTGTCAAGACATTATTGCTAATCAGACTTTCTGAGCCTTTCGACAGTGCCTCAATTTACTTAGGCAAGACTCCATTCCACAAGTCACACCAAAAAGGCGGATTACGTCATCTGGCCCCAGGGTCAACTTTGACAGCATGGTTTGTGAGCACCAGGAGCTCACAATATTAGCTACGCCAGAGAACAGTAGAAAGATCCTTGTCCAGACTAGAACACCAACCACAAATATAACATATTAACAAAGTGTTTCAGTATTTGTTGTGCTTTTAAGGAAGGTCATCCAGTGCACTCTTTACCCTGTCAAGTGTGCCCACAGCTTCTATAGTTAGCTGATTCCAGCCTTCTCCATAGATCCATCAAAGTTAATCTGTCGGCCGTCTCCAGCACTCCAGTTTGTTCCGTTCTCCTACAGAGTCGTTAAGGGATTTATGAGAGGCTTATTCAGGAAGTATCCTCTAGGCAGAAAGCTACCAGTGCCCTGGGAGTTGTGCGCTCTCATTTATTGAAGGGTTTCAAACGCATCCATTAGGGGGAATTAAAGTACATTGCTTGGAAAACAGTATTACTTCTGGCTCTTTTGTTTACCAGCAGAATTAGAGGCGTTAACCATCAAAAATCAGTCTTTGAAATCTGTCAGACTAAGGGTCTGATTTAGATCAGATGGGTTACTCCGTCACAAAGGTGACGGATATCCCGTCCAACGAAATACAAATCTCTATTTTTTTTTTTTTTTTTTTTTTGAAACCGTTTATTACAAGTCTCAAGAGTATACAAGTATGGGCCTACAACCTTCCGGCCGGCCGCTAGCAATGACAGGAACATACGACATACATTTATGGAACACGTGGTGTCGCGGAGGAGCATGCTCAGGAGGTAACAACGTCAAAAGCCACATCAGCCAGACCCCACTATACGGTTTCATTTTAAATTAAGAACAACAAGAAAACCACACCCACAAGGCAACCCACAATCGGAAATAGCAGCACGTGCTCCCCTAGAGGGGGGATCCCAACTATCCACAGGAGTCTAAAGAGGGGGAAGAGAGCAGAGCGAGGACTGGGGGAACCCAATGCCCGGCATCGGGGGAATGAGTCGGCTAAGGGGACGGGGCTGGCGAGGTATCAGGCAGCAACGGTGGTACACAGATACCCCCACGGTAGGCGTTCCAGGGGCCCCATACTTTCACCCATGTCCCAGGCTTACCCCTCGCCACATACACCACTTTTTCTCGAAACATGCACCAGTCCATGTGTTCTTTCCAGGCCGAGACCGTCGGGGGCCTCTGGGATCCCCACAGTTGAGCAATATCACGCTTGGCTATCATATATCCCAGAGTCACCCACCACGTCTGCGGCGCCGAGTAATCAGTCGGTTCCCACACATTCAACAGGCATCTCCTCGCTTCAGGCAACAGCGCCACATGCGTAACCAGTCGCAGCACCTCATGTACACCACGCCAGAACCCTTCCACCTCCGGGCACTCCCACAAAATATGCAGAAAGGTCCCCAAAGCACCACACCCACGCTTACACAACCCATCTCCAGCATAGCCCATACGCAGAAGCTTTGGCCCCGTCATGTAGACCCGGTGGAGTATCTTGAGCTGGACGAAGCGAAGGCGAGCCGGTATGGCCACCTCCTTCGGGGAGGCCACCGCGGAGGTCCAGTCCTCGTCGTCCAACTCCAGCCCGTCGGCAACCCAAGCCGCACGAAGGGCAGTCAACAGGCCTGAGCGGTCGTTGATCAGCTTTTTGTATATCAGTGAGATCATGCTGTCCGGGACGTGCCCATCCAGCATTCTATCCTCCAGGGGGGAATATTCCGGGATGGAGGCAACGTCCGAAAAGACGGAGCCCAGCGCATGACGGACCTGCAAATACCGAAAGTATTCACTGCCCTGCAACTGAAATTCCGTCTGCAGCATATCGAACGTTTTAAATCCTCCCCTCGTCCAGAGATCCCCCACTTTACTGATGCCTATTATGTCCCACTTCTCAAAGCCCTTAGAGGTCCACAGGGAGCCCAACCGCTCAGACGCGTATAGTGGTGACGCCCGGGTCAAACGGTCCTTCCACCCCATAGCTGCATTGGCCGCGTGCCACACTTGCACCATGACACGCGTGGGGCCCGTCAGACGAGCGTCGGGCGCGCTAGAATAGAGCGCTCGATTGTAGTCGCCACCTGGCAGGAGCATCTTGTCCATTTCGAATGCCGGGTTTAAGGCGGGCCCGTATAGGCCATGGTTAATTGCAGCTAGCTGGGAGGCCCAATAGTACCGTTTAATATCCGGGAGGGCAATCCCCCCGTCATACCATGGGAGCGTCAACTTCGCCAGGGCAATACGCGGCCTCCCGTCCCAGAACAGGCGGCGTTGCAGACTCTCCACCTCACGGAAGTAGCGCGCCGGGACTAAGTCCATAGTGTTCTGCAAAGCGTAGAGGAAACGCGGCAGAGACATCATCTTGAACAATGCCGCCCGGCCGAGCGGCGAAAGCGGCAGGCGCCGCCAGCGTGCGACATCTACCTGCAGGCGCTGGAGGGGGGGAAGCAGGTTCCGTTCATACCGGGCCTCCGGGTCCAGAGTAATGAAGACACCCAGGTACCGAAATCCCTGCGGGGCGATCTGGATCGGACAGCCCCGCGGGAGAATAGGAGCCTCCCCAGAGAGAACATACACGCACGATTTAGCCCAGTTGATGACAAGACCGGAGTTACGACCAAATGAATGTAAAACATCAACCAGTACTATAAGTGATTTACGTGGGGAGGCTAGGTACAGAAGTATGTCATCAGCGTATAGGGATACGCGGTCCTCATACTCGGGGGTCCAGCGGAGACCACGGATGGAAGGCTCCCACCGCAGCCACTCCGCCAGGGGCTCCAAGGCAAGCGCAAAAAGGAGCAGCGATAAGGGACAGCCCTGTCGCGTGCCCCGGCCCAGCTCGAACGGGGCCGATACTCTTCCGTTCACCACCACCTGCGCCAATGGGCCGGAATACAACAATTTGACACAACTGATGAATCCTGGGCCAAATCCAAACTTCGCAAGCATCGCCCAGATGTATGGCCACTCAAGCGTATCAAACGCCATGGTGGCGTCCAAGGACGCCAAAATGGCCGGTTCCCGTATAAATGGGACGCGTGCGAGCACCCCATGCAAACGCCGCAGGTTAAGGGCTGTGTTGCGATGGGGAATAAAGCCGGACTGGTCCTGATGAACCAGATCGCCCACCACACCGACCAGCCGATTGGCCAGTACCTTGGCGAGAATTTTGGGCTCCGCATTCAGTAGCGAGATAGGCCGATAGGAAGTAACCCGGTCCCGAGGTCTCCCTTCCTTGTGGATCACCACGATTGTAGCCAGACGCTGGTCAAGCGGGAGGGAGCCCAGCGAGTGGGCCGCCAGGAACATTGCGCGGAGGTGGGGCGCCATTGTATCCGGTCGCAACTTATACAACTCAATAGGGATACCATTCGGGCCCATGGCCTTGCCAGAAGCGACCGAGCGTATGGCGAGGGCGATTTCGTCGGAGGTGGGAGCGGCGTCCAGCGACACCCTGTCCTCCCCGGAAAGGGACGGCAGCGCGATATCCCTGAGCAGGGCACGGGAATCCTCTTCAGAGCAGGAAGAGACCGGGGAATACACCTCGCGGAAATAATCCGCGAAACAGGAGACAATTTCTTCTGGCTCAGTTACACACTCACCATCCGTTTTCTCAATCAGCGGGACCACACGATTCGCTCACTCCTTTTTATCCAACCACGCTATCAGTTTACCAGCCTTATCACCCACATCATACAGTCGCCCCTGTTGCTCTCTACTAAGGCCCCTGGCCGCCTCCGTGACGAGGGCCCTATAGGCCGCTTGCTTGAGTTGGAGGACATGTAGTGCAGCATCCGTCACCCCACCTTCTAGATTACCCTCCAACTCGGCTATTTCAGCCTCCACCCGGGTCACCTCCTCCCGCTCGCGCCTCCGGGCGTGGGAAATAAGGGATAGGGCCTCCCCTCTGAGTACTGTCTTGAAGGCCTCCCACAGGGAGATAGCCGAAGGCACTGACCCCACATTCTCATCAAAATATCGCTGGAGGGATTTAATCAAGTCAGCGCGAATGGTGGGGTCGCGCAGGTACCAGGAATTGATTGGGACTACCCTACCCTCGCCCCTCGGAAAGACATCGAAATGTAACAGGAGCGGGGAGTGGTCCGAGATACCCCGTGCCAAATGGCGCACCTCCCCCACCCTCCCGACATAGGCCGCCGGGACAAGGACATAATCAAGCCGTGAGAGACTACCATGGGCCCCGGAGTGGAAAGTGTACTGCAGCTGCGTGGGATGTTTTAAGCGCCAGCAGTCCACCAATCCCAGTGTATCCAAGAGGCCGGATAGCCACGCCTGTGCCCGGGGGAGGTCCCTAGGGGGGTGACTATCCACAGTCCCAGAAACCACCGCATTGAAATCCCCCCCCACCACCAGAAGCCCCCCCGGAAGGCCAAGGAGGAGGCGCCCCAGGTCTGCAAAGGTGGTCGACTGCAGCCCCGGTGGGACGTATACTGACACAAAGACAACCACTTTGCCCTCCATTCTCCCCACCAAGACAGTGTAACGTCCCCTATCATCGTGGAGCACCTCATCAATTTCTAACGGGAGCGAGTTCTTTACCATGATACCCACACCCCTTGAGCCTGACGTGAAGCCCGAGTGGGCCACGAGGCGGTAGCCACGCCGATTCATGGCACAGAAGGAATTGCCAATAAGGTGTGTCTCCTGCAGAAAGACTACATCGGGCGAGAGTCGCTTCAAAAACTGCAGGACCACACCTCGTTTGATCCTGTCCCCCAGTCCATTAACGTTCCAAGACAACAAAGTTAATTCCCTACCCCCCATCATACACAGAAACCATCATTCGTCCCCCCGAGAGCACCTTAGAACCAACACAAAAATAAGTTTGCCTTGTGATAAAAACGAACAACACCCCATCCCTGCCCACCCACCCCAACAGAACTCCCCCCTCCCTGCACCCCTGCATGAGCCCAAACAGCCCCCCCAACGTGCAGTGTGCCTGTCGCCCCATAGATAGTTAAACTAACTAGACCCCCAGAGGAGGAGGGAGAACCCCCAAGAGACCCCACACAACCTCCATAGGAGGGGAACTTACACGAACAGACGCATGGTCAAAAGTGGCATCATTTTTGTCCCGAGCGAGGCCTAATATTAGTCCCTCAGTCCTGATCCGGCGAGCCCTCTCCCCCCACCGCTCCCCCCCCCGCCCCCCCGATCCCGATCCCCAGACAGAGTATCCAGCCAGTCCCCGGCCGCTTCGGGACGATCAAAAAAGTGCGTGCGACCATCCACCTCCACTCGCAGCTTAGCTGGGAAAAGCATGGCGTATTTGAGGTTTAGGTCCCGAAGACGGCGTTTGACACCGAGGAAGCTCAGTCTCTGCTTCTGGACCGCTGGGGTGAAATCAGGATAAAAATTAACGTCCATATTTTCAAGTCTAATCGGTCCCTGCAGTCTGGAGGATTGCAGGATAGCGTCTCTGTCCCGAAAATTGAAAATCCGGGCAATGAGAGGTCTCGGAGGGGCTCCGACCTTAGGCCTTCCCCCGGGAACCCTGTGGGCCCTCTCCACAGCAAAGAATTTACTCAGCCCCCGTGGCTGGAGATGGGTAACAATCAGGTCTTCCACGAAGAGGTCCGCCGCCGCCTCCTCACGTCCCTCAGGCACCCCGATGATACGGATGTTGTTCCTCCGGGCCCGACTCTCGGAGTCCGCCAAGCGGCGATCCATCAGCGCACTCGCCTGACTAAGCCGGCGCACCTCCGTTTGTAGGGCCGCCACATCTGTCGTAAGGCCCGATGCGGTGTGGGCCAAAGAATCGACTCGGTCGTTGGTTTTGGAAAGATCGGCCCTTACCAGGCCAACATCCACGAGGACCGAGTCGATCTTCTGCGCCAGTGTATCGAAACGCTGGCCCACCGAGGCCTTCATCTCGGCGATGGCGCCCATGACATCCCGCAGAGTCAGATCCGTGGGCAGATCGGGGGCATCAGTAGGGCCCTCAGGGGACCTGCGTGGCACCTCGGGAGATCCCTTCTGGAGGGTATAGCGGTCCATGCTGTTGGACTGAGGGACTGCGCCACGCCGGGTCGATTTTATCTTTGCCCGGTCACCATCTTGTTTCGTGGCCATGGTCCCAGTCTCCCGGTCGCACCAGCCACGCCGTGAAGGGCAGGCAAGCCGGTCCACGGGCTCCGGGGGGGGCCACCTCAGATCTGCGGGGTGGATCACAGCCGGCGGGCAGGCAGGGTCTCCCAGCGAGGCCACACCAGCACACAAAGCCCCGCGACCCAACCTCGCAGAGACAGCAAGGGGGGTGCGAAAGCGAAAGTGAAAGTGCGGGGTACGCGAGCCACCAAGCCCTGCCCGCCGCTGTTGTTCACTTTGTCACTGGATCGCCTCACAGCGCAAATCCGGGGTTCGGCTAGGAGAAGGCCGCAAACCTCGATCGGTGCTCAAGCCGGTGTCCGAGGTCCGATTTGGAAGCGGAAAACGGGTGCCACCTCAGCTCAGGCTCACCAACACAGTCCCCTCATCTGGGACAGGATAAGTTCAGGATAGTCGTAGGAGGTCGCGGAGGTCCTCGGGAGCCTCGCACCTACGCGGCCATCTTGGTTGCGCGCTAGGCTCCTCCTCCAAAAATACAAATCTCTTAATATCCTATGGGATTTATGTAGGAGGCAGGCTTAGTATATGGTCCACTCTTATTTAAGTGAAGCACCCTGCACTAATCCAGACAACCCATAGGGTGATTTTAGTGGTCTTAGACAACCATAGAAAGCTCTCTAAGTGGAAGCTGTGGCGAGCAGCCTTCAGGCTTAGTCCGGAAGGACTGTTAAGCAGCTTGTTTTACCGGAATTAATCATGTAGTGTAGGTTAAACAAAAAAGAAACACACAGTGTAGTTATAAAAACAGTTATATTTGTTATTCACACTCACTAACACATTGGTATATCTCCTACCCGGAGATATCAACTCAATACACACAATATTTTAAAAGGAGATCAGGTAAGTAGCACAAATACACAGTAGTCTCCATTGGGAGACCTAACCATGTAATAATAAAGTGGAATGTCAACTAAGACCGAAGTTGTGACCTGATCCAGAAGACTTAGAAGAGCTGGTGACTCAAGGAACCACCCAAGGTAAGTACCTAGGAACCCCATGCGGCTGTGTACAGAATGGAAACACAGCAGTGTACTCAATGCCTGTCAATGGGAAAGTCGCGGTTGCAGTTTTCAAGAAGGAGGACCCTTCCCAGAGGACCCCGAAGAAACCCTTTGGAAGATGAAAGGTTGGACGGTCACCCCACCCGTGGATACCGTGGATACCTACACCAGTGAAGCCGGGTGCATAGGTGCGAAATGACGTCGGAAACAGCCGCAGACCACAATGGAGAACTTCAGTGAAAATGCCACTGGCGAAGAAGGTGAAAGAGTCCAGTGGAATACAAGGATGGATTTTTGAAGAGAAGTACCTACAACCAGAGGGGACAGAGTCAATGCCACTCAGGAGTGACCAGGAGGCACGGAAGACAATGACCACTGATGACAGAAGATGCAGGAGAGTTCTTTGTCCAGTTTTGCACCAGAGCAGGAGCCAACGGCTCCCTGAACTGGTTTCAACTGGAGTATGCAAGGAGGGCACTAAGTGTGGCCTTCAAAGTAGTCTGGTGGCGCTCGCAAGCACCCCCACCCATCCCAATACACTAAGTCCTGTCTAGGAGGTGGTCACACCTCTCTGTGACAGGAAACCAATTGTTCTACCTTACTCTGCTCGAGCTCAGTTCAGCCACAGGAGTGCAGAAGTGTGTCTGTGGTTAGCAGCAGCACAAGCTTGCTGTTTGACCCTAGAAGGCTGGTACCGAGAATACAGGTGTGCTCCCCAGGGGACCCCCCCAGTACATGAGATCCTACATCCAACAGTGGAATCGGTGTTGGGGTAGGATTCCAACATGTTTGATACCAAACATGACCAGTTTCGGTGCAGCCAATATATAGTTAGACATCTTGTAATTGACTTGATGTCCACTATATGTATAAAAAGCAGACCACACTTACAAAGCCTGGAGAATCGACTCCTGGGTTTATAGGGGGTGGCCTGCTCATACAGGGCACCCTCACACTTATAACCTAGCACCCAGCCTTCAGGAGTGAAAGGCCTACCTTAGGGGTGAATTATAGGTTTTAAGTGCAGTGACCTCAGATATAAGGGAATTTATATCTGTGGTGAGTGGTGCTAGCACCAGCTCACACAGGCTGCAATGGCAAGCCTGTAGTCACACTTTGAGTGGTCTTTCATGGGTGGCATAATACATGCTGCAGCCTATGGAAGACCCCTGGTGTATCTATGCCCTGGGTACCTTAGTATCATATACTAAGGACATAGAAAGGTACACCAGTAGCAAATTAGGAAGGTACCAACGTACTTACCAGAGTCCAATTTAGGGAGGAAGCACAGTGACTGGGGTCCTGATTAGCAGGATCCCAGTCAGACTAGTCAGAATACAGAATGACACCAGCAAAAAGTGGGGGTATCCATGAAAGCAGATCCTACTTTCCGAACAATTTATATTTCAGAGGACGGGATATCCATCACAGTTGTGATGGAATAACCCGTCCACCGAGATCCAAATCAGGCCCTCTGTATCTTGCGTATAAATCAATCCTTCTTGCAGAAAGTGCTGATAGAATTCCACTTAAATTAGCCTGGTATTCTGAAGTCTTTCTTCCCAGCCTCATAAAATTGTGCTTAGGGAGCCCTATATACTCTAAATGCGGGTAGATGTTTTGAAACTTTACCTATCCAAGACTAAGCACTTCAGAAACTCTGAGCTGATATTCATCTCTATTGGCCACCCAAGCAAAAGTAGCCCTCAAACAAAACCAGGAATTGCAAGATGAATTGATGTAGCAATAATTTCTGTCAAGGAGTACTGGGGAGAGGATGTAGCCATACGGCTAGAGCGGTCGACCTCGAAGCTGGGGAACCAGGTTCGATTCTTGGCAACGATGCTCAACATCCTGTGATTCTGGGCAAATCACTTAATCTCCCCGTGCCTAACGAAAATGAATGTGTCCATTTGTAACAAAACTGGTGCTCATGTAAAGGGCTCTGATACCTGATATCTTCAGTTCTAGTTCACGCTATATAAAACTAAAAAAAGAAAAACAATAATCAACATCTGCAGGACTGCAACTTTGAAAAACTGGCATACATTTATACTATTGCTTAGACATAGGAACGAGTGAAAAAATTGGCTGTTGGATAAGCTGTTCTTCATAGCCTCTCTTGGTCAAATGAGCCTTCATTCCCACCTAACTTTGATTAAACGTGATTTGTACTGTTTGCTACTCTTATTCAAATGATTGAATCTATTAAGTATCCAATCTTGGAGAAGAACATTACAGCCGGATTCAGGGTTTGACAGACGAGTACAGGGTGGTAGAGGACATTACCTTCACCACTCTGAGGGACTACCGTCCTCCAGGTTTAGCGCTGACTACAGGCCCAGCGGTGATCTCTGTACAATGAACGGACTGTGACAGCTCTTCATTTCAGGGCACAGATTTTAGTGGATGACCACTTCTGTTTTTATGACCACTCATTAAACTTTTCTAAAGTTTTTCAGAAACAAACTCTCAAAGGCCTAGTTTGCTTCTGAAGAACAGAATGTAATCCCTACAACCTGAGAGTTTTCTCCCAGAATGTTGGGTTAATTTGTTTTCTGTCCTTCACCGCCAGGCGGTGACAGACAGAAAAAATAACATTACACCTTTTCCTGGGTGAGGAGTGTAATGCACATCCTCAGACAGCCTTTACTTTGTCGGGCTGTCAAAGGAAGTTTTCTGTCTGTGGAGCCAATTAGAGCTCCACTGAAAGAAAGACTAAGTTTTGCCTGTCTCTAAATGAGGAGAGTGGACTTATGGTTTGGTGGACCGGGTATCCCATCACGTTTGTGATAGAGCGCTCCGTCCACCAAACTTTAAATCAGGCCTTTGGTTACTTACCTGTAACTGCAGGTCTCCCGCATTAGTATTGTTTGAGTATTCACACGCTGCCCTACCTCCTCCCCTCCTTGGGCTCACCTGTTGCTAATGTTATCATGACTCTGCATCACATGCGCCTAAAAATCTCCTCTGAGAGGATTGGAAATCATGGCCCTTCCACCTCATCATCCAAAATTCGGGTCTTTTCAATTTCTGTTCAGTGGATACTAAACATTCACCACTTTATAGGTATTTCTATGGGAAATTTTCTAAACTACTCAGTATGTCGCAGAGGCTCCCACTTCGAAGAAGAGAAGATTTAAACATATGAATCTATGAAAGATATTAATTGGAGAGCTACAGTTACAGGAACGTAATGCATTTTATTGTATGTCCTTTTGAACTTATTTTATTGATCCATCTTGTAATGCTCTCTGTCAGTTACCTTTTTATGTTGCTGCCGCTGTTTCTCAGTACCTCTTTTTCCAGTTTCTCTTCCTCCCAGTTTTCCTTCATCTGTTTACCTTGTTTAATTTTCTAAATGTCTTATTGTTCTTACCTTTTCTCTAGTCCTCCCTATCCTTTTTGGGCTTGTGCGCCCGTGTTTCTTTCAATAATTTTCTGTCTCTTTCCTTTTTCAACATATTTTTTTCAACTTTGTTTTGCAGCTCCTTCGCTATTTCTTCATCTTAAAAAGTCTCATTTTTCCGCTGTTTTTCTTGGTCTATTTTTCACAACTATGTTGTCTACCTTCCTCACCTTTACTTTTTCACTCCTTCTTTACTTCTCTCTTTTCACATCCTACCCATCTCCCTCCAGGCTAGCTTGCCACTTTCATTTAAATGCATTCACTCTCTTTCTCTCTGGATTTGAGGCAGGTACGTCCATAACCAGGACTGGGATGCAGCCCAACGCGTGGCCGAAGCCCATGACCCTGACAGTGTAGCTGATGTACTTGTGGGTCAAGCCCGCTTTTCTTTTGATCAGAAGGAGTTCCAGAAGGCAGAGGCATTCTTACTTCGTGCCCAGCGGCCGGAGATTGCTGTCAAATATTACAAGGTAGGAGAGACATACTATGTGCTGTAGAACATTTTGGTTTTCTGAAACACAAATTTCTTACGACTAACTGCTTCCAAATACAGTTTGTGGTGAAATTCAAAAAGAATAACCTTGACTTTGCGATGGCTGTATAACTGCCTACGCCTGTGACAAGGTAGTGTAAATACAAATATATATAAGCCACAAATTGAAGCATAGAAGGCTTCCAAGAATGTAACACTGTCTCCTTGAGTCACAGAGCAGAGTTTTACAATGAACCATGTAGGATTAACTAAAAGCATTGGATTAGAAAGTGATCTACAAAAGATATAGTTCAGTTAAAAACAAAATGTCAGCCCTTAAGGAGCAGTATCTTAGGTTTCTTGCTGCCTACAGAGGTGTTGTCATTTTTGCCAAGTCTCTTCATTTCCTTCTTGCACACTAGATGATAAAAGGGCATTTTGTGACTAGTATTGTAACAGTTTAAAATCATAAAAAGCAACTTCTACCTTCAAAAAGATCTTTCTCTCTATTAATGATTTGTGTAAATGATTTGTTACAGTAATTTATGTTGAACAGTGTTGGAGATGGCACCCCCATAAAAACTCAGTTAAAGCCCTGTCGCACCTGTGAAAGCACGTCTGGTACAGACCCGCATGAGGACACTCTATGGTGCTTGGGTCCCAGCCATGTTTCCAGATCGCGCAATCAGTGCTGCAGCTGCTTCCTAGGACCAACAAGCAATGCAAAGCCAAGATGTTCATAGGTTGAACCTGGACCAACCGCTAGGCTCGGCATTTTTCATGGTCGAGATCTAAATTGCACTTTTCCAGTATTGGGGTATCTTTCATAGATTCACATGCTTGAATCATTCCTCGCCGTCTAAGTGGGAGCCCCACGGTATATTAAATGCAGTAAGCAATGACTTTACATTAAAGATAATAGAGAAAAAACATTCACTTTAATATCTCGACTTATTCATTAGGAATGGTCCGAATTCCAGCCAATCAGGCGATAGCACCCTCTAGAACCCTGTCCACAGAGGATCCAGGCTCTCAGATACTGCACATCGTGTGAAGGGAGTCTTCCTGACCTTTACTCAGTTCTTTCTCTTTTGGCCTACTGAATAGTTTTTTCTTCATCAGATCAGCATGTCTTCTACTAAAAAGTCTCTTTTTAGACATTGTGACTTTTATGGGTTACTCAGACTTCACTCAGATGATCTCCACAAGAAGTGTATTCTGATGGATACATCTGCCAGTAGATTCCTCACCTTGTGAATATCCCCTGCGCCAGCATTCTGCTGAACTTTTTTTCCCCAGCACTCCACGCCGACGTGGACGACGTCATAATGCATCGGCTCCGCTCGCGACTCCGTATGACGTCACCGGAGCCATAAGAGAACCACGTCGGCGTGATGACGTCAGTTCCCTTTTTTCCGCGCCGACGACGCGCAACGGTTTTTCCAGTACTCTCCTGCTACTTTGTAGTTGTTAGGTGTTACTGTTCGTAAAATCTGTAATGTCTTCGACGAGGAAGTCGGGCTTTAAGCCCTGCAGCGAATGTGGGGGCCATATGTCGATGACGGACCCCGATGAGGATTGCTTGTGGTGCCTTTCGTCTGACCACGATGTTGAAGATTGTGTATGCTGTAGGAGGATGAATCCGATGGCATTGAAGGAGAGGAAGGCTAAGCTTTTTATGGCCCAGATCGGAAAGGAGAAGAGAGGGAGAAAGAAGGAGAGGTCTAGGCCGGAGTCGTCGACTTCGAGGTCATCGAAGTCGAAGAAACACCATAAATATACGAAACATTCTTCTGGACGTCGGTCCTCAAAGAACAGGAGATCGAGATCGGCTTCGCCTCGACGACGTCGAAGTAAGGACTTGTCACCTTCTCCTTCTAAGTCTCCGGGAGGATCTCCTTCGCTGAAGCAGACTCCAGCGCAGTCACCGGCGCCGTCACCAGCGTCGACTCCGGTTCCAGTGGAGTCGCCTGGTTCTAATGGTAGTCAGGAACAAAGGGAAGAGCCTCCTCCAGGGACTGAGGATTCTGCGGCTCCGGTGGAGGACACTGCGGCGCCGCTGCCAGGTACTCCGCAGAAGGATACAGGTTCGGCACATTATCCACAGTTCCCGGCTCCTGGTACTGATTCTTTGCATTTTTTAAATGCCATGTATGGAATCTTTAATCGGGCTGCCTTCCCATCCGGTGCACTGACTGGTCCCGTGGGTCTTATGGCGGATACGTTAGGGGTGCCGCAGCATTACGCTCAGGCCCCCTTTATGCCCTTTCTGCCAATGGCGCCTTCGTGGCAGTTTCCGGCGCCGTCTGGGGAACCATCTCGGCTTCGCCAGGATATACCTTCTTCGGAGCCTTCCTCGACGCCGTTGCCTCTGGCGCCGCCGACTCCGACACCTCTGGCTCCACCGACGCCGCTTACGACGCAGACGACGCTGGCTCCGCGGATTTGATCAAGAAGGGAGGCCCAAAGGTTATTGGAAGAAGGAAGGTATAGAGTGGAGGTAGAGGAAGGTGAAATGGACACATCCTCTGATGAGTTTGAGGGGATGCAGGAGGCTAGTGGCCTGGATACATTCAGGAGATGGTCCCTTTATTCCACAATGGAGCGGTTGTTCCAGTTCTGAAGGTCCTTCGCCTGCTCGGTCTGTTCGCTTCCTGCATTCTGTTGGTCAGCCATGCACGCTGGCACATGAGGGCGCTCCAGTGGTGCCTCCGCAAGCAGTGGTATCAGCACAACGGAGATCTCAGGGAGTCGATCAGGATCTCCAGAGAAGCTGCAGCGGATCTATCTTGGTGGAGCGTGGAGGGCAATCTGTCTCAAGGAAAGCCCTTCCATCTACCTCCATCGGTGGCCACGGTGATAACGGATGCCTCTACCTTAGGGTGGGGTGCTCATCTGGGGGATCTGGAGATCAGGGGTCTTTGGTCTCCGGAGGAAAGGTTGCTTCACATCAACCTTCTGGAATTGCGGGCGATTCGTTTGGCGCTCAAGGCCTTCCTCCCTTCCCTTCGCGGTCAGTCGATTCAAGTCCTGACAGACAACACTACCGCAATGTGGTATGTCAACAAGCAGGGAGGAGTGGGGTCTCTTTGTCTATGCAGAGAGGCCTTACGTCTATGGTCCTGGGCTCAGGACCATCAGATTTGTCTGATGGCAAATCATCTGGCCGGGGTGCTGAACGTACGTGCGGACAGTCTCAGTCGGCAGTTCTCCGCCGATCACGAGTGGAGGCTCCATCCGGAAGTGGTTCGTCATGTCTTTCGGACGTGGGGAACTCCTCGGGTGGACCTGTTCGCCACCCACGAATACGCGCACTGCCCGTCATTCTGCAGTCTCCAGTTTCCGATGCAGTGAGCGTTGGGGGACGCGTTTCAGTTGAGTTGGGGCTCGCAACTCCTTTACACGTTTCCTCCCATACCCTTGATTCCTCGTGGGCTGACTGTGGCCACGGTCAAGGCTATCTTTCGGCCTTATCGGCTTTTCTATGCCTTCCTGATCAACCGTCGCTGTTTAAATCTCAGGTTGTACTGAGGTTTATCAAGGGCCTTACAAACATGTTTCCTCCCACTCCCTTTGTAATGCCACAGTGGGACCTCAATCTTGTCTTAACTTTTCTGATGGGGTCCCCATTTGAGCTTCTTCATAGCTGTCCTTTGAGGCTGTTGTCCTTTAAGGTGGTCTTTCTTGTAGCCATAACCTCGGCAAGGAGGGTGAGTGAGCTTCAGGCTCTTAGTTCTACACCCCCTTTTCTTACATTACATGCTGAAAGGATGGTTCTCAGGACCAGGGCTGGTTTCCTGCCAAAAGTTGTTACTCCGTTTCATTTGGGGAAGTCTATTACTCTCCCTGTTTTTTATCCACCTCCTCATCCCTCCAAAGATGAGGAAAGACTCCATCGCCTGGATCCAAAGAGGGCTGTGAGTTTTTATTTGGACAGAACGAAAGACTTTTGTCGGGATGATCAGCTCTTCGTTGGCTATGTTGGTCATTCGAAAGGAAGAGCGGTGCACAAGCGCACTTTGTCGAGATGGATTATCCTTACCATCAAGATCTGCTACGCCCTGGCTGGTAAGACTCCTCCTGAGGGTATTAGAGCTCATTCAACTAGAGCTAAATCATCTACATCTGCTTTGGCCCGGGGTGTTCCTGTGGCAGATTTTTGTAAGGCCACGACTTGGGCCTCCCTCCATACTTTTGCAAAGCATTATTGCTTGGACTCTGAGATGAGGAGGTAGGGCCACTTTGCGCGCTCTGTCTTGCAAGACTTTCTGGTATAGGAAGGTGGACACCCTCCTCCGGGAGTGGGGACTGCTGTGGGAATCTATTCACAAGGTGAGGAATCCACTGGCAAATGTATCCATCAGAAGAACAAGTTACTTACCTTTGGTAACGCCTTTTCTGGTGGATACAGTATCTGCTTGTGGATTTCTCACTGGCCCACCCGCCTCCCCGTTGTCCACCTTTGTATACCGTGAAAGAGGTCTTGTTTGAATTGTTCTTATGCTTTCTTGTACATTTGTAGGAAATGCTTGGTTATTTAGCATTCCTTTTCTTTGTATACTATGTATATGTGGTTGTATATTGTATACTGTGTATACTTTGAGTCTGTCGTTGGTCCACCTGTTCGCCTCGGAGGCACCGAAAAAATGGGTGGAACTGACGTCATCACGCCGACGTGGTTCTCTTATGGCTCCGGTGACGTCATACGGAGTCGCGAGCGGAGCCGATGCATTATGACGTCGTCCACGTCGGCGTGGAGTGCTGGGGAAAAAAGGTTCAGGGGAATGCTGGCGCAGGGGATATTCACAAGGTGAGGAATCCACAGGCAGATACTGTATCCACCAGAAAAAGCGTTACCGAAGGTAAGTAACTTGTTCTTTACTGCCTTCACCCGGACCATCAGGTGAGAGACTAAGATCTGCAGAACCTTCTCTCAAAAAACGTTGAGCGATAGAGAGGGACGTCTCCTTCTGTGGCTACAGAAGTTGAAGACCAAAGACAATCCTCTGTCTGGTGAGTATAGTGATTCTTCCCTCAAAACTACCGCTTCAAAAAAGAGGACAAGTGAGGTGGAGTTGGTGTCTCCCAAGGCTGTTAAGGTGCTGAAGAAACATAATCATTCTTTAAAATCGGATGACCAGCCCTCCTCATCTAAAAAGGATCTGCCTCTCACAAGGTTTGTTCTGTGCCCTCTACTTCTCCTACAATGTTATCTAAGATAGAGTCAACGTTCAGGTCTCTACCGGAGACAATTTTCCTGGCCCTGAAGTCCTTGCTCTCAAAAGTCCCGGGGGCATCAGTTTTAATTCGGACAGACAATTCAACAAGCATGCACTATTTAAACAAACAAGGAGGGGCAAGATCGATTACTCTATGCTCTCCATGCCACTGGAGTCGAGCTATCCTGGCTGATGAGGGTGAAACCCTGAAACCGGTCCTAGGATGCTTTTTTCCTGTCCAGGGAGGACCTGGCCTGGCAGTTCGGGCTGGACTGTTCCCATTGGGCGCAGGGTCGAGACTGATTTGCATATGACTGGGTCCAAAGTGGTATGGCATGGTGAGCAAAAAAATTATGGATTTAGGCCCTGATCTCTGTACTGGGGTGAAGGTATGACATTGTTCTGCATTCTGTCCATCAATTATTCTTTTTGCATTTGTCACCCCGAGTGGGAAGGGTATGCCCGGACGTGGGTCCTGTGCTCTCCATGCCACTGGAGTCAAGCTTTCCTGGCTGATGAGGGGTGAAACCCTGAAACCGGTCCTAGGATGCTTGTTTTCAGTCCAGGGAGGACCTGGCTTGGCAGTTCGGGCTGGACTGTTCCCATTAGGCGCAGGCTCAAGACTGATTTGCATATGGCTGGATCCAAACTTGTATGGCATAGTGAGCAAAAAAACAATGGATTTAGGCCCAGATCTCTGTACTGGGGTGAATGTATGACATTGTTTTGCATTCTGTCCATCAATTGTTCTTTTTGCATCTATGCAAGCCCAGCAAATTTGGGATTGCTCAATTCAGCACCAGATAATATTAACAGCAGAACATGCTCCAGGAGTGGCCAATATCCTGGCAGATTTCCTGAGCAGGTCAATCTCGGCAAACTAAGAGTGGGAACTCCACCAGCCCACTTAAGATCGCCTCTTTCTATCAAGGGGTGAACAGAAGTTAGACCTATTTGTGACCAGTCAGAACCCCAAATGCCGATTCTTTGCCAGCTGGCTACCCCAACAGGGATCGTCCAGGAATGCGTTTTTGATAAATTGGTCAAAGATTTATACTTACGCTTTTTCTCAGATTTCTTTCATTCCAAGGGTGCTCCGTAGGATGAGGAAGGAACCTTGCTGAATACTACTCATAGCACCCAGGTGGCCTTGCCAGTTCTGGTTCACAGAGTTTCTCCTCCTATCGGAGTGCAAACCCATTCTGTTGCGTCCAACACCGAACTTGTTAATGACAAATCACAGCCAAGTGCCATCCAGACTCAACATCTCTTCTGTTGTCGCCTTGGCTCATGAACACTACGAGTTTGCCGATCTAGCTATCTCTGCTGACTGTCGGGAGGTCCTTGCGAATGTGTAACGTCCTGGCTTTCTCGGGGTTGGGACAAACAGACGACGGACCAGAGAAATGGAGGTTTAAGGATGATTTAATAAACAGATAAACAACTACAGACAACAAAGAATACCGGTACTGGAATCACCAGTTAAAGTACGATACCCATTCACAGCTCGTCTAACCGTCCTCCGCATGCACACCGGACCCGGTATGCTCCAACGGAGGGCACAGTGCTAAGCAGTGGCCGACAATGCCACTCGACCGCTGTGAAGGGTAGTTCCAAGGTTGTGGAATCTACGGGGGGCACGTGGGAGTTACCCGGCCGGGCTCTCTACCACCTGGGAACAGCCGCTCTACCAGTATCCCCCAGAGAACTGCCACAACACAAAGACGCTGGGAACACCTCCTAGTGTGCGTCTCTTGTATCCGGGTTTAAGTGATGATACCCAAGGTGGCGCAGAGAATGGATGGGAGCAGCTGCTCTACCTATCCCAGTTCTCCTACGAGTGTCGATGGCTAAGACGCGGAAACACCTCCTGGATAGCGTCTTAGCTCTAAGCGTGTGTTTACCCAAGGAACGAGGGTTGGGAGCTTCGGCTCGCACCAACCTCGTTTTCTCCAAATTGTCAGGCCGTTGGGAGCTGCGGCTCTACCAACGGGACTTGTGCCCAATGACGTTGAATACGGCTCTCAGAACGGGACAGGACACGGGCAGGAAGCACACGCCAGCACCTCTCCTCCGCTCCTTAGAATGTTCCTTCCGCCGCTCAACTCACCAACGGGTCCGTGTACCTCAACCAGGTATTCCGGCAAAGATCAGAATATCCGACGCCGAGTCCCAGTGATCTTCTCCTTAAGTAGTACTCTCGGCGTTGTATAACCATGACTCTTGAGTTGCATAACATGAAAACTAGGCGTTACCCTGGGTGTTATGTAACCAGAACTCTTGAGTTGCATAACATGAAAACTAGGCGTTCCCCTTGGTGTTATGCAACCAGAACTCTTGAGTTGCATAACATGAAAAGTAGGCGTTTCCCTTGGTGTTATGTAACCAGAACTCTTGAGTTGCATAAGGCAATTGTTGCCAGAGGGCATTCTGGGAGTTGTAGTCCGCTCTCCTCCAAGCACACCAGGTTCACGGAAGTGGCATCGTGGGAGGGAATCCATGTGCGGGAGGGGATTCCTGACAGAATGCTAGAGCTTTGTCCACTATCAAAACTTACAAGCTTAAATGAAAGAGATTCTGCCATTGGTGTGCAAGCTCTGAAGTACATCCTATCCACTCTCCACCAGAGCAGTTACTACCTTTTTTCCTGCAGCTGGCTAGGTCTGGTCTCTCCCATTCGTCCATTAAGGTTTTCCTCGCTGCAATATCCAGATTTCGGCAACATAATGGGTCAAAGTCACTTTGGTCATCAAGAAGTATGATACAATTTGTAAAAGGCTTGTTTAGAATGTTCCCACCAATAATGCGTCCACCGACGCATTGGCATCTCAACATTGTGTTGGCACAACTTATGAAAGGACCATTTGAGCCCATTCATAGAGTGGACCTCAAATATATCACATGGAAATCGTCTCTTTTGTTGGCTCTTACTTCAGCTAGACGAGTAAGCGATATTCAAACTTTCAGTATTTGTCATCCTTTCCTTCAATTCACAAGGCACTCTGTTACACTTTGTACCAATCCTACCTTCATCACTAAGCCCCATCCGATTTTCATTTAAATGAATCAGTCATATTGAAAACTTTTTGCCCAAATCCGCAAAAACCAGCAGAAAGATCTTTACACACCTTGGATCTAAAGAGGTGTATAAAATTCAGTTTGCAGAAGACCACAAACTTTCGCAAATCTGATCAGCTGTTTGTGGCATATGGAAACATCAGAAAGGGATATCCTGTTACTAAACAAACTATAGCACGATGATCTTATCAGCTATACAGTTGTGCAAGCAGGCAAACCACTATCTTCAATAGTGAAAGCTCACTCTATGAGAGCAGTTTCCTCTTCAACAGCCCTCTTTGCTGGTGTGCATATACAACAGATCTGCATAGCAGCAACCTGGTCTAACAGGTACACAGTTACAAGGCATTACTGTTTAGAAGCCTCACGCAATGCTGATACAGCTGTGGGACAAGCAGTTCTCCATAATCTTTTTCAATAAGGTGAGCCTCTTTCCTTCCCACCTTCCTATATATTTTGGATATTACTTTTATTTAATTTATAATTGAATTGAGTTTGGTTTAATCGGGTATACATTGTGACGTACACTTGTATATTTAAATTCATATATGCAGGCGAATGGCTTCATAATATATACATACAAGACTTCGCCAGAAACACTCTTCCAAACCAGCAATCACGAAGAAAGCAGGAATAGACGAACACTGACCCAGAATGCAAGTGAGTAATAAGTATTTTATTTATCTCACAGCAATGCCTGCATGCTGGGGGTCGCGTAACTAGTTAGCATGGAGGAGTCTCGTTCGTTATCGGAATTAACCAGACATATCGCTCCACCAACTAAGAACGGCCATGCACCACCACCCACAGAATCGAGAAAGAGCTATCAATCTGTCAATCCTTTCCGTGTCCGGGCCGGGTGAGGTTTCCTGTGTTGTATATATATATATGTATGTGTATTTGTGATGCATTTTACTGCGTACAGGATTATGCAGGTTTTTTATTGCGTGCCTTATATCAGCATACATACCTATAATACTACTGCTATCTATTCGGATTCAAGCATGTGAATCTATGAAAGATACCCCAGTACTGGAGAAGAAAATAAGTTACTTACCTGTAAACTGTGGTTCTCCAGTATTGGTATCTTTCTTAGATTCACATGCTACCCGCCCTCCTCCCCATAGAGGCATCACTGGTTATTTGTATAAGCTTAAATCCACTTGTGCTTGAAAATCTGAGAGTCTAGAGCCTCTGTGGAGAGGGTTCTAGAGGGTGCTATCGCCTGATTGGCTGGAATTTGGATCATTCCTAATCACTAGAACGAGGTATTAAAGTGAATGTTTTTTCTCTATTAACTTTAATGTTAAAGTCATTACTTACTGCTTTTAATGTACCGTGGGACACTCACTTCAACGACGGGGAATGATTCAAGCATGTGACTCTATGAAAGATACCAATACTGGAGAACCATAGTTTACAGGTAAGTAACTTATTTTCTTCCCCTTTCTCCATATCTTATAAAGAGATAAAGAAACAAAAAATTAAGCAAATAGAGTCACCTCGATGTCGATGAAAATTGAAGTCGCCACAACATACTCCGCCGTAGCTGAGTCTTTTTCGTAAAGTCAGAGTTAGTGGATACAACTCTACCTCAGGAGCCTTATTCTGACAATCAATGGCAATCTTAGCTCCAGAGCCACCCTGACTTCATTGTTGCTGATACCACTTATGATGATGGTGCTGAATTGCCCTCAATTCTTTGCACTGAGAGAGCCTTGCCCTCTCCCGCCCATGCTTCTGCAAGCTATGTGGGATATGTTTCAGTGAGTATCAGCCCCCTCAGGAGTACGTTTTGGGCCTTGGAGACCACGTGGACCTCCGCTCAGATTCCAACTGTCTAGTGCTTCCCTCTCTCTAACAGGTACTACTATGGTGCCAATTGGAGTTGTACTGTCACTGGCCATGAGGATCCTTGCCAGTTGTACGTGTACCAGGACCTCAGCTTTCATCTCCGCTGACTTCTGCTCCCCTGCTGGATTCGCTTATGGCGCAAATCAAGATCAGCATTCCAAAAAGGAGGATCAGAATCTCATGGAGGAGTAGGATTATAGGGAAGGATGAGACAGCTCACACCAACTCTATTGGGAAATGATGCATGATATCTTTGTTTTTGATTCTGTCCCTGTAAAGATGCTTGAGGGCCAAGTCAGGACACAGACGATAGCAGTGACATAACACATTTGTTTCCATTGCCCTCTTAAGACATGGCAGTTTATTGGGCACTGCAGAATGCCAGCTGGCTGGGCACTGCTCCAGACATCAACATGAACCCTCAACCAGCTCCAGCAGAAATGGCAACTTTCCACTCAGTTCTTAAGAATTAGCTGAACTGCCTCTCACATCAGCAAATTAAAATTGAACATTTTGACATAGATCCTGCAATCCACCTCTTCATCAGCAGAACCATTCCCACCTTCTAAACGCTCCTTGATTGAGCCTATCAAGGACGCATGGGACACACCCGCATCTCACCTGTGAATAGCTCTATAGCAAAACAATACAGAGCACCAGGAAATGCTTCATTCTTGTCTGTTCATCCATCCCCGTAGAGCCTAATAAGCAGAATTTGGTATCTTTTCAGACCCAACTATCTTTTCCAGTCCCATTTGTGCTCTCTCATGCCTAGCAGCACTGGTATAGTGTGCACTGTCAAGGGGAACATGTCAGCCATGTCGGCAAACTATGCCACCCAGGTTTGATTTGATATTCCTCTTTAAGTCACCAATTGTATTTAGATTTCTGAAGAAAATGGTAAATCTGTTTCCAGCCAATCCTTTTGTTATGCTCAAATGGGTTCTGAATTTAGTTTGAACCTTTTTGATGGGTGCTCCCTTTGAGCCCCTTCCCAGTTATTATCTTTTAAAACTGTTTTTAGGTTGAGGTTACCTTGGTGAGGCATGTCAGTGAACTGCAATTACTGAGCATTCTGCCTTCTACATGTCCCTCCCAGATAAGTCGGTCCTTCGTCGATTGTGACTTTCCTGCCTAAGATGGTGGCCTCTTTCCTTCTGGGTCAGTCAATTATTCTTCCTCCCTTCTAGCCTTCACCTTATCCCAACAATGAGGAGGAGAGACAGCACATACTGCTCTCAAGACAGCTGTCAGCTTTTACATCAACCTCACTAAACACTTCAGGTTTGATGACCAGCTCTTTGTAGGCTATGCTGGTAACAAAAATGGCTAGGCGATCAGAAGGGTCTTTATCCCGCTGCATAATTTTATGCATCAAAATGTGCTATAACCTTAAGAAGTACCTGAGGCCCTCCGTGCCCTTTCCATCAGGGTGAAATCTTCTACCTCTGCTTCAGCCAAGAGGATTCTAGTAACTGAGATCTGCCAAGCGGCAACATGGGCATCCCTTCACTCTTTTGCCAAACAGTATTATTTGGATTTAGAGGCGAGATGGGATAGCCATTTCACATTTTCATTAGTCCAAGGCTTATTGGTTTGAGCATTTCCTCAGACCCCACTCTGGGAGCTTGTACTACTTGGGAATCCATTCAACAGGTGGGGACTCTTGAGATAGTAAGTAACCTTCTCTTCTGATGGATATTTCTATCATTAACAATCTTTCTGGTGCATGCTATACCTATCAGCAGATTCCTCTCCGATCCTACTGTCCTCCCTGTTCTAAAGCATGGTCATAGGTCACTATAATAAAATGTCAGTCTAGATTGTTGTATACACTACGACTACTACAACAATTAATCTCATTTTCATTTTCAAGGGCAAGGAAAAAATTAACAGGCAACTGATGCCAGGGTCCTGGAGTTGGTGGCTAGAGCACCATGATCCCACTAACAGTGTCATGATGGAGCCGCTGGCACCATCATGCACAGAAGAGCTATGTCTGAAGTTTTTAGATCCAGTCTGACGCCTGGGATATTCAAAAGGTGAGGAGTCTGCAAATGGATAGAGTATCTACCAGAACTATTGTTACGGAAGTTGAGTAACTTTTCATCATCATCAGAATCAGTTCATGCTAACCTCAAAGAGAAAACATCAGATTACTTGTATATTTACATGCTTTATAATACACCCCACTTAGTAGAGTAGCCTATCTATCTCATTGTGTGCTCTTTCAGTGACCATTCTTGTTACATACTTTTTTTTGTTTCACTTCCATCTACACTGGCCCTCATCTCTCTTGTTGGGAGGCTAGTGGATTGCTAGATAGGACTTCAAATAGTCTGGTCTAATTATGTTTGCAGATGATCCTCATGAGGAGAGTGTCTACAGTTTCCACCAGACAAGTGGATAAGATTTAGATACCCCTGAAGAACACACTGTTTGTGACGGTTTTAACAACAAAGAGAGGCAACTACTGTAGTCCGTGAAGCAGCAGCATTATCTTTCCTTTTGTGAGGACTTGTCTGACAATTTAGTGGATGCCACGGAAATCCAAATAAGAACGTAAGGGTGAATGCTTTAAGGAAAATCAATCTAGGTCTTTTGACCAGTATGGGGGTAAACAAATGTAAGGTTCCGGCCTGACCAAGCTTCTAAAGAAAGTGCTTCAGAGTTGTGGAACTAGATTTGATTGTCCTGCCTTCAGTTGATCATCCTAGATGCCTAAAAAGGTGCTAATACCCTTGCCTGAATCTCTTGCTCCAAAGCCTCATCCTCATTGGTGACCTAACTATTATCTAAACACTACCCTTACTGTTTAGCCATAATCCTGTTGTCAACGAAGCTCTTATTGTTCAGGCCCTAATTGTAAACATCGCCATTATAATAAGAAAGGCTATGATGAGAAAGCTATGATCCCTACTGAAAACGATAGGATTCTTTTAAAGACTTCCTTGGACTTGGTCTTGAACCCCACCACCTTCTTCTTGTCTCTATGATTGCTTTGCTGAAAATCCCTGTGTCCGCTATTTCATTGGGTGACAGTCTGTGGCTATATTGCCATAGGCTTTGCCATAATGTCCGTCAAGCTTCTTTGATAGTTAGAGGCTCCCCCTTTGCTGCCTGCCCTCTTTTGTTGTTTCTCTCTGTTGGAGATTTAGGTAGCGAGGATGTAGATGATGAAGCAAATGGGGAAATATTGACTGGCGAGGGATAGGCAGGAATCCTGTTAAATGATTCTCTCATTGATGATATAGGCTTAGTCAAATCTCAAGAGACCTTCTGCTTTGTTCACTAAAGGGGTCCGCTCCAAAGAAAATGTTTTTTGTAGATTGACAACAAAATCCTAGCAAGGGATCTCAGAACACAGACAGTATAAATGAGCCAGTGGGATAATACTGCAGCAATAAGTCTGTCTCAGGAGAATACATTGTTAACCAGACATATGTATTTGCCTGGTTACACATCTGGTTACACATGTAATGCACGCTTGGTTACACATGTAATGCATATCTAGGATTCATGGGTCCTAGATATGCATTACAATGGTGATATACATTTGAAATCAAGCTGACATGTATATGACCTAAAAAAATACACAAACCTAGTCAAGTTGAGTTTTTTAAAATTATCCCGTTTGTGGTGTAAGACAAAGAAAAGCTCAAACTTGGCACGGTCCCTTCACCTACCATGCACACAGATACAGTTTCTCTCGACTAGCAATATGTATGGGGTTATTTGCAGAAGAATAACGCAGCATTTCAAGTTCAGAAAAAGCAAGCCAAGCCCTAGAAGCCTGGATGGTAAACAGTGGCTAATACCTTTATGTGTGTTCTGACCCAACTTGGTGCATGCAGTGGGTTAAACAGTTTTCAGAGTCCCTCATAGTGGCATCCTGGTAGTATTTCAAAACTTTACAGATTTGAAGGAAGGATTCAGAGATGAGGGATAAAGTAGCCAACCTGAAAGGCGCTCAGCAAAGTAACTTCATGTCACTAATAGAAGATCTTCAGTCCTTGCTTCATCAAGCTCTTGGTGGCTTCGTGTCACAACAGAAAAAAGCAACAAACTCTTGTTGTGGTTACTTGAGAAGAATTTATACTTGACTTGGCACTGATTATTTACAGTGAAACGAGGAAGAAGGTGAGTGTTAAAAAATAACAGGGGCAGGAAATTCTTGCCAAATAGCAGAAAATGTGATACTGGTAGGAGAGACTGATGCACAGAAGTGGACTCTCTGGTATCCACATGAAAAAGAAGGCAGTGATTCCAAAGGCTTCCTAGAGATTCTGACCACAAAGAATGCATGGTATTTGCTCCACATGCCAGATTATTAGCACAGTGTGAGAATCAGTAGTGCAAAGCATTGAAAACATGTTGGGGAATTAGTCATGTTGGAGTACCTGTTACTACCAATGACACAGTTTTGTCTCATGCAGTACTGGTTATGTCCATAGAAAGAGCACTAGTAAGGGTTACCTTGCTGCATTTGTATATTCTTCTGACTGTCCAAATTATGATATGTCACACTTCTCATTTTGGGGTTGTGCAGGAAGCAGGCATGTGGAGTGATGCAATCCGGATCTGCAAGGAGTACATTCCGGGGAGGTTGGAGCACTTGCAGGAAGAATACGAAAGAGAGGTGACCAAGAAAGGAGCCAGGTAAGGCTGTGAATATATGTAATGAGGAAGGCTCATGTTCCTTTGTGCTAACAGGGCCTTATATCTTAGCTTATTGACACATGCCTGACAAACGTAGATGCCCAGAAGGCATTACCATAAAACAAGATCAAACAGATCAGCCCTGCCTATGAGATTGGCCACTAATCGCCAGCTACATGTCCCGCATGCGTCAGTGTCCGCACTCGCTGCTTAGGCGTGGGTGGAACAGGTCTTTTAATATATGTGCTTACCTACAACATCATAATGTCCCCCTTCAGCCCCAGGTTATATATTACAGCAATATAGAATATACATCACAATGCACAGGGTCTCTTGGATTACATATGGCACTGAGCCTCAACAAGACATGAATTCTGCCACTTCAGAAGAAGGCACTGGGAGGGGGTTGGCACTCATCAATTGTTGGAACTAGGAACTAAAGACTGCTTGAGATATCCTCTTAGAACCTAAAACCATAAGTGTCAAAAGAATGGGATGTATAATTTATTTGTAATAAGATATATAAAGGAAATATGTGTTGCAAAAGACGAATAAGCTGCAAATCAAGTTTGTGAGGCAATAAGGACCCACTTGGGGGAAAGAATGGATAAACTGTCAACCCTTTTTGAGTTTGGTTTAAACCTTGAAAATGCGGGTCACCGTGAAACACGTGTTGGCTGTAGATATTCATGTGGTGATTTTTTGCCAATTTGACATAACAAAGCAAGATGTAGAATAAGCAACAACTTGATGAAGTCAAGATAGTAATGAATAAAGAAAAGAAAATGAAAAGAACACTTGATTAGTGTGGTTATATGGACTTGAAAAATCAAAGAAACATTTAAGGAGAGACTGGGTGTAAACCTCATTTTGGATTCTTATATATAATAATTAGACCTCTGCATTTCTGGATGGACTGTGCAGTACAGATGAGCATAAGGCAAGCCTGTGTCTGGAGCGGAATGTGTGTAAAAATGATGGACTGAAATACTGTGTCAAGCTGTTGCAGTGGCTGAGATTAATTCAAGCTTTTAATCCTTCTCCTTGTTTTTTCAGAAACAAAATGTGTAAGCTACATTATAACATTGTAGCAGCATGCGATTAGCACGCTTGGTTATGTCTGTATTTATTCTTGTTTCCTTCATAAACAATAAAATAAAATGCACATCTCAACTGAAAGGTTCATTAAAAAACATACTTGCCCAAGTGGCACATAGTTACCTCAGACCACTGTGTCTTTCTGTGCGTCAGTTATGGTTACGTGTCCTTATGAATGTGCTGGTGTTGGTCGTGGCTCTTCTTTACATGTTGGGAGTACACAAATTCCCTTACCTTGACAACTGGCCATTCATGCCAAGCTTGCCACTGTCAGTCAAGGACCACTGGCGGATACCGTCTCTCTTGTGTCTTCCTGACTGTTCTCCGTCATCGAGGTGAAAACTCACCCTTGGCCACTACAGAGGATTAGAGAGTCTGTTCTGGAACAGTAGCATTCAAAACCTTTCTGCTCCCACAGCGAGTCTTGGACATTCTGATGGATACATCTGCCTGTGGATTCCTCACCTTGTGAATATCCCTTGCACCAGCATTCCTCGGAAATTTTTTCGTAGCTCTCCACGCGGATGAGGCCGTCATGAAGTCATGGCTCCGCACGCGACTCCGTGTGACGTCACTGGAGCCATAAGAGGACCACGTCGGCGTGATGACGTCAGTTTCCCCCATTTTTTCCGTGCCAAGAGGCAAAACGGAAGGACCAACCACATAGAAAATGCATACATAGAACACAGTGTTCATACAAATGCACATAATGTAAAGTGACCATACCGAACCCCAAGCCGCACTCCAGCTTCTGAAACACCTTTCGCTGACTTGATTGCTCCTCTAGCCTTAGACTCCAAGGGCTACATCTTTCTGGCCGACCTAAATTTCCTCATCGACAACCCCAGTGACAAAAACACAGCGCACCTCCACGACAGTATGAGAAGCCTCGTATTGACTCTGATCTTCCATGACCCTACACACACTGCAGGACACACGCCCGACCCTGGTTTCACCTCCAGCAACCACGTCAAATACAGGCATGGAGTGATCGGTCCATGTGAGTTCTGTCACATTGACCGATCCCTCCATCGTCCACTTCAGCATCTCCAGCCCCCACACTGCCACCCCAAAGATGACCAACGCCTCTTACCAGAGGTGGAACAAAATCTCAGTGGTCAGCCGGGTAAGCGCCCTCAACACCTCCAACCCTGCTACCGCCACCAACCTCGAACAGGGAGTGAAAAACTTCAATGCCTGGCACACCAATTGCAGCAGACAGCATTGTCCCCATCAAGAGCAGCATTCATACAAAATCCTCCAAAAAGTCAGCTGGTACACCCAAGAACTCCGAACAGCAAAACGAGACAACTAACAGTTGGAGAGGAGATGGCACACCAGCAAGGACACCTCCGACAGGGCAGCCTTCAAGACCTCCCTCAACCTCTACCACTTCCAGCTGAAAGCAACAAAGAAGACAGCCCTTGCCGCACACATCAAAGCTAGTTCCAACAACACCAAGGAACTTTTCAACATATTTAAGGAATACTCCAACCCGGCTGCCAGCGAAAATAACTTCACACCCTCACAGGAGCTGTGCAACAACCTTGTCCACTTCTTCCACAACAAGATCGCAACCATATACAGAAACTTCAAACCTCAGCCCACTCCTACAGACTTCCTCGACAGATACGCCACCACCGTAACCGACACGAACCACACATTGATCACCTAAAACATCTTCTCCACCCAGGAAACCACCTCCACCATAAAATCCGTCCACTCAGGCGCTTCCCCTGACCCATACCTGCACCATATTGTCAACTTCGGAAACCAAAGGATAAGCCAGGAACTCACCACCCTACTTGACCCATCTATCACCACCGCAACATTTACAGATGCCTGGAAACATGCCGAAGTCGCACCACCACACAAAAGTCCTTAGCCGACCCCAACAAATTCAAAAACTACCGGCCAATCTCCCTGCTCGCATTCCCAGTGAAGGTACTGGAAAAGATCATCAACAATCAACTCATGACACACCTGGAGTAGATCCAGCTACTCAATGCTTCCAAATCTAGCTTTGCTGCAATCACAGCACAGAAACTGCCCTGATCGCAGCTACCGTCGACATCCGAACTCTCCTTGACTGAGGAGAAACAGCAACTTTGATCTTCCTCGACCTCTCTTTAGCTTTTGACATCATATCCCATCACACACTGATCAAAAAACTCCACTACATCGGCATCCATGGGGACACACTCAGATGGATCCCCTCCTTACTCACCGGAAGAACCTAGAGGATCCACCTCCCACCTTTTACCTCTGAACCCAAATAGATCATCTGCTGTGTCCCCCAGGAATCATCCCACAGCCACACGCTCTTCAACGCATATATGACACTGCTGGCCAACATCATCAGATCCCACGTTCTAAACCTGTTTTCCTATGCAGACAACACCCATCTCATCCTCTCACTCACCGATGACCCCACCACCACCAGAACCAACTTCCACAAATGCATGACAAATGTCAAAGACTGGATGAAGAATAACTATCTGCAGCTGAACACAGAGAAGACCGAAGTACTGATCATTGGCAACGGCAGAAACATATGAAACTACTATTGTTCGGCAACAGACCTAGGACCTGCACCCACTCCCTTCAACCATCCAAGAAACCTTCGACATCATTGACAATAAGCTCACCATGAAATCTCAGATCAACGCCGTCTCCTGTGCCTGCTTCCTCACCCTGCGCATGCTACTTCTGATGGAGACTTCTAGCTGCAGATTTCTTACCTTTGAATGTCCCAGACGTCCGTCTGTATCAGTAAACTTTTGCTGAGCAATACCACTTGCGCGCTCCCTGCTGCTCCGCGTGACGTCGTTGGCATCGGTTATGGCTTCGCGGTGTCTTTATAGGCACCACCCAGGCACGCAGACATCAGTTCTTTTCTTTCAGCTCCAGTTAAGCACCGATCCGGGAAGAGCTACCCCTCTGCCGCTTTTTGGCAGGCTTTTTCTCGACTTTTGTCAAAATGTGTTGACTCCACCTAAGTGTGCGAGGAAGACAGGTTTCAAGCCATGCAGGACTTGTTCCTGCATGATGTCGGTCACCGATACCCAGCGCATATGGCTGTGGTGTCTTGAGCGTGACCACGATACGAAGTCGTGTTTGGACTGTCGGGCGATGGCTCCGAAGACCTTGAGGTAGTGGGCGATGAAGTTACTCGTGGCCCGCCAGTCAACACCATCAAGCGAGACTCCGAGGAGGTCATGGTCCCGATCGAAGAAGAGGAGGTCGCGGGACCGCTCACGGAGCCCTAAGTCCTCTTTTTCCCATGCAAGGTTCTCTTGACACTTGGGGAAGAGGCACAGGAAGAAGTAGAAGTCCAAGCAGACTTCGACTTCACCTCAGCTGGCGTCCGTCATCGAGAGAGGTAAGGAGCACCGACGCTCTAGGCACGGTTCCACAGAGCCAGAGTCGACTTCGCGTCTCGCCCCCTTTCCGCCCCCCTTCCGGCCCTCCGGAGTCGTACGGGCCCCCATTGGGTTGGACACCATTGGCTCTGGTGATCACGCCGGAGGGGCCCCAGGGATCAGATCCCGGATCCTGTTCGGTCCCGGTCATGCCAAAGCGACCTTCCCGGACCTCGAACCCAAAGTCGGTGCCTGTAACGTCACTGAGGCCTGTCGCTAGGGCAAGCCTCATCCTAATCCCCGATGATATGGAGCCGGAACGGCATCAATCGACGTCGTTTCCGATGTCAACAGAACCCAGATGCTCTATGTTGTTGCATGAGCACTTTAAGGATGTGCTAGGCTAAGGGGAGTAATGGGAGGGGTCTGGGACCCTCCTGAATGCCAGGAAGTCTCGGAAGAGAATTTGGACTGGTATGGGGAACTTGGAGAGGCCAG